>NC_133345.1:13791323-14124657 GCF_030506205.2 Paramisgurnus dabryanus
TACCACGTTGCTTGCCTAGTGTCAGTGCATAAGCACCAACGGGTACTTGTACACTAATAGTGGGACCGCCAGCATATGTGCCGGGGCATAACCCTGGATGACACCGGCCCAGTTTAAACCCTGATTGCTCTGATATGAATGTACACAATACATATATGGTCAATACTGAATAATTTTGAAGAATATTAACTTGTCAACAGTCTGTCAATAATTTTTTTGTTTTTTTTATCCTTTTGTGTTGGACCAGTGCCGTATAGGCTATGCATCAGTTTTCATTAATACTTCTACGTCGTTGTTCGCGTTGACATGCAATTACAGATGCATGTTACTCCTGTAACCTACAGTATCAAGGCAAAAGCCAAAGTTGAAGCAGATTGTTGTGTGCTTTGTTGGAGATGCATCAGCAGTAATGGTGGTAAATAGACACTTTTGTTGCAAAAAAGTGCTGCTGAACTTGGTCCGAAGATTGATGTGTTAGTTTTTGATGAGGTACAAGGCTAAGCACAGCCGTCAACAATAGCTGCAGCGTAGGTCTGATGCAAAATAATAAATCATGCTTAAAAGGATAGTTCACATAAAAATTTAAATTCTGTCATCATATACTTACCTTCATGTTGTTCTTAACCTGTTTTAAGTTCTTTATTCTGTGTGAGACAAAAGAATGGCACTGTTACATTTTTAGATATGTCAGTGCGACCTCTAGTGTTGAAAAATACATGGATGGCATGGTGTTTTTGCTTAAATATGTTTTAATGTAATTTTATCTCTAGTGTAAATATACCCAAGAATGTGCAAATAATAGTTTAAGTGTACCATACATATGAATGTGTCATGTTGTTCATACACAGGATGTTGGCGACACGAGCATTTCGTCTTCTTGGTAACCGGGCCTTGTCGACTTCCATCTGCCTTCGTGGTGGACATGGTAAGTAAATGCCAACAGAGTTCCTCTTTCTGATAATAAAGAAATCTTTGCTTACCAGTTATTGAATGGAGTGTGTCATGATTTTGTTGATGTTAGGAGTTGCTAAGGTGGAGGACTACGCACTCCCTGCATACTTTGATCGACGAGAGAGTCCTCTTCCTGACATCAAGTTTGTGCAGCAGTTGAGTGCTGAGCAGAAGTCTCTAATAGAGAAGGAGAAAGGCTCCTGGGCTGCTCTGTCCAAAGAGGAAAAGATTGCATGTGCGTGATATGACCACTATAAACCATCAAGATTTTTGGGTTGTTTTCTTGGTTTTATGCTAATTTCTTGATCAATGATTTTCAGTGTACCGCATCAGCTTCAAGGAAAGCTTTGCTGAAATGGGAAAGGGAACAGGCGAATGGAAATCAGTAGTTGCTGGAATTTTCTTTTTTATGGGATTCACTGGCCTTGTTGTCTTGTGGCAGAGAAAGTATGGTAAGTTTTTAGTGAAACAAAATTATCGCCAATACTGCTGAATACTATCTATGCCAAAACATAATTTGTAATCCAAAGATTTTGTTATTATTGGCATAATGTTGTGTTTTGTCTCCTTTTAGTTTTTGGAGATGTTCCCCATACATTTGACCCTGAGTACAAGCAGAAAGAATTACAGAGAATGCTTGACATGAGGATCAACCCTGTGGAGGGCTTTTCAGCTAAATGGGACTATGAAAACAATACCTGGAAGAAATAAATCAATGTTTCTTAAATCTGTTGGACCATGTTGCACAACTCAATAAATTAACTAATGAACAGATAAGTCTGTATTTATTTGCTCACATGATGACTCTGAATACATTTTGGAAGGTTGCTTCCTCTTAAGGCTCCAGTGTATTATAAAAATAAAATGTCATTATGTAACACAGCTCTTGCCTTATTGTCATTACACACAAACATGTAAACAGTCTTTCTGAGCCTATTGGGAATATTTTTTTTCTAAAAAAAAGTTTCTTGCTGCCAAAAGGGACATAGATGTTGAATACAGTAAACTTTTTGTTTAAAATCTATTTTAACCTTAATTAGGGAATCTTACTTCCTTGTCTGTAATTTTAGATATAAACTCAAAATGCCCTAATGTGGAATCAAAATACACTAGTCAACAATTGAAGTGGATCAAAACCTTTCATAAAAGTGTCTTAAAACCTATACCTAATACCTGTTCTTGTTTGATGAACTTTTTGGATCCACTTCAAAGGTAGACCTAGTATAGATACTCTGCCAGATACATGGGATAACAAATATTAAAACAATACTATTAAAACTAGTTTGTTTATGTTTCATATTTGACAAATGATTCCTGACATAATATGATGTTTGTATTGATGTTAAGAGATATCTTGTATTTCCGATATGCCTTGGACATTCTTTAACAGCATAACAATGTAAAAGCTAACATGGATTTCCACCGTTAGGTTTATACTTGTATCTATTGGAATTTTTCTATCAATCAAATTCATCTTTAGTGTCGTTTATGTTTGGTCAAAGAATTGTATTCGCAAGACAAGCAGAAAGAGTTTGTAACAATTGTGGCTAAGGAAAAGTTTAATTAAATAATTGAATTATTTCAGATTATGTGTATGAACACAATATCAACAATCATGTTTTACATCACCAGTATGTCAGTACCGGTATTGTAGTATACATAACATGTTGGTTTAGTTTTTTTGTATTTATCTAATAATTTTAATAACAAAGACTCACAATAATTAAATCTGTCTGTCTGTGTGCTGGAATTCTTTTAATTTAAAAAAAAATGTTTTTGGCAGAATATTAAATAATATTTTGAGTTTAGACAAAGCTGTCTGGAAAATCAACAGTATAAAAGGTGGGTCATGAAAAGGTACTTGGCTGGTGAATGACAAAAACTTAATGGCTAGTAATGATACTAGGATTGATAGTCATGCCATAAGATATTTTGATATTGAAATTAAAATAAAATTTTCTTCATACAATGACAAGTAAAAAATGTACTTGCTCCTAAGAGAAGAAACTCTATATTTTTCCTGCACACTTTTGGTGGGAGTCGTGGGACCCTTAAATAGATTAGACCTGTATAGTGGGTTGTGAAAGGAAAAGTTTGCCAACCCCTGACCTAGACCACAAGGGTAATGCAAAAGTGATTTTGCACAGCATATGCTATGCTATCATTATTATATGTAGGGCTTGCTGCTCTATTTATTTTTAAAGACATGCAATACTGCAACTTACAAGGCTAAGGGCGCCACACCAGTAGGTGGTGCTAAATCTCCATTGTTCAGTGTGATTTTTTTTGCCAGCACAAAATAACTTGTTTCACAAAAACACGTAATGTACGTTAAACACGTAATTTAAACTACGAGATAACGCGTTAGTTTGACACATTTTGCACCTAAATCTTTCGACCCATAGACATTATATACGTAGACACAATAGGCTGAGCTGCCTATTGGAGCTGACGTATCGGGCGGCCGCCATCTTGGATGGGTCTCCAGTGCGCTCCCTTGCATTCATTTCTAATGAGGAGTAATCATCACTTCCCTAATTTTTACCGGATTTTCACACGGTTTGAGTTGTTATAAGCGGCAGAGATTTAGTTATGATACAGGACGCTGCCACACATTGAAAAATACTGTTTTCATCCTAAAATACTTTGTATTATGCTCTTTAAGTATGGCATATTGACAGAGGCAGACACTACTTAAGTGTTTTACTTTCTACATAAAAGTACATTTTCAAGTATCTGTATTTTATCAGTGTTTATTTTGGAAAACTTATATTCCAAAGCATATTATCATAATTTTTACTCCACTACATTTCATAATTTCAATTTTTTGTTTTATATTTAATATTTAAGTACATTAAACATCTAGTTTTTTACTTTAACTTAAGTAAAATATACTTTAGTACAAAATGTTTATGTAATTTTTACGTATTTGGGTATTTTATGTAATTAGGTATTAAATTAATTTTAATATGAATGAATTGGCTGTGAGAATTTTCATTCCTATGTTGGTCGCGCTACTGAAGTGCCATCTAGTGGCTGTTTTCAAAAACGAATCGGAGTTTCCCCTCTTGTCACAACAAAACCCTCCCGTTTTATAGCAACTTCCCATTACCTCCTCATGCCTGTATCACTGGGAAACCTTCAAATGTGAAGAAAAAACAGCGAGAGATCATGAGAGAGAGTACCAGTTCCTGCTGAACATTGACATAATATTATAAATAATAACGTAAAATAACCAAAATGATTGTTCAATCTTACTTGTGAAATGTAATCCCATGTGATCTGGATACAATACTGCGCCGGTTATTGCAACCGTAAGCTGCACAAAATACGGCCATAGTATGGCTTTCTTTCCGTTAACTCCCATTGACTCTGACGCTAGCGTACAGTGAGGAGACCCATCCAATATGGCGCCGGCGCTTGATGCGTTCCAGCGCGTCATGAGGTGTCTACGTTTCGACCTTCCATACCATAGATATGTATAAAGGCTAGATGGCTTACCGCTGAGTCCCTAATGGCATCACCTGGCGGCCATCTTACCACAGGGCGCTCGCTCACTCGTAGCATTGAGTTTAATGGTGAAGGTACTTTTAAATGACCATAACTTGCTAAACTTTCTACCGATTTTTAAACGGTTTGGTTTTTGACAAACGTTATTAACGTGGCTATAATACTGGATGCTTTGACATGTTTCATGAATTTTTTATATATTTTTAGTATAGGTATGCAGTGTCATAGTTACATCTTTGACGTTTATAACAAACCAAACCGTTTGAAAATCGGTAAAAAATTAAGCAAGTTATGGTCATTTAAAAGTACCTGCATCATTAAAACTCAATGCTAGGAGTGAGCGAGCGCCCTGTTGTAAGATGGCCGCCAAAATGCAGACGTTCCACTCAATTGGCCAGCAGCGCGGGCGAGCCATCTAGCCTTTATACATATCTATGTTCCATAATATGATGATTTGTCCCGTGTTGTCGTGACGTCATGGTTTCGGCGGAGGACCGGAAGTTGTGTCCTTAGTTCAAAATATTTGTGTTTCTTTTTATTTTTTAGCTTTATTGATGGCGTTTACAGTTTGGTTCGTAACGAGATGACGCAGGTCTGCGGTCATATACAAACCTTACTATTGTATAAATCTACATAAACCAGTAAATCATGGGCAACGGAATGAATAAGGTAATGGAAGTAACACTAATGCATCTGTGCTTTAGAGTAACGTTAAATGTATACAGGTTTATTTTTAAGTCATTTGATATGTTTAAGTGAGATAGTGTTTCATATGTGAGGTAATTTAGTGTGTTATGCTTTTCAAAACAGTACCTTAAAGGGATCAGGGTCATAAATATATATATTTTCTGAACATTATAATCTTACTAAAACTTCAAACATTGCATAAGTATGTTTAAAAGCCATCGTAGTCGTGTAAGATAGTGTAAAATAGTAAGTCTGAGACATTTAAATGATGAATGTTCCAGTTAATTATAAACCTGTACATAAAAAAGTCATTTGAAGTCATTGACTATTTCTACATAAAATCATCTTACATAATGTAAATAACAATCTGTAAAAACATTACCTTGATATCTTTAATACTAACCGAGTAAGATCATGACACAGAGACTGACATTTGTGCGAAAATAATGGTTGAAATCAAACTTTGATGCTTGTTATCTTACAGATTTATTTTGAGACTTTAGCCTCAACAGGGCCACAAATGTTCAATGTGAGCATTAAAGCTAAGCTGAATGTATGATGTGTATATACAAAGGTTCAGTCCTTATTTATTTTTACACATAGGTTGTTGATGGTCTCTATCTTGGAAATATCAGAGGTAAGCAACAATCTAAGTATTCTCAATATTTTTTTTTTTAATATAGTGTCACTCCGTTTCAAATCAACCAAAGTATGATTTTGATAATATTTTGTTTTTGATAAATAAGTACATAAATGATAAAAAAGCCAAAATAGTATATACAATGGCTGAACTTACTGACTGTGCCTATATTTGACCTGGATTTTTAGAGTCATATTACCAGAGGTCAAAAGCCTTAAAAATACATAGCAGTGATGCTAATGTGAAGGAATTCTGCATTCGTGCATACAGAAGAAATAGTTTTATTTTCAAATGTGACACTGTTCCACAAAAGTCATAAGGATCTTTTTTTTTTTATTAAAATTGTAATACTGGTTCTATTGCCAAAAACCCCATTTATTTTTTGCCCACTCATTTTTCTCATAGACTATTTTTTATTGCAAAAAGATTTTATTGCGTATTGATTTCATAATCTTCAAAGATGAACAAGAGTTTTATGAATTTTGAAGTCCTAATGTGTTTACTAGAAATGAAAATCTTACCTTATGCTGGGTACACACCAAAAGATAATCGGGTTTTGGGCTAAATTTCCCCCTTCCAACAGTCCTAGCTATGCCCCAATTATCTTGATGGTTCTACAGATTATTTTATTAGATTTTCCCTTGTTGTGAGGTGTGTTAAGAGCATCCGAACCTGTTGGTAAGAACGCCAGAGCCGCCCTGATCGCGAATCGTGAATATTTAACATGTTTAATATTTACTATCAGAAATCCTGATGTGTGGGGGAAACCCCGAGGACAAACGTGCGCACGCTCTTGAGATTATAACGTGTAACAAAACAATATCCAATCAGAAAGCAAGATGATGGAAGCAATCTTGGTGCAGCACAAAGTGAAGTTGATTCAAAGTGAACTTGTACAGACTATGTTCCCGCTGTCTCCACCACTTTACCCAAACCTTTTTCTTTTTTTCCTTGAATTTTCTGTGAAAATAATTCCAAACACTATCATTGAAATTTCTTCCTGCATATCGTCCGTGACATAATTTGTCAAAGACAGCACACCACACACAAACAGATTTTCAACCATGTCTCGACTGTGAACACAGGAAATCTCGCGAAATCTCGTTATAAAAATCTTATAAGATGTAAAAAATCTTTTGGTGTGTACCCAGCATTAGGCTACAAGCGAACTACACCACTCTCTTGACATTATCAACGCCAAGCTTCCGACAGCTCTTTCAAAATGTATTAAACATATTTAAAAATCATGTTTCTTGATAAGAAATTACTCTGTGGATAAATCTATGTTGGGAATTGTGGTGCCCATGTTGCTTTGTTTAATACATGAATTAAACCTTAAACTACACCAGTTCTTTATATAAAGTGAGATTGATAAATTACAAAAATTGAGATTATCTGAAAGAGATGCGGTAATAATTGTGACAGCCCTAGTTTACACATCGAGCTTCCTAAGTAGCTAACTCATTTAATATATAATGTCACCAAGCACCCATGTTATTTTGCAGCATTCTAAAGCCTTGATGTGATTTCTCTCATGACACTTTGCACATGCAGGACAATAGACATATTTATTTCAACAGCTCTATGGCTACCTGCTTAACAAAATGTTGTTTGCGTACACAGACTCGGAGAACAGAGACAGTCTGTCCCGTCATGGCATCACCCACATCCTCTCTGTGTGCAATAATGCCAAGCCTGTGTTAAAGGTATGAACTAGAAACATGTAGAAAATGTTATATTTGTGCTCAAACGTTGTGGTTAATTGTGTATGGAGGGGTAATATATCGGCCAACAGCCCACTTGTCAGCACATTTCCAGATACATTAAAAGGGAAAGTTCACCCAAAAATGCTAATTCTGAGCTGCCAGTGTATATTTACAAAAGACTTTATATATCAAAAAATAAATGCCCAAATACAGTCAGGACAAAGTACACTGATTGTTGTAAATAAGGGTGTGCGATATTGGCAAAAAAATCTGGATAATACCTATGATTTTGCTGATAACTATAACAGACAATATTTTGAAATATACTTTTTAAAAAATGTGCCTGTGAATAATGAATATAACAGTATAAATGTTAATATGATTAATAGGTTAATGATGTTGTTATTAACCAAACAGAAAAGTCTTTATCATTTAAAATGAAAGCATTCAAGGAAACATTAGCGTACTTGAAGCAAAAATAACATTTTAATACAGTAAGTCATAAAATGAAAACTTCCATCAAACACACCAGTAATGCACAGCTTTACATAATGGCTCATTACTTAAATGTAATGATGAGTTTAATGTACTTAAATGAGATGTTTTTAATAGTTTATATTGTGGATGTTAACGTCCATTTGAAATATTCTTTTGAATATTGTATTCATCTGAAAAACACCAAATTGTCATGATCCTGTCAGCCCTGTATGTCTTTTATGTGTTTCATGTGACAGGGTCATGGCAGCCCTCACTGTTGTCTTGTTTTGTGTGGAGAGTCACGTGCTCTCCTCCTGTCTTAAGTCTTGACCCCGCCCCGCCCTCTCGTTTCCTTGTTAATTATTCATTATTAGTTAACGCCCTTCACCTGTGTGTCCTCGTTCCCTAGTTTAGTTCTCCCCTTATTAATGCCCTTGTGTCTGCTGTCTTGTGCTGGATCATTGTTCATCTATGATGATGTTGTGTGTTCTTGTTTTGTCACCTCCTGCCCTGTTTAGTGTCATGTTATTCATTTGGATTATTTCTTTGTTGTACCCCCTCGAGGGTGTTTTTGTTATATAACAAAAGTCTTTTGGTTGAGAGCTGTCTGCACTTGGATTCTGTTTTCCCCACACATGACACAAATAACTTCTCAAGTAATTTCCTTTTACTTTTCACTGTTCTCTCTCTCTCTGTGTGTGTGTGTGTGTGTGTGTGTGTGTGTGTGTGTGTCCTCCCACGCGTCCGCCGCTCGTGACAGACATGAGAAAAAGTTTGGGCCGACCTGTGCACTGGTCGAGCCATAGAAAGAGAGCGATTGGCTAAAGTATTAAAAATTTATATGACAGATTTTTACAAGACATAGGGGAGAGGGGGACACAGCCTAACGCTTTTTGGTTTTGGCTCAATCATTCAAAAAATATTTGAGTTTGATTAATTATATTTTTACACAAGCAACACACACATCTCTGCTACAAATGAACATTTGAAGTTTGTTTCTATTACTTATCATTCTTGAACAATTACACCAAATTACAACTTACACCATAGGTGGGGTTAATTGTAACAGGCGGGGGTTAGTTGTAACACTTGCGAAAAATTAAGTTTGCAGGCAAATATTTCAGTACTATTTTGTCTATATACCTGAAGTGAATATAGTTTATATATCCATCTATAATAGACAGGTATCCACACTGTATTCATTCATCCAGCCCTTTTCTAACAATAGTTCAATTATAAATGGATACAAATGTCTAAATATGTGAGAAAAAGCAGCACAATTATGACAAAACATTTTTTTATATGTAACCCAGTCTGAAATAACCAAACTGCAGTTTCAAAAAGAGATAATGAGCATCAGTCTGATTTTAGCCATTTATTTTATTATGATTTCAATCTTTGACGTGACCTTATTCAATCAATATTAAAGATATGAACAAAAATACACACGATTTTTGATAAGACAGCAAATTTATTTTGTTGACAGCCAGCAATCAATCGTGTGTAGCCTATTTAAAACAACGGCAAGAATTACGTTAACGTTAGCGGTTTTCATATCGTAAGTGCTGAGGGGTTAGTTGTAACACAGCGTTATAATTAACCCCGCTGGGTCAAAATATTTTCAAGCCCACCAAAAAAGTTGCTAAGAGCTGCAGACATATTTCAAAACGATGCTATGTTTTAAGACACTGATTAATATGACATAGCTTTGGATTTGCTATCTTACACACCCAACTTAGAAACCGAAAAAAACATATGATGAAACATGGAGAAACATTATACATTTCCAATAATTTGCAGGAGATCGTCTTTTGGCAGCGTGAAAAAAATACCGGAAAAACTAAATCCTCCACCTTGTGCAACAATGTAAACAGTCCATGTTACCACTAACCTGTGTTAGTTTTTGCCCTGCGCACACCTACACATGCTGCTATCAAATGTGCTGCAACATTACTCTCTGAAAGCGCATGCAAATTGAATTTGTGGGCCATAAAGGCTGGTTTTTGAAAAGTGATATACTGAATAATGTCATTTTGCACATCTTTGAAAGAACAACAACAATATTATCGCAAACAATATATTTTGCACACCCCTTGTTGGGTATATAACAAAGCTTTAAAAATGGCCAAAATCCTTGGTGTGGACTTTGACAACCAGCTAACCTTTACTGATTACATCGCAAAGACAACAACGGTCATGCAGATTTGCTTTCTATAGCACTTCTTACATTGCTTATGTTAAGCTGCGTGGCCACCGCCAGTGACCCAGTCCCTATGTGTTGCCCATCTTTTTTCAGTGATTTGGTTAGGAGGCATTCCTAATTCTGCACAGCTCAACAATAAGGATAGCTTGATGGCCCGGGGCTAGTGTTTCAGTGTCATGAAGGTTTTTCATTTGCACATGTTTTGAGGCTTTGCCAATTTTTTGCACAATTATGCAGTAATTTATGCAAATGATGACTAAATGCCTTTTACTTAAAAGCTTTGTTAGGTTCACCACATCTGCAGTGTACAGGTACTTGGTCCTGACTCTGGCATTTATTTCTGTTATATAAAAGTCATTTGTAAATACATGCTGGCAGCAGATGACAACAGACTGGGTCAGACAATCAGAGTAGACTGAACATTTCATTCATTTCAAGGTGGAGCTTAAAAGAAATAAGAAAATTTCAAACAACTGATGTAAAGAAGAATGCAATGTACATCGTGACAAATAATTTTAAACTTTAAATTATGTGAATGTATTCTAGCAGACTCCAAAGAGCACAAAAACAAATTGACTTGAAGATAAGCGTAATAGGGTCTCTTTAAATTGTTTATTTATTGGACAGTTTGTCTATTGTGAGCAGCAGGGGGCAGCAGTGATATACTGTAAAATATTGGTTCTCAAACTTCTCGGAGTGGCCCCCCTTGTGTATGGTGCATTCCTTTGCAGCCACCACAAAGACAATTCATGATATAAAACAATATCAAACTTAGATTTTGAGTTAAACAAAACAAATTAAAATTGCTGTTGGTTAGTAACCTTATTTGTCAGAGGTTTAATTACATAGAAGTTTTGATAAGTTATAACATATTTAGTAAAATGTCATAAACCTGGGGTTGGGGCACGCCCCCCAGTTTGAGAACCATTGCTGTAACATCTGGACCCTCATATAGCTTAAAACATACTGAGACCTGAAATATATGATGGGACATGACCTTTTTAAGTAATTCATAAGATCTTGATGGCCTGCTTCAAGCTTCTGCACTGAGATATGTTGTAGTATTCAGAAAATAAATGAAAGTGACTTCACGCAAAGACATTTATATTGCTAACAGAGTGCATAGTTGCCATTGCAAAATGAATTTTAAGGGTAATTTTCTTAAAATGTTATGAAATAAATAATCAATTTTCACTTTTAAGTAGACTTTTAATTTCATTTTATCAATTATATAATAATTCATTACATAGCCAAATTTTTTGTGGTTGGTATCTCTTGCCCAACCTCTGATACATACAGCAACAGTTTCTTTTTATTCTCCACAATAATCCTATTGGCTAACAGTCACTTCTCCAAACAGTGCAGACATATATAATGATACAGTACAATCTAATTAATAAAGAAACCCAAGCAGAATTGTGAGTTTAAGCTGTTATGCATGAGCCTGTGGGTTAATAATGTGTTTTTATTCCCTTTAACAGGATATGACCTATCTGTGCATCAATGCAGCCGATGCCTCTAGCCAAAATCTGTGAGTCTTGTACATGCCACACAACTTTTTATTTCAATACACACAAACAATTTGGACAATATTTATGCAGATATAAAGCTGCTTTCATTTAATTGCTGAGTGTAGGTATTATTAGAAAATTACAGCTGTTTCTCTCACATTTCCTCACAGTCACATGACTCTGGTATTCGTGCATATGGAAAGACACTATCACAACATTATACTGTAACAGAGCTGGACTTCCCTGAGTCAAAGGGCTTGTTTCAGGCATGTGTTGAGTAACTATATGCACTTCTTAATGGTACTTCAGATGGCTGAACCTACAGAAGTTTCTTAGAGATAATTGTGTTCTTGACGCGTACAAAGAAATTCAGACCAATGACTCATACTGTCAATTCATTCACTATGCATATAACAGCTGAAGGTTTATAAATTAGCATTAGCATCCTCATAAACAATCGGGAAACTAAAAAAAAAAAAAGCTAAACATGTCACAAATCTTTAGAAAGCTGAGATTTGTGTGGTTTGAATGATGTAAACAGTTTAAGGATACAATGAACACAGCAGCTGCAATATTAGTTTCTTATTAGGCACATCTTGTGTTGTCTCAATTATTTATTTGAACACAAAATCAGAACAAAATGACACATTTAGGGGTGATTTCCCTGACAGGTCTTAAGCCTAGCCCAGATTAAAATGCATGTTTGAGCTGCCTTCATTTAAAAACACCTTGTACTGACATATCAGTGCCATTTGTTTTGTCTTAAGAGGCACACCAGTATTGTTTTTTGTAAGGTTTTGTTTGCAAGAAATACTTAAATGTACTTTTGTGTTAAGCTTTTAACATTATGTGTCATTTTGTGTTGATTTTGTGTTAAAATAAAACACAAGTTTTACACATCCGTTCTAAGAGTGCTGTCTGCGTTACACACCAGATTAAATGCTGTTTCAGGCCATGGGGTTTAGTAGCAGTAAGACATAATTAAAACAAAAACATAAAATAAAAAAACATCATTTTCTGATCATATTCCATATATTTCTGTCAGTCAACTGGTCGAGTTTTTCAAAGGGTTGATACAAGAACACACATACTGATCAAATGTATAGCTTGAATGGCTTTGAAAGAAAACATCTACCAAATACATAAAGGTGATGTGAAAATGTAGTTATTGTGTACAAAGTCAAACAATAAAAAGCAAGATTCAGAAACACTCAATCTTTCAATCATCTATTGCATGTCTGTCTAAGATCTGGATCTTTTAGAAATGTATAAGCAAGAACTCTTAAAATGACATTTGTTTAGATTAGATGTCTGTGTGCTATCAGTGTGAGACACCATCCCCTTATGCAATCCAAAGGGAAGGAAACCATACACTATTAAAACCCCTCTGTCACAATCCCTCAGCTTCAAAAGGATAACGGTCAGTCTGGATATTTCATCACATTCTCCTAAACGAGTGGCACGCAAACACAGATTTTTAATGAAATAAACTTTATATCAAAAAATGTGTGTAGTGTAGTGTATAGCATATCTGCTAGCCACTGTTTAAAGGGATAGTTCACGAAAAAAATAAATTCTCTCATCATTTACTTTGCAGAACAAAGAAATTGATACAGTTTTGGAAAAACAAAGCAAATAATGAGAGCATTTTCATTCACACTAACATTTGACATGTGACACAGAAATCCAAAGGAAAGGAAAGGAAAGTCTCTTCCTCTTTTTTTTCTTTTTTTGTTTTTAGTTCAAACTATTGGGCATTAATATACAAGGTCATGAAAAGTTCCTTGAAAAAAACTTTTAGTTTCATATTTTCATGTTTTTAAGTTTTGCAAATGTAATGCGTGGCACTTATTTTAATACAGCGAATAGAGTTATAATGATTTATGCTGTCTGTTAGGTTAGGTTTAGTTGTTTATTTTGTCAATTTTAATAAGTATTTGCAAAACAATTTTTCAATAAAATGTTATGAATGTATTTTACAGTCTTGTTCCACATGTATGTGCTAGAATAACTGTGTAATAACTAGGTCCCAGATCTGAACCCTAAACCATATTAATTCCATAAATATGTAAATACCAAATCACTCAGTATTTTGTTATTTATAATAAAGTGAAACAATTTTTTATGCATTAGTTGTCTTTAACCTATAAAGCAGTACAGTTTGGGGTTGTGAAGGTGGGGTTTTGTAGTAGTTTTTTAGCTAGATTGGGAAATCAGCACATTGCATGTTTTTGCAATCCCATGTTTCACAATCTTACCTGTTTTTTTTTACTTTTCTAAATTATAATGATTTAAAAGTAAAAATAAATGTATGATGTGCCTAGAAAAACATTCCTCATATATTTAACTGCCACCTCCAAACTTAAAACATGTCAAGAAAGAAATGTTTTAGTATCAATAGTAGAAGGTCTAAACATGGTGAAGGCATGCTATTATGTTTTGTAAATCATTTTGACAGTGTTTAATTTTATTTAATTGTAATGCTTTAAATTCCCTGGTCATTTCAGTTCAACATTCTGTGGAGTTTGGCTAATTTTATTTTGCACATGAATTCAATATGACCTTCCTACTAGAGGTAACTAAAAGTTTAACGTCACTCCAGACAGGAGTTTTTTTTTTGTTGTTGTTTTTATTAACTCAGTTGGTAAAATTACAACGAGTAAAATAACTAAAATTAATCTTATAATATTAAAGGAATATTGCTCGAGTAGGAGTGTGAAATAGCTCTATATCAGCATGGCATTGATTAGGCAAGATATAGAGCTATATCACACGACTACAAGAGCGTTTTTGCGTTTATACAACAGTTCCAAGGAACAAGTGTGTAGATAAATCAAAAGATAAATCATTTGGTTTGAAAGTTTTCATTGCGTGGACTGAAACGGACAGAGTGCACTGCTGCAGGCAGCTTTAAACGGAGCGTTTATAACACAATATATTCATTGTTATACGTGTTCAAAACAGGTTGGTATAGTATTTATATTCTGTAAAAATAGTTGGTAGCGATAGTTGCACTATTAGGGTGCTGGCCCTTGTTAAATGGGGTTAAATTAACACACTTATACAGCTGAAACGGAGAGCGATAGTGGCAATCACTTATGACTTATTTATTTGTTCTAGTTTATTGTAGTACTTCTGCTTTTGTTTTATGTGTATGTATGTGACATGAATAAACACACAATGTGTTTTAAAAGAGTGTTTGTTCAGCTGAATGTGTGACCGTTTGCTCTGGTGCAGTTTTTCAAGTGACTGTAAAACGCAATAAATCAATTTTGACTTATTTTGGTAAAACACTATTTTCTGTTACAAACTTTCACATAGTATCTTTAGGTTATAATTACATTAAAAATTCAAGTCCAAAATTTGATTTTCAAAGATTTATTATAAAAACTGATTATTTTACCCAAAATGCAATAAATCAATGACAAGTTAAAAAAAAAAAATGCTATAAATCTATTGAATCAATATATAAATGTGCACTCATCTTTGCTATGTTATATTCATTTAGTTGACTAGTGGTATACACTGATTAAACATTAATGGCATTAATCAAAACACTTACTTAGTCCTATTATGAACACTGTCATTGCTGCGGTTATACTTGCCTCTCGCATTTTGATGGCTTACATTTATTTCCAGTCACAGAAAACCACCACAGGTTTAGCAATGCCATCTAAATATTATTTTGTTTTTTTTTGTTTGTTGATCACGAAGTACAAGATGAGGAAAACTAGGATTCCGTGTACTGAAAGCGCCGCCTTTGTTGTTTTCATGTGCATAGAATGGTGCGCTGTGATTTGTTGAGCGGATTTATTGCATTCTGCAGAGAAGGAGGAGTGTCGTTTATTGCGTTTTGGGGAAAAAAGAGAAAAGATGACAGAATAAAATGGTGGATATTGATATGATTTTGGCAGTAACTCATTTTTTTTAAATGGCATTTATCGCGTTTTGGAAACAAACTCTTCATTTATAGCCTACGTGTTTGTTCTAAAACTATTATCAAACTATTTTGTTTACTTACAAATGAATAAGCATAGGCCTGTTTATATATAAATAAGACTACATCGTGTGTGTGTGCTATATTTATATATTTATTAAGTATGTAAACAATAATTTTAGAACAAACAGTAGAAGACACATCGGCTAAGATATAAAGTTAAAAGAATAATAGAAAATCATAAAATTATGAAATATTTAATAAATGGTGATATTATTACTTTTTCAGTATAACCCATTCAAATCTTTAATCCTTCTAAATTCTTGCTTGTTTCTCTTGTGTATAATTCATTTCCACTGTTTTTTTGTTACCACATTGCGTACGCATCTTGCAGTGACGTAACTCTGAGGTCTATAGGACTTTTCACACATCAGTTTTTACTCTCAGGAGAAAATCCTCAAATGTCCATCTTGTCAGAATTTATTGTCCATTTTTATTTGGGTAGATGACAGAATGAAACAAAAATTAGAATTTTACTTAAACACATACCTATAGATAGTATATTTTATAAAAAAAGTCTATTCAACATACTGTTTAAAGTTTTGACCTGTGAATAGTTGACATAACTCATAAAAACGAGTTTAAGTTGTTAAACTTATTTTTTAAGTTAAAGTAACACAAAAATATATGTTGATGTGGTAAAAATGCTGCATTTTTTAAAGGTAAACATGGCGTTATTTGTCAGTGTTTTAGTTGCCCAATTGGATCAAGCCAGAGGCAAATGGCATTTCCTTTGTAGTTAATACAACAAACAAAAAACAAACAAGATGTATTCTGAATATACGGTCTAATATTGTTTGAACTGTAAGATTTATAAACAAACAAAAAGCAATAATAAAAATGTATACATTTTAATGCTAAATGGTGAACTACTTTGAAGTAGATGTCTTCTGTACAGATTTTACTTGATTGTTCTGTAAAATATCTGTTATTCCCGCATTGTTTAAAACCCAACTTTTCACCTCAAAAATCATTGAATGGCTATAATCATACTTACCAATATCTTTTATTTAAATGTTGTGGATGTATCTAGTTTCTCACTGTAAAAAATAAAAAGTTGACTTAACTTAAATTTTCAAGGCAACTTGCTGCACAGATTTTTTGAGTTTACTTAACTCTTGGATGATGTAGTTCACCTAACTCCATTTACGGAGTAATGTCAACTTAAACCAACAAGTTGAACCAACTTAAACTGATTAGGCAATAAGCAAATTTCTATGTTTACTCAACTAGTGACTAAGTTGGGTAAAGAGTAATTTAGTATATCAAAATTCAACTAATCTACCTGTTTTGGACTGTGGGAGTGTATACAAAAAGGTCTCATAAACAAAGTCTGTATCTGACTTCGCCCTTGCTTGAACCAGAGACCTTTTTGCTGTGAGGCAACAATGATGTGCGCTAACTCACTGTGCTGCCCTCTACACTGAACACACACTTCTCAATCATGGTAACAATGAACAAACATAATTCTTTCAAAATTACTCTAAATACAACATAACATTAACAACATAAATAAAGCCAGCAAACATTAAAACAGTCATCTTTTTTAGTAAATATTAAACAAAGAAGTGAACATGTCGCAATACATGCTGGGAACCATTCAGACCACTGTTTTTTAAATCACTTGTTCAGATTACTCAGTTTGGCACGTTGGGTGAACGAATTGGACAATAACGTATATCTAAGTCCATTCAACAAAAAAATATTTGTTTGCTGAATGATTATGCATTTTTCATTCAGTGAACACAAAATAATGAATTGACGCCCTTCAACAAAAAAATCTTTGTTCAAGTAATTTTCTTTGTTGAATGAACATTTTGAAGTTGGATTTTTTACATTGTGCTTTTGTTGTGGCTTTAATAGAAAAGGAGATTAAAAGCAAGACAGTCTGTCATAATTGTAGTGTCACATGGTTTTATTTCACGTTTTTTTTTGTTTTTTTACAGGTCACAACATTTTAAAGAATGTATTGGCTTTATCCATGAGAGTCGACTCAATGGAGGGGCATGTCTAGTTCATTGGTAAGCCAGTTCATTAGTGTTATAAAAACAGTGTGTGCGCTGTGACAGGAACAGTGGTTTAACTGGAACACCTGGTTTGTCTAGTTGCATCATCATTGCTTCTTTACCATTTCCAGTATTACAGTCTTCACCAGTGTTTTCCAACTTCAGTCCTCACGTTCCTCCACTCAAGATGGGTGAAGTCCAATCGGAAGTGATCATCGCTATGCTCTATTCCCTTTAAAGATCACAACTTTTGATATGAAAAACCCCAGAGGGAATTGCGCAGTTGTGTCTTACAGTGTTGCCGATAAAATACACTTGGCGAATAGAGCAATGAAAACAACCTAATTTTCTCTTTACTTGGACCAACCATTTATGCAACGTCCCCTTCCTGAAGTGCCCTTCAAGGGTGCAAAAACACCGTTTGGAAAACACCCAATGTTTTAGATGTCGCTTTATATAAACACCTGATTCAACTCATCAGCTTGTTAGTGTGTTAATTAGGGAAACATAAGATGACAGGGTCCCTGCGCAGTGTTCACTGCTCCCCACTTCCTGGGCACAGGGTATCCATTGAAGTGGACTTCATTAACTATAATTACTCATTTCGAATGACTTTTATTTTCTGCATGTATATAGTTTTTTGTGTATGTATACAGCAGGGGTCTCTAACCTTTTTGTGTGCAAGGGCTATCACAATGCAAACAATCTGGTGGGCTGCTTTTTGATATTTAAAGTATTTTTGTTTTACTTGTTGATATGTTTTATCGTTGTTTAAAATGTTAACATACATGAAAGAAGCAAAGCTCATATTAAATATGTAATAAATAAATAAATACAATTGAGGCTATTAATAGAATGTGCTTTGGTGGGTACCTCACATACCGGCACCATGTTGGAGACCACTGGTATACAGTATATATACTTTGTGCACATGAATAAGGTTTTATGCATGTCGTTCCATATGTAAGGATTGCAGTTGGGAAACACTGGTCTAGACTGACTGAACAGTCTGTTTTACTGAAACCTGAACTTAATGCCAAATTACACACATTGTTATTTACATTGTAAGTCTTGCTCCACCATGCTTGAACTCAATCTAACAAGCCAATCTCTTACGCTTTCAGTCTTGCTGGAGTGTCTCGCAGCACTACCATGGTAGTAGCTTACCTCATGACCGTCACTTCTTACGGCTGGGAGGAGTGTCTGAGTGCTGTGAAGGCTGTGAGATCCTTTGTGGGCCCAAATAATGGCTTCCAGCAACAGCTTCAGGAGTTTCAGATGAAACATGTGTCTGAGGTACATTTCAGCCGTTACAAAATATGCATGTACACTTGTCACTAGTAGAGATGCAGCGATTGCAAATTTCTTGACCGAATTATCTGTGATAATAAATGAGCGAGAAAGTGATTTTGTGCCCTTTTTTGAAGGTAACACAAGGCCCTGCTCATTTGCTGTATGCAAAGTTCTGGATGGGGTGTAGTAATTTAAAGTGACAAACATGTAAAAAGTGTTTTGACCATTAGTGGGACTGTGAGTGTGTTGAATGTGTAAACAAGTGAATAAGGGGAACTCTGGTTTATGGGGACTTGCTGATATTGCATTAGATCAGCACTGCTTATCACGTGAATGTCATTAGTGCCAAAGACTGCAACATGAGCTCTGCTAAAAAAAGTTCACTGTTCAGCCTGAGAATGTTTTTCATGATTTGCAATCACTAAATGCAACGTAAAATCAACAGACACATCTGACACATTTGTTTCTGATCCTGCACAGTTTGTCATTTCAATGCAGAAAAATTGCAAAAAATGTAATAAATTGCATAGATAGTATGTTATAGGGGTGGTTTCCCGGACAGAGATTAGATTAAGCCAGGACTAGGGCTTAAAAATATAAATAGTTTTAATAAACATGCCTTACTACAAACATTACTTGTGTGCATTCTGAGGCACAACAAAGGGCACCGATATATTTTAAGATATCTCTGCCCCATAAAGTATTATTTTCATAAGGATGCAGATGTTGTTCTTGTGATGTCAATAATGTAATTCAAATATAAAGCTATTGTTAAATTGTTGACAGAATACTACAAGTTCTTTATGTCACAAAAAAGTAGCCTATTCTGTCAACGACCATGTCAGCAGGAGCAAATATCTGTGCCTAAACGGTCAAATAAATGGGTCATTCCACGTTAAATCAACCAAATTTTTTAAACTTTCCCATGGCTGGAAATTTTTATTTTGATTATTATTTTCTGGATAAAGCAATAGTAAAATGATAAAGAAAGCTGAAATATTAAATGCCATAGATATATATTTACTGATTAATCCGCTTATTTTAAAAGATGTCAAAATGATAATTTTCTTCTAACATTTGGAGCCAAATTACAGAAGGGTTGGGGTGGCATCATTATTTTATTTCTACATAGGGATTGGTAGGTCTATAAGTAGAATCTGTTGACTTTGTCACAAATGTACAGCAACAAGGATTATGCTAAAATCTGAGATAAAGCACTTTGTGTGTCTTTCCAAAATGTCTATGCCTGTAACTCAAGATGTATTCATGCTATCATTATATTCTTTTCAGATTATAGCTCTTAACAAACTTGTCTTGTGGTATCTATACTTACATTGCACAGTGCCAGAGATATGGGGCCCCTCAACGTGGCTCCAAGTGCACATTTTCTGACCATTTTTGATGGTCAGAAACTAAATGTGAGTCACTTTGCATATTGTATTGCTAATTATTAATGTATTTGAGAATTGGCGACTCTGCCACCGATATCCACGTATAGGAGGAGCCAGGTTGCACCATTCAATCAGCCTTTAGGGCTACCTTTTGCAAAGCAGGAACTGTTTTGTAGTTCCAGAACCATTTTCCGGAAGTACCTGCTTTTTGTTGTGTTCAAACCGCAAAAACTGGGAACAATTTTAATTCAGGAATGCATTCTGGCGAGTTTAAAATAGCGGCATCTTCGAAAAAGGGTCTAATGCTAAGTTTCAGACATCTTGGAATTTGGATATTATGACGTTAAAAATCCTTCCTCCAACCTCAGTGCGTTCCAGTCAATGTCATGTCAATATGAGACGGCGAGAGACATTTGTGCTCTTGTGCCAATTATGGCAGAAACTCTCCAGTTACTGGATATTTCAAAATTAATGTTTATACATATTACATGGTGTAAAAATAGTTTCAAGTTTGTTTCCGGTTCACATAAAGGCTGTGATGAGCTAGCCGGCATCCGTACGCACATCAAATGACGCGTCTCGCTGAGGTCAGGGTTAATCGATCTGCCCCGTGTTTGAGAGGTCAGATAGTCGACTTTATTTGCCATTCCAGACGTTCACTTTCAGGTTTAAAGTCAGTAAAACATCTGAGTTGTCTGGTATGACATGGAGGAAGTCCAGTGCAATTTTAATGGGACAAAGTAAACATGAAAATATTTAGGCTACCTGTATATCTCTTGCTCAGCTAGCTCCACGAAAAAAGAAACTAAAACAGAACTACAAAAGAAAAGAAAAAACACAATAAAGACTGTCAGAGTGGTTCAGACCACAAAACAAGCAAGTTGTATGATTTATTAGATCGTATCTTTGGCCACAGACCAGCTTATGTCGGTGATGCAGGGATACACCAAGCAAAATCATCGTTGAAGAATAGTGCATCTTGTATACTTAACGCTTACAGATTTTGTAATGTTAAGTGACTCAATAGAGAATAGACCGTTGTTTGCTTTAGGTGTGACCAAAATTGGTTGCTACATGAGGAGCATACGTTATAGATTAAAACAAAGTGAATCATAAGTTTACGCATACATTTGCAGAATGTTAAAGACAAAAGTTATTTATCTGACACAAAGCTTACTTTTTGGCAAAGTACTGTTATAGTTTTATATAGATTTGATTTAAAATAGATTATGACCCTGATATGTTCTTTCTTTATGTAGAGTAGCAACAGAGTCCTCTTTGTTGACATTGGAAAACTAGAAACATTGGAGATGCCTGTATGACAGATGTAGCAACAGCTGCCCCAGCTCTCCTCAGACTAGGCAAAGGCAATCATTTATTTTTTTTACTATGTAAAGGAAATGAAAAAGGTCTGAGATGAGTGTCCAAACTCTTGTGAAGCTATGCTCATTTTCAAAGCCGTGTGGACATGCTCAAGGAGCTTGCCCAGAGATATGGGTGTCAGAACCATTATATGTGGGTGGGTCAAGATCCAATTACTTTTTATGACCAATAATTTCTGACACACATTTTCTCAAATTTAGTACATTATGTCTGCTCACTCATCAGAGTGCTGTCAGTCAAATCCATTTTACTAGAGGAAAGCCCTAATAAATTAAACTCTGTTCTGTGTTTTAGCTACAGCTGACTTCCCTGCTGCTGCTTCCTCAAATCCATTCCACTTGCCTCATTTAGAAACCATATCATTTAAACTCCGTTTCGTGTTTTTGAAAATTTCACTACTTTCACTTTCTACATTCCTGGCCCCGACAGAACAAGTTAATTAAACAAAGTTTTAAGGCTATAAAAGCAATTGTTTAATTAAAAGTCACAAGAATTCAAGAAAATGTCATCTACTCTAATTGTTTTGGACCCACACACATGTTTTGGCTTCCAATGCCCAGTGAGAAGTGGAGAAGTGTGGGCAGAGCCGTGTGAGTCATCCTGAATGAATCTGAGGTGGACTTGAACACCTGAGTTTCTTCTCTTCCAGCGATTTTAAAACTTTTTGATATGGGCGGGACTTTACCCTGATTTATCTCTCTATAAACATGTATATATTGATATCTGGTGTACATATCAAGATTTTGTTTTCTATTTTCATAGTTTATTGTTTCCGAACATAATGTAGTAGAAGAATTACAGTTTTAAAACAGGAACATTGCAGGTACACACATTTACTTTTGCACAGTACTGTATTTGGAAGAGCTTTCTCTGATATTTCAACGCAATTAATGAAAGAAGCTCACACAACTTTCGCAAAATAAAACTATGAAAGGAGCGGAGAGCAGCTGCTTTAGTTTGATGAAAGCCTTAAGAATTCTATCTGCGTTTGCGTTAGTTCGTCGAAATATGGGCTTTAGCATATCTGGGCACATAATCAAAGATCTTTCGTCTCTGTGATGTGATCAAAGTCTGGAGTGGAGTGAAATCAAGTTACTCTCTCCACTGTAAGCGTCATGTTATCACTACACACCGGATCCACTCCGGGTTTTCCGACTGTACTACGTTAAGCTGAGGTAAAACTTTATTTCAGCTAGCATGATCAAACTTATAATGCAGGAAGGCTCCGATGTTTTGAAGATCGATAGAGGTGTAAAAGACCAATGGAGATTGACTTGGCTTAGCGAAATGATGAAGATTGGCAAGCCTTTCAGTTCTTGGGCTAAGAAAACCAAACAGCCGGGTAACTTGGTGTGTCTTTGCACGGTATGACTAGCGTTAGGGGTCCTGTATTTTTGGGGTAACTTAAATGATTTCTCATGTACGTGATCATCCGCGTCATGTTTTTTAATGCTATGCTGATCTAGCCAGTGGCTGATACCACGGGTTTGTTAAACTCGTGGGTAAACTTCATGTGGCGCCACAAGAACCAAGAGGCAGATGACATCCAAATCCCATGAGAGCGATTGACAAGGAATCAGAGGAGACTTTGATGTCATCCACCTGTCGGTTCTTGCAGTTGCATTTGCGTGTGGTCACAAAAACGTAACATTTGTACATATATTTAAGCACCGCAGTTTAAAAACAAGTGATTTAAGCCATTCAAACACAAACAACAGTGCTAAATGCGTCCGCTGTTTCTGTGTCAGAGGAGCACGCAAGCCGCACATTCGTTTCTCATTGAGCTTGTGTTGTGAGTATTTTTGCCACTTTATTGGTCTTAAATAACACATATGCCTCAAAAATCCCGTCTTTGCAAGTATCCTCATATAAACACGACCATTTAGGTCTTTGGAGAAAGTAAACAGCTGAAACATTGCACATTAAATAGCACATCAGCGCTGCCTCTATTGTAACATAATATTTTGTTGATAAAGGGACAGTCATTCAATTTACAACTGTCACTATGGTTACAGACATCCTGTGCGAATTGTACACGAGTTTGACGCAGGGTTTATGTTTATACATAATGTACTGTATTAGAGCTGTGACTGTAAGAACAGACCCTGGATTATTCGTTTATGTGTACTGAATAATATGATATGAAAAAGTTGTATTTGTTCACATTAGTAAATGCATTATATAACATGAACAAACAATGAAAAATATAGAGTATATAATCATTAATTAATTCTTGTTTATGTTATTACAGTAATTGACGGTAGTTCATGGTGCATTCACTAATGTTAACAGTTTCAACTTTGATTCAAAAAATTATTAGTAAATGCTAAAATAAATACATTTACAATTAATAAATAATTAATAAAAGATTTATTAAAGGTGCTGATATTCATGTTTTTCTTTTTATATAGTGAGTTTTTTAGCTGTTTCACCTTAATCTGAAATGCCCTGCAAACTACAGCTACCTATATATGCCACAGGAGACTTCAATATGGAATTTATGGCAAAAAAATCTCCCCTTAAAATGCTATTGGTCTAGCCTACATAAAGTGTTAGTTAAAGGAATATGACTTGGCCTGAAAAACATTTCAGTCAGAAGAATTTTTTTCACTTTAATCCATGTCTATTCTTTTTTGTATGTTATATATGTCAAAATCTGTGTAAATAATAGAAAGGTCCACTGCATTTGGTGACCAAACACACAAGTAATGCTAATAATGGTAAAGCATTTGTGTGTTGTTGATACATGATCAAATGTTTATAAAATGTGATATTTTTCTACTTTTGTCTAATATTCGCCTTGCAAACATTTTGTCTCCACAGCAAACACTGTATATTAGATTTCTAAAACTCATAAGGTAGTCCACTACTAGCTCTTCACTCCAGACCTATCAATCTGCTCTTGCCTGAGTAATACTGTCTTTCACCCAAGGGAATAGACCTGCTAGGTCCTCTGTGACACATCAAGGGGCCAGATATGGAGATTCCATAGGTCTTGCTGGGGGGGGGGCCTTAATGTGGGCTGTTGTGAGCAACACAAGCTCAGAGAACCAAATCTGGTTGGGCTAATATGGCGCAAATAGCAAAAGTTGTTCCTCATTCTCCCTGAGCTTGCACAATACTTAGCTCACTGGTGGGAATGCATACTTGCATAGGCCTCGTGGACAGCTTGACTGCAGCACACGCCGCAAACTCTTTTTTTCAATCACTGCGCAGAGTGACTTAGATTACTCTGCTATATAATTTATGTAATATACCGTATATAATTAAAATATTTTGTTATAAATTCATAAGTATACCTTATAGAAACCATGGTTTTACTACAGAAAAATAACTTTTTTATTAATTATTATTATTCCATTATTTAACCAGGATCTCTTCTTCCAGTGACACTTGGACTTTCCTCTCACATTCCTGCCTAAAAGGCTCATTATGCAGCTCAATATGCAAGTCCTTGTTTCCTCAGGTGTCAATCACAGATTATCCAGGAGCTTTCACGTCTCCAGGAGCATATGGCCTTTCTCAGCAAAAAATGCCTTAGAAATTCTAAATCAATTTATTGTTTTATATGAATAAGTAGGCAGAATGATTTTCACATAATTTTAAAGAAAAAACTCTACGCTACTAGATCCTGTTTTAAAAAGTCTTGTGAAAACATGATTAGAATGAGTTTTGTGGACTTTTTCATTTCAAAAACCACGTATAAACATTTTCCTCTCAAAAATACAAACATGTAAATACATATTGCTCGCATAATATTGTAGCCCGGTTTGTGCTGAACGCATTATTGTGTTTTTAAGCAACTGAAAAAACACAAATGTCAGTGCAGGTCAAAACTGCTCAAGGATGCAAAATCAGCCAAGACCCCAGAGGGTTAATGCCAAGAGGGTCCTTGATTAGGGAATGCCACAGAGGGCAATGGGAGTTTTCCTGGGAACCAAACAGATCTACCTGAACATGCTGTACCACCTAAGGGTATAGGGGGTTTTAGATCTTGAAGTGAGATTTATCATGAGAGTAAAGGGGATCGCACACCGGCCGCGCCGCGCAGCGCCGTTCTAAAAAAATCAAACACATTGTTTTCTATGAGTATACGCACACTGGCGCCGCTAGGTGGCGCCTGTCCGCGCCGCCCAGCTGTGACTCAGGAAGTTGCTCAAATCCCTGTCGTGCCACACAGCGCCACTCACATAGTTTAACATTAAATAACATCATATTTGTCCCAAATCATTAACGATTAAAATTGGCTGCTAACGTATATTTAGCATTTTGAAGTAGACGTTATCTGTCAAAGCTCGCGCTCATTAATGTGCACATCCGGTTTACAATACCTCCGAGTTGTCCTAGACGCGACTCAACGCGGCGCGACGCTGAGCTGCGCGGCCGGTAGGGTTGTGACAATTAATCGGGCAAATGCGCGTTTTCTCAATGAATGAATTTGAATGAATTACGGTGAAATGCAGCCACATCCAAAAGCCAGGGGGCGCTCTCGCTTAGAATCACCATTTGTGCCACAGAAGAAGTAGTATACCAAACACTATTCCAGGAAATGTCTAAAGGAATATTTATATCACTGTTCTTTATATTGTTTC
This sequence comes from Paramisgurnus dabryanus, assembly GCF_030506205.2. NCBI lineage: Eukaryota > Metazoa > Chordata > Actinopteri > Cypriniformes > Cobitidae > Paramisgurnus > Paramisgurnus dabryanus. The sequence goes on from NC_133345.1 coordinate 13,817,671, forward strand.
AGGTATTTTCATGATAATAAAGAATATTTTAAATGATTGTGTTTGACGAGTGTTGCTTTTTAAAATGCACGTTATAAACGAGTCAAACTCGTAGTGATTTTAGATTGATAAGGACTTCCTACTGATCACGGAGCCGTAGTACATGCACAAGCTGTGCATGAAACACTGAATCGGAGCCTTACGATTCAGAATCGATTTTAGACAGATCTTTTTAATGGAAGCGCGATGCATCGATGCACATCCCTAGCGGCCGGTGTGCGATCCCCTTTAATCTGCTGCCAACAAAGGCATCTGGTCCAGCACATGCTTATTGTTAACCTGAATCAAAGGCTGTATTGAGGCTGTTGTGCCTGTTAAGGGCACATGGCCTGTGGTAAAGTCCGGTTGGACCGCATACTGAATTTTGGTAGATGGACTGACTGACTACCTGACAGCTTGTTTGTTGGAGAGCCAAGCTGTCATTGAGACCTCTAACCTTTGGCAGGGAAAAGAGATTGCTCTGCAAGGGACATGTGCCAAAGCACGCGGTGTACATATAACAATCTTAAGATTGGGCTAGAATTAGCAAATATGCAAATGCCCTGCTCCCTCAGTGGAGCAAGATCAGCCACTGTGACTTTCGTGAAGACACATCTTTCTCTTTGTCTTCTGACATGAAGATTGAACCATATAGTCGCTTGAACAAGCCTGCCTTTCTGGGCCTTAAATGTGGGAGTTGCATTATTGTCTGTAGGGTTCAGAAAGCGCTTGAATGTCATCAAAAATATCTTCATGAATTGAGGTCTTATGAGTGTGGACCGACGTGAGTAATTCATGACAAAAACAAACACTTTAGGCACATGTCATTTGTTCTCTGTCTGTAAGTACATTAACACTTACTGTAGGAATACGCTTTAAGAGTTTAAATTGTAGCAGTTACAAACGACACACACAGACCTCACAAGCACTTTCTCTCCCTAAGCCTTTAGATGTGGGTTTGCCAAGCCAACATTAAAGCTTGTTCACAAACTTTACTTTATAGTTGCAGCTTGATAAGATAAGGTAAGGTATAAAACTTTCTTCGTCCCCGGGGGGATTTTTTGTGCAAGAGGTTGCTCAAACAGATGAATCACAACAATTTAAGAGTTAAAGTCAATATAGTAATAAATTAAGAAAAAAATTCATAATAATATAACATTTTAAAAATTGTACAAGAATAAGTAAATACACAAAAATAGGTGGAGAAGTAGGAAAGTAGATTGCACATTAAAATAGTAGAATACAAAGTTGGGTTGCCTATAGGATTATCCATAATTATTCTCAAATGTAATGTCAGTGATATTCATCTGTGGAAATCTGTCCCCCAAATATATCATTTAAACCCACGGTGTGTGAATGCAAAGTTCAAATGCAAATGGGGTCAAAAAAGGCATTTTTAGTTTAAAAAAATGTCAGTCCCCCCTTCTTTGCCTCAACTTACAGTGCTTTGGTCAACTGCCTGCTTTCCTCATTCACACACGCACACACTATCTCTCTATCTCTCTCAAGTCCTATAGGGGAGAGCAAAGTTCTTCAGCAGGCACATGATAGTGACAGCACACCTCAGTGCCTTGTGTTACAACATTGCTCCCTTCAGCAGGAAGAGGAGTTATACACATTTCTGGCCACTGATATAAAAGACCTCCTGTGGCGTTCTGTAGTGGTCTAAGTCTATGGCTAAATGTGCTCTGATGTGCCTTTAGTGTGCGGTGCAGGGGATGAGAGTATTTTCCTCAGCATCCTCCTCTCTGACGTCACCACCAAAGACTCCAGTTCCACTCCCAAGACAGAACCTGCTTACCTGATCAGCTTGTTAAGTCTGTTTGTACTAGAGCAAACGGAAAATGACGCAGCATATACCCTTCTTGTACAGAACCTCAGCTTTTCTTTTCTCCACTCCATCCTACTGTCTGTGTGGACACCCAGATTCTTGTAGTCCACCTCTGTTTAAACTGTATTTGTACTTTTCAAAAAAATTGTCCATTTCAAGGATTATTTTGACAGTGTGCATGCAATGATAGTATGCGGTTTTGCGCATTATCCTTTTAACATCGAAAGTCTTTCTAAGTCTAATTATGTTTTACCTAATTGTGGACAGTTAGGACAAAAACGTCATTTATGCTGAAGAGGCTGATGGTGCAGAAGGGCTGTGAGCAGGGCCAGTTTCCACTCACAGGAAACAGTGAAGCCATGAGGGAACCGAAATGAAAGAAGACTTTTATATGAAGGGGGTGTTGTTTTAAATGTCACTCTTTATCTTCAGTTTTGGACAGGTAACCATTAAGAGAAGTGAAACACAGGCTCACTGCCACTGATGCCCAGCTAAACGTACTTGTATGGCCTTAACTTTATATGTGAAACTGTTTAAGAATTACATCTGCATATACATATACTGATGTTTTCAAGAGTAAAGTATTGATTAAGTTTTTGTTTTTTTAAAGGACAAATTTGCCGAAAAATGTTAGCTAAATCTCAGTACCTCCTTTTGGGATCTCATCAAATGGAGAAGTGGTTTTAATGTTGTTTATATATATATATATATATATTTATATATCTATATATAAAATGATGCACCTTTTTCAAAGAATGCTTTGTGTGCATTAATTATAATTAGCTTTGCTTCTAAAGAAAGTAAGTCGCTATTTGTGTGTGTGTGTCTCAACAACATTTTCTCATTATTAACTCTTTAAATTCCTCATGATCTAAATCTAGATTAAGAAATTGTACAGCTAGAGTTGAAGGTTATTTTAAGGGACAACGTTAAAACATGCTTTCAGTTGGTAATTCCTCTTAATCTGGTAAGGAAAGTATGCCTGGAAATTAACAGGATGTCTGTCCTCCCACTCCATTCCTGAACAAGGGCTGTCTGCCAGGGATTTTTCACTGCTTTCCTCAAGACATGACAAATCCACACTAGACTGTGGCAGATATTAACCTCTACTGGAAAGGTGTGTTTGTAGACAATGATACAGATTTCTGGGGAAATTTACTTAAAGACTGTGGAATGTTGTAAGGACGTGGTTACAGTGATCAGTTTTAATCAAAACATGATGCAACACTAATAGGATCCCTAAACAAGAGGGGGTTTCTATTAGGATCCTAGTATGAGACCTAGTCGGGTCCAGAAACATTTGGTCATTATTTGCTTTTTCAGAATTGGCTTATGTCGCTGTGATCAAAAGTGAAACTTTCCAGAGAATACTGTAATAGCTTCCAGGATGCATTTACATGCGGCCAGTTTTTTTTTTTATATATGCATTCATGCCTCTGAACATTGAAGTGGTGCTATTCAGGGTGCTTTCATAACCCCTCCCCAACCTGGTCTGTGTTTAAATATTATTATTTGGGTCCAAAGCGTGGTAAGCTTGCATCATCGAGCTGCAGCCATGTTGCTAGGTACTAAGTATGCCCAAATGGACAGCGTTGTTTGCATCACTTTTCTCCTTTTTTAACCGTTAGATTTACTTTCAAAGAATACTAACAGAAACTTGCTTGCATCTGTGTCTGCAAAAGTACTAAAATTGTTCCAAAAAAATGGCTTTTTGCAGGGAACATTCAAAAATGATCTCTCAGCTAATACGTAATCAATTGTGGGTCCCTTCCGCAATTTAACATGGTTGTGTTTATATTGGAGGCGAACCATACCACAACTAACATAAACTCTACCCCATGTGTGTAGTTCTTAGGTGTACACCTGTGTTTGGAAAACAGTGTTCACATCCTTATTTAAATTAGCTGAATTTTGTGTGCAGTATGAGTGCAGTCACTGATGTTGCCCAGTACAACTTAGACCGACCTCTGATGATACAACTTTGAGATACATGCATGTCTAGTTTGTATGACAAAGTGCAAATAGTATGTTTGGACCAAAATGCTGTCCTCTTATATTATTTTGCAGTACCGGACATGGCTGCAGGCCAGCTACAGACCCAGTCCCTTCAATGACCAGGAGCAGGTTCAAGCTTTACTAAATCTTTACACTGAACAACAGCAACAGGCCCAGCAGCATGAAGAAGAATGGCTGAACCAGTCCTCCAGCACCTGCTACCTCCCCTACAAATGATACGGCACACCAGGCAGCAACAGATGAGAGAGGCCCTGCTTTAACCTCAGCCAGACAGTAATGCGGCCTTGGACGAGCCAGAGTTGAGGACTTTCATTGGTGTACTAGACTCAAATGTGCAAGTGAGATGAAACTTGAGGCATCTTCTTGTGTCTTTTAGCTTGAGTTGAATACAAAACTTGGCATAATGAAGCGGTTGTATAATACAGAGCTAATAAAGATTAACAACATTTAATAAAGCTGAAGTTCTAACAAAATATTATTATAGATAAAGGTGTAGAATTTACGCACTTTTGTTCTCTCTAAATATCAAAATAAACACTGAAACGATTTGTGTGTGTATTTAACATATTTAGCACAGAGTCAATGTAGAAGACATACAGTACTGTATAGTATGCTGATAGGAGCACTTCACTCATGGTTGTCTTTGAAATAGTTAGATATGACGGTTTACAAAATATGGGAGATACTTAGTTGAATTGAATGTTTGTGTTCTATGACTTTCCTGTTGATGATTTAAAATAAAGCAACATTGTGAATATTGCGATTATACAAATGCTTCTAAGTTTGTTAGAATTTCTTAAAAAAACATCTTAGCGTTTGCCTATGATCTGCAGTTTCTCTCTCAAGGAGCCATGTTTGTGATTTTGTTTTGTGATTTTGTTTTGTGATTCGATCATAAACTAGTGCATTGCGTATAATTCCATTTAGCCCGGATAATGAGGAGCTCCCGGATATTGGCTTCATTCCATTTTGCAGACTTTTTCGGAATTGTGAACATTGATCTGCATTTAAAACTCTCCTGGTGGCTTATAGTAAATGGACTGCATTTATATAGCGCTTTGTAGACAACCTACATGAACCACTGCCGCCCTATAGTAGGACATTCTGTGGTCTTGTGTGCAGCCCTGGTAAGAGAGTTGCATGATAACTACATCATTGTGATGACACATCACGTCATCACTACAACAGACCCCTCACTTCATTGTTCCTGCCTTTTATTCACACACAGGGCACATTCTAGGACTGATCCCGGGAATGTTACTAGGTCCCCTTTCTAGGATTGATGCTGGGATTAATCCCAGGATTTGTTTGCATTTACACAGAAGAAAGTTTAGCGTTGGAAACAACGCTCTTTGTTGGGTTATATATAAACGCTGTATTGTGTGCTTTGACCTGTTTTTCTGATTTTAAAATGTTACTGTTTCAGAGCAACTGCCTTAGCTAATATTATCAAGAGGCTAAAAATACAGACATCAGCTCTAATTGATGAACCATAAGTCTGATAAGAGAAGGTCAGAAAGAGTTGAGGGCTGGTAATGCATCACCCTACATCAAAACTAAGCTCTTCTTATTAGTGTTATGCTCAGTTTTCACTTACACGATACCTTCACCACGACCACTGCCTGTGCTCATTTCCTCCAACACTGCACCAGTATGTAACCTCACCTTTCCAAGATCCGCTTTTTCTGGTTTCCAGATGATCTTTAAACTTCCTGACAGGTTAAACGTGGCTTTGACGTGAGGCGTTAAACATTTCAGAAGATACCCGTTTAATAACAATCAGTTAATGAAAGAACAATTAATTAAAAAAACAATAAAAAGCACAATGTGTATACCTGCAGTGTCATTCAAATCACAAGAATCTCAGCTTTCCAAAGATATTTGACAGGTTTAGTTTTTTTGTTTTTGAGTTGTACGTCATGAAGTTTACTGTCAAAGAATACAATGTTCCGCCCACGATACATTGAAACTTTAAACGGTTAACACAATTAGATCTCTTAAATTTATATTCCAAAGTAACTTAACACAAAAACAATGTTAATCAGTGTATTCTTTAAATGTTTCATAACACTCTTCAATTCAATAACACTTGATATAGGCTACACGACTGCTTACAGAGAATAATATTCATAAGCAAAAATATATATTATTAGAGTGATGTTATGGCTGGCTTTTCTAATCGTTATGTTTCCCCTAATGATGCCTTCGTCTGTGGGATATTCGGGAAAACTCACTGAACTGGCAAGACTTCAGTGAGCGTGTAAAGTCCCTCTATGCTCACAGGTCACACATCCAGAGCTGGAGGAAGATTTCTCGTAAATGCCTCCGCTTCACAGAAACTCATTTACATATTCAAGACACTCCAGCCAACAGGCGCAGAGATTCGACGCGTGGGCGTTTCGCTGGCCAATCCGCTGTGACGATGCCCTTCATTCACACGAGCGAGCGTGATTCTTTATAAAGTCTGAATGTGAGCCGTGTTTTCGTGATTTTTGGAGAGTAAATTGTAGAGAGATGAATCCCGGGGGTCGCAGACTTAAACAGTGGCTCATCGAGCAGATCAATAGTAATATATATAATGGGTTGTTATGGGAGGATGAAAACAGAACAATGTTCCGGATTCCATGGAAGCATGCAGGAAAACAGGATTACAACCAAGAGGTGGATGCATCCATCTTCAAAGTAAGCGCTCGTTCATATAGTTACAATAATAATAATAACAACAATAATAATGTTGCTGTACGCCTACAGCTTTTTAATATAACTTTACAACACATATACCACGAGATTTTAAATGCTTAAATAATTTATACAGATTCGTAGGCTACAGACTAATAAAAATCAATACAGTATGCAACAGGTCGAATCACAGCACAAAATCAGTTATGAACTTAAGTCGAGGCACTGCTTTTCAATTATTCTTAAGGATGATTATGTCATCTCACTGAGATTTTCTGTAGCCTACATTTATACATCGCATTCTAGCATGTTTTTTTTTTTTAAGTAATTTTCAGGTGCAAGAACGTGATATTACAATGCATTAGCCTACATTAATGAAATCTTTTACGTTCTTTGCGATTTTTTTTTAAGATTGCGCTGTCATGTTTAGTTTCTCAGTAACAGGCAAATTCATTTAGAGGAATTCAGATTGTGGTGATGTCTAACTAAGCATGTGTTTTCACAGGCGTGGGCAATATTTAAAGGGAAGTTTAAGGAGGGCGATAAAGCTGAACCAGCGACATGGAAGACAAGACTGCGCTGTGCGCTTAACAAGAGCCCAGACTTTGAGGAAGTTACTGACCGATCCCAGCTTGACATCTCGGAGCCTTATAAAGTATACCGGATAGTGCCAGATGAGGAACAGAAATGTGCGTGTTTGTGTGTGTGTTTATTCAATCTCTAAGAAACATTATAAATAGACAAATGCACAAATGGTTCATTATTCATAAGAGATATTCTAACATAAATGCATTACAATTTAAACTTGATGTTGCGAGTCTGTAATATGTAGATAAATGCTACTTTGTTAACAATCTGAATGAACATTTTTTTTTTTTTTTTTGATTTAGTGGGTAAAAATTCGATTCCTTCCATGGACTGTTCACCAGAACTGGATGAATTAATCAAAGAGGTAAATAGTCTGGCAGCGTCTTTCATTTCTTTATCTGTTATTTCTCTTTCATACTGATAATTGTTTGTTTTGTATTTATGTGTGCAGTCTTCAAATGATGAATACATAGGCATCATTAAGCGAAGTCATTCTCCTCTGGACGAGGCCAGCAATGTCTCATCAGTACAGGAATGGTGGCAGCAGGACTGTCCTAATGGTACGGTATGCTAGTCTCACTATTTTACATGTGAATAATATTTAAGAGAATACAATGTAAAAAATTACAATAAAATAGATTGACCATGAGCTACAAAACACAGCTGCAGATTTGCAAGTTAAAAGGACAGGATGTTTAGTGTTCTTGGAAGAAATATTGACTAACTTCCGTCAAAGGGTTGCTGATTAAGCAGATTTGTGTCTCTCTTTGCCATCTATCTATCTATCTATCTATCTATCTATCTATCTATCTATCTATCTATCTATCTATCTATCTATCTATCTATCTATCTATCTATCTATCTATCTATCTATCTATCCACAGTCTCAGCTGCTACTGTGCATCAAGATCCATCACCTGCAGGAACATTCAATGCTGGTATGTCATTGTTTACACAAGTGTTCATTAACTTCATCAACTTGCCATTTTTCTTTTAATTAAAGTTAAAGTCATTTACTTTATTCCAGCACACGTATGACACTCGATTAATAAAATCATTTAAGACTTTGACTGCTGGATGGTTAACTGTACTTTAACTTCTCCAGCGTTCTCTCAGATGATGATCTCTTTCTATTATGGAGGGCGACTGGTAGGCAACACACTTACCACTCATAGCGAGGGTTGCCGTATCTCCCCCAGCCAACCCCCTGTGGCTAACGCCCTTTTATATGGGCCAGACAGTCTCCAGAACATCCGCTTCCCATCGGTGGACATCATAGAGCACGAACGGCAGCGCCACGTCACCCGAAAGCTCTTCAGTCACCTTGAGCGTGGCGTGCTGCTGCGTGCCAACAGAGAGGGCATCTTCATCAAGCGCCTATGCCAAAGCAGAGTGTTCTGGTGTGGCCAGGACTCCCAATACAACCCCGCCCCTTGCAAACTAGAGAGAGATGCTGTGGTGAAGATCTTTGACACTGCCAGGTTTCTGCAAGGTAACAAAAATGTTTCAAAATTCAGGCAATGAATAAAAATATATTAAATAAAAATTAAAAAGCAAGTATGTTTTTTGAGGATGGCAAATAATGGTTATATTCTTGAGCTTGTGCCTAATCTCTTGATTTTGTTTTCTTACAGCGCTGCAGTTATATCAAGAGGGCCATTATCAGCTCCCAAATCCCACAGTCACGCTCTGCTTTGGGGAAGAATTTAATGATTTCAACACTGTCAAGAGCAAATTAATCATTGTGCAGGTCAGTAATATATAAACAGATTCCTTAATGATAGAGAGTAAAATGAGCTTCTTTCCATTTCGGCTAATATTCCTAACATTTATTTCCTTTAGATCACAGCAATCAATTGTCAGCAGCTAGTAGAAGCGGTAACTGTCCACAGATCCCAGTACAGCAGTGGGAATTTGGAGATCTCTGATGAGATGGCCAGTGATCAGATGGCTCGTATATACCAGGATCTGTGTGGCTACCCCGTTCCCCAGCGAGCTTCCTGTTTTAGAGACAACCTGCCCATTCCAGTCTGAGGCAGACGTCAATCCAGCTTTTTTAAAAGAGCAAGTCATTTTACAAACTGACGCAGAATCATGATTTTTGTCAATGTCATTACATGAAGAGTATGTTTGTGTAGCATCTCGTTCTCTCAGGACTAATAATAAATAAAATGTTCTCAGGAAACACAATTTTTTTCTATTAGAAGGAAGTGAATTTCTTAAAAATGATGTATATTTGACAGTTGTTGCCAGATTGTAGTTTTCGTTTTGTTTTATCATTTGTCCTAATCGGTTCGAGTCCTCTCTTCCTTACTGTGTTTTTTATTCTGTACCATGAAAAGTTGATAGGTTTTACTATCCTTCATTTCTGTAAATGCTTATTTTTTATGATTTCTTTTTTTAAGAAATGTAGCTTCAAGGCAAATTACATATGTTTAAAATAACTTAAAAATAAAAAAGAATGCAAACAGGAGAGTCAGTGGATTTTTTTAAAGGGATTTGAGAATTTCTTGTTGATAAATGATTAAATAAGTGCAGGGAACTGTTGACTAGAGTTATAGAGAATAAAGAATGAGATCCTCTAGGACACGTGTCACATTATGTGCAGTGATGAGTGAAAGTCTTGAGTGCGTGCTTCAGACAATGCAGGATACAGATAAACACACTTTACACACAATAAAAAATAACACACTATACACAATGTACACAGAATATATACACAATCAGAAATCACATGGTCAGATTGTACACAAAATACTGTTGCAGATGTGGCAGGTTATGGCAGTGTTGATCATTGGATTAAAGTCCGGTTCTTGTCATATAATGGAATGGGGATGTGCTGGGAGCAGATGCTGCAGTACAGTCTGTCTGAGGCAGCAGAGAGAGCGCTAACCTCTGCAGAGCTTTGATGCTGTTTCTGTACCGCTTGGTGATGCAGGCTGTCAGAATGCTCTTCATTGTGCAGTAATAGCTTTATCTAAGGATGCTGGGGCTTAGAAAAAAAGAGATGTCCTTTCTGATGTCCTTTCTTCAGCACTGCATCAGTGTGAGCAGATCATGTGAGGTCTCAGATGGATCTATCTTCTACCACCAGCTTCTTGGTCTTATTGATTCTGAGCAAGAGGTGTTTCTCCTGACACCAGAGTACTCACCTCCTCCCGTCTCGTCACTTTCTGTCCTAAGGACATCGGAGCTGTGTGTAACTGCACAGTTGTGTGTATACCAAGAGGCAACCTTTCAGCCTACATCGTTAAGCCAACATGGAAGTGCCTTAAACTGCAATTCCTTTAACTGGCCGCTAGACGCTGGCAAATTCTTATAGATTCCCATGTTAAAAAGCCTATATTGTGTAAATGTGTTTACATTGATTTTGGTCTATATAGTTAACTGCTGTCACTACCGTCAACCCACGTCCCATCTCTTTTACCAATTTTGGTTATCCGCAAGTGATGCACGGTGACGCGGTGCCAAGATGGTGATGGCAAGTCCCACCAACTATTGGCTTCAAAAAAGCTCTTCACAAACCTATGGGTGACGTCACAGACACTACGTCCACTTTTTTTTCACAGTCTATGATGTATACAAAGAAAACCGGGCTGGGCTAAGAACACAGGCCTAGGGAGCACCACATGTCAGTGAAAATATTACTATCTGACATCTGCCTATAACTCGTAACCCAAATTAGTTGACATTACTAGAAATTTGTGCGGAAACCAGTTGCACAAAATAATTTTAGTTTTTACACAGGATGAAACTAAACAGGTTAAGGTATATTAACATGAAACCTTTAGTGGGTGTAGCAGACAAATCAAGTTGTCATTAGCAGTCTTTACTAAAAAGCATTAGTTACATTTAACTTAAAATTTTTAGTTCAGTAAACCTAATTTTAAGTTGATTTAATTTGTAATATCAATTGCTCTGTCCAACATCTCCACTTAGTTAATTAAGTTAAAAGATTTTCTATTTTTAAAACTTTAATATTACTTTTGGTGTTATAAATGGTATTAGAAAACAAAATTCATGACAGACTATAAATCAATCATTGAATAAACTTGATTCTCCACAAAAGCACATGAAACTGCATTTTCTACATGAATTGTCAGTACTGTGGAGAGAAATACAATAAAATGTGCTAAACAGGGTTCATGTATCAACAATGATCACCCAAACAGTGACTTCACAAAATTATCATTTACAACAAATCAACATCAATAATGTAAAAGATAAACCTTTATGACATTTTATTAACAAATATTTAAGTATTTAAAGTTCTTTTTCTTTGAAAAAGCATAAATAATTAAATTATTCAGGTGCAAAGTATTATGTGTATTCCTCACAACATGTACTGATAATTTTAAGTTCAGTTTACTAAAATGATTTAGTTTAATAAACTAAAATTTTTAAGCATTGGTCCAAAACACAAAACATTAAGTGATTTTTACTTTATTGTTTAAGTAAAGACAATATCTGGGTTTACAGTGTAACAGGAAGTCCAGGATTGAGTTTAGAGTCAGAGATCTGTCAAGGCTCAGGGCACTGTGGTATCTTATCAGAATTTTTCTTTTGTAAAAATACATAATGAACACTTTTTACACTTTTTATTGTAAAATCCAGTGTCAAAGCCAAACAACAATTTTTTTACGAAACTGCTGTCATTTTAATGAAAATGACATTAGTTAGATTAGCAATTATTTGGCTACATATTTTCGATTTAACGCAGATATATAAAAAGTCATATGTATCTCTTCCATAAGAAGTTTTTATTTTGAATGCAGCCAGAGCTGATGGTTGTGGGATTGAGGCCACATCCATGTGAGTTTTTTTTTCTGCAAACAGTCGCACTGTCAGTTGTTTAGTCAGACTAGGATTGCGACATCGCTCTGTGGTGACAGCCGCTTTTTCCAGGTTTAGAAGATGAAACAGGTGTCTCGCTCTTAATTTAAGAGTTACATGTGCTCTTCCTATAATGAACAACATGCTAGCTCAGCCTCAGTTCAGATGCAGGAATGCCAAGTTGATTCATTATAAGGACATTTGTATCTGTTATGTTTAATTTTGTCTTTACATCAGTTGGTTGCGCTGATGTGCGTGTTTTTAAACTGAGGGACTGTGAGTGTGGCTGCTGTGTCAGCTTGAATTTGGCCACGTTTAGCTGAAGAATGTGAATCCCCGCTGAATGTTGCGTCAGTTTGCCACAGAAGTCTGGAAGTGTACAGTCTGTCTATCAGCTATTTTTTCTTTTCTTTGAAATGAAAGAACGTCCAAGAAAGCCGACAGATCTCCCGTGGGGAAGCAGTGATTACTGACAAATATCTCTCTTCTCTTCATTTTTCTAAAGTATTAATGCATTTATTCTCTGAGTGTAAATGCAGTATGTTTTAACACAAATAAATGAAAATGTGTGCATTTGTCAGAAATGTAACAGAATCATACGAAATATTTTAGATACGACTATGGAATTCATTGCTCTGTCTTTACATACAGCCCTAGATCCTGGGATAAACTCCTGCCCTCCTTTTACTCTGTAAAGACTACATTCCCCTTCCCCTCGTTCATTTTAAATAAAGTTAGACCTCCAGCTTCTTAGTATTCCTCAAACTATGTCTTATCAACAATTTACCAAAATCTATTTTATAATTAATTCAAGATAATTGTGTATAGGGTCACTATAGATCCGAGGTATGTTATAGTGTAAGTTAAAAATTATAAGGTAAGTGGGTTTGGAAAATATATGAATGGATGGAAGGATCTTACTCATTTAGCCGACGCTTTTATCCAAAGCAACTTACAAATGCTATATATGTCAGAGGTTGCACGCCTCTGGAGCAACTAGGGGTTAAGTGTCTTGCTCAGGGACACAATGGTGTGTCACAGTGGATTCAAACCTGGGTCTCTCACACCAAAGGCATGTGTCTTATCCACTGCGTGACCACCACCCTGCTGGATGCTAAAGTTATTTGATACAAATGTTGCAGTTTTGAGTTTCAATCATGTAAGATAAAAATCATGGGTCACTAAAGACTCTATGTAATAATGATCAGGGAAACACTTAGGGTTAAACAAGATTTTTTTTGTAAATGTATCCCACCATGAAAAGGCAGCCACACAAAAGCTGGAGTTCTGTTAAGGAAAACATTAAAACAGTTTGCTTTTTGTAAGTTAGTTTCTCTACGTCTGACTATGTCACTTAATAATGTTTGACAAAAAATACATTTAACATCAGCACACTGGCGGGGCATTCTTCAGGAAGAGTCACTGGGTGTGACATTATGCAATGTCAAGAGTTTGCTTTTACCTCAGAGTCTCTGGGGAGCTTGCGTGTGTTTGTGTGTGTGTGTGAGATGAAACAGCGTGAGGGGAACTGGAAGACTGGTGAACAGTAATTATAGTGCAGGAGTGATTTTAGAAGCTCTTTATGGGGGATGCTGCAGGTGGTCGAATGAAGACCTCCCCACAGTCACCTGACCACAGATGCTTTCACTGACCAACAGCTATACACATTTCCTCAAATCAGTATCAGTTCAATCGAAACACCTCAAATCCCTTCAACCAGCCCTCCCCCAAACTTGTTGATTTTAATAACCTCCTCTTCACTGCTTTGCACCTTTATAGTCTACTGCAGTGGTTCTTAACGTTATTCCTGGAGGCCCACTGCCCTGCACATTTTGTATGTCTCCCTTATTTAACACACCTGATTCAAATCATCAGCTTATTAGAAGAGATCTCCATGAACTGAACTGAGTCTGTCAGACAAAAGAGACGTACAAAATGTGCAGGGCGGTGGGCCTCCAGCAATAACGTTAAGAACCACTGGTCTAGTTTATATTATAGCACAGGTCCTGTAGGGCCACCTTTCTGCCTCAACTTAAATCATTGCATTCATATTCAAAGCCAAATGACTTAAGTTAGGCTGGTATGACCTGCATTAGAAAAGAGATCTACTGTTTTAAATATGCCATTTATTCCCACATCATTATATGAAAAGGCATAATGATAATAAATATTAAGGTAAAGCTATTTTTTGACTCCGTAGCAAGCTAAAAGTCAATGTGCTTCCTCAGACTATGATCAAAACGCTTGAAAAATAAGTGACTTTATATGCTTTATATGTCAAAAATTGGCAATACAGAGACAAAAATCATAAAAGAGGCACAGTAAAACATCACAAAGAAAAATAAAGTGAATATGACAATAGAATATGTGGATTTTATTTTTGCTCTTTGATTAACAAATATGAAAAGTCAATATACATATATAAGTTGATTACATTCTAAACATGTGCAGATGTTTTCATTCTGAGACCTAAGAGATCAAATTCACACCAGAGTACTATAAGGGTTTATAAAGTGAAAGCATGTTATTTTTAGGGTAACACTTTATTTTGATAGTCCACTTTAGACATTTTACTAATTATAAGTAACTTTGCAACTACTTATCAACTACCAATCTTTAGAGAATTAGTAGACTGACTGCTTAATATCTACTAACACTTTATTGTGATGATATCTCAACAGACATTCAACTGACTACAAGTATCTTTGCAGGTGCATGTCAACTTATTCCACTAACCCAAACCTCTTCCCTAACCCCAACCCGTACAGTCTACTAATACACTAATGACAGTTAGTTGACGTATAGTTGCAAATTATTAAAAGTTAGTGGACATGTAGTTGCAAAGTTATTTATGATTAGTAGAATGTCTAAAGTGGACTATCAAAATAAAGTGTAACCATTTTTAGTCCTGTGTGATTAAGAGATTAAAATGATGATCAAGTTCAGCAAATAAGAAAACAAAAAAGTTCAGACAGTTTTGATAGAGAATGTGAATTCAACCGACAATACAGTCAGTCCTCATTACTCTGACTTCTTTTAAACAAACTCCACTCTTACTAGTAGTTCAAAAACATAGTGTCTTTTCATTTTTGAGGAAGTACTAGTACTTTTACATGAGTATTTTGATTTTTTTGGTGCTCTTTCCACCCCTAAACTCTATATGTCTACACATCTTAAAGACACTCTTCGAAGTCTCTTTAAAGCTTTATTTAGTTTGATGTGGGATGCTTCTATAGTACATAGTTACATTGCAAAGCAGCTTAACATGAAAAAGTAACAGAAACTGGAAAAAAAATATTATTAAACATTAATTGATATACAAAGTCATAATACTCAGAGTAAAGGTGTTTGTCTGAATTCAAAGAAAGCTAATGGTAAAATTTCTATTATGTGGCAGATCACTAATTTAATTACTGACTTCAGCTAAATATTGCACTGCTGTTCCAGAGAATAATAAATACTGCTTTAGTCTCTCTTTTGTTTCACTCACTGAAGCATTTGCCAAAATAAATCAAAATGAACCATTATCAAAATCATTGACAGACCTGCTTTGGCTGCCAATCGAGGAGCTGACTATGATTTCATACAGTATCCTACATTTTATTTAAGTTTAAAAATAGTAATAATTAAAGCAACCCTTAAAAGTAAGTAAAAGTCAATGAAACTAGATAGAAACAAGAAAGTCTTTTGATCCTTGACTGCGCAATCTAGCACTCAACAGGAAAAACCTGGGGGGAAAAGAACTTCTCTAAAAATGAGAATAAAACAGGGAACAAGCATTGTGACTTGGATGATAGCCATAAAGAGCACATAATGAAATATGTTGAGATGTGTTGAACATACTAAAATATGATAGAATTTCGTTTCAATTTCATTTTGGAAAAAAAAACACAACAAAAGAACTGAAAAGTACACTATAAAAATTAAAAGTTGGATCAACTTAAAAAATAACTTAAACTGGTAACACCTAAAAATAAGTTGTTTCAACTTATATGTTTAAGTGAAAAACTTTAAAAACTTTAAAAACACTTTAAATAAAAAAATTCAGTTGAGATAATTAATTTTTTTGGTGTTATAAATTGAAGTTATTTTGATCCAACGTTTCACTTTTTACAGTATAGTCACACTGCACATGTTAAACGTATTACAAGAAAAGAGTAGAAATAAATATCAGATATATAAAAGGTCAACTGAAGAACTTTGCACGGATGAGGAACAGGTTTGGTTTTGGTTAGATATAATTTAAACTGTTTTGTCCTGATCACAATGTAAATTTTTTTAAAAGAGCGCGCAAAATGTATGGGAGAACCGGGGCGAAAGTAATGCAGGGCGAAAGTAACAAAGCGATTTTCTCTGAGCCCTGATTACATTTACATTTTAAACTATGAGAGCATGTTTAGCATGTAACCCTTGACAGAGCTGACAAATATCGCGTTTTTCCATAGCTGTTTTGCGCGTGTAGGTCCAGAAAGCTGTTTTTGACCATGATAAGTAAATTCCTAAAGCAGTCATTTTTTTCTTATAACCCATTATGTGTTACAATACTGTTCACTTTACAGGTTATTTAGTGCTCTAACACATCCTGAAGTTTGAGTTTTTCAAAATAAATTTTTTTATTCTTAACAATTCAAGTTTGTACTGTCGGGTTGCTTTTGAAACATTTGATGAAACTGACATTTTAAATGAAAATGTAATTTTATTATTTTTTGATAAATGACAAAATAAGTTTGCGGCTAAATATAAACATGATCATAGTCATGTATATTTACTAAAAACAAGTGTAACACAAAATGTATCTTGTTTGGTGTGTTACTTCTGACCCACCTGCAAGTTACTTTCGTCCCTGCTGTCAGGGTCAAAAGTAACAATTTCCTTTCATGTTCAAAGTGAAAATATTCTAAAGTCGTTTTATATTTACACAAAATTCCACCTGATATTGATAGACCACACTTGTGAGTTATTGACCTCAGCAAAATATATATATCTGTCTAAAACATTATCTTTTAAAATTAAGCTTTTCTGAAAAAAAGTACTATTTCCCCTGCTCATCCCTACTATTACCAGTGAACACTGAACATAGATGTTAAAAAAATTTGGTTTTCCTTTTATTAAAACTTAATTAAATTGAATTTATAGTGACCAAAAAAACAAAAATTTAACAGCACATTCAGATTGGTTCAAAAAGCACCCGAAGTTTAAACTTGTGACTGGATCCAAGCCCACTCAGTCATGTGAAATAAAGACCACATATACATGTTTTTAAAAATAAGACCTTTTCACGGTCTGTTGAAGGAAGTGTTTAAATGCATAATAGCAGCCACAGTGCTGGGGATTTTTGTCACAGGTGACTGCTGTGACATCTGTATTTTTAGTCAAAATACATAACCCAAAAATATCACTGTCACTAACAGAGCGCTTATTTAACCTGTGACATTACCAATACAGATATTATCACTTCACAACCACCTATTCAGATGAATTTATTGAATATAAATGAATGTTTCTATTGTTCTTTCTAAACCTTAAGTTGAAATTCTTATCATCTCCCAGTCATTAGAGTATTGTAGACTGCTTGATTTTGATCATCCCTTAACAGACATCCTACTGAATATCTTTACATATAAATGTCAACTTATTCTATTAACTCTAACCTCTACACTAATACTTTATTAGAGTTAGCTGGCATGTAGATATAAAGTTACTTACATTTAGTAGAAAGTCTAAAATGTACTACTAAAATAAGATGCAACCAAATGTGCGCGTGTGTGTGTGCGTGTGTGATTACACAACTCCAAAGTACAGAAGAAACCACTCTGGCCGCAGGTGTTCAGGGTGGGATATTAAAATAGTGTCTGCAGCTGAGAGGAGCCAGCGGTCAGACCTCAGACAAACTGTTCAGTGAGCACAGAGATGTGACCCCATGACCACACGGCCCTGCAGAATTGTTAATTGTGAAAATAATGTAATAGAATAAGACTGAAATAATATATAACTAATTAACTAAATATATAAAAATAGTATGGATAAGAAAGAAAGAAATGAAATATACAGATGTTTGTCAGTACACTTCAGTCTGAATTTTAGTCACTTTAATCATAGATAATTCACACACACACATTCAAGTATCCATGTTTTGTGGGGACATTCCATAGACGTAATGCATTTTATACCATACAAACTGTATATTCTATTTCCTTCCCCTAACCCAAACCTATACCCCAACCATCACAGAAAACTTTCTCCTACTTCACATTTTCAAGAAACATCATTCTGTTTGATTTATAAGCTTGTTTCCTCATGGGGACCTCAAAATGTCCCCACAAGGTCACAAAAACACTGGTATTCCTATCTTTGTGGGGACAATTGGTCCTCACAACGTGATAATTACCAGGTACACACACACACACACACAACATAGATTTTTTTTTTGCTTTTTAAAACATCTAATTCAGTTTATTTGACAATCAGTTTGAATCATAGGGGCCGAAACTAAGAAACCTAAAATCTATAATGTTGCTATGCAAGACTGCATACTGTCTTAAAGAAAATAAATAAATGTCTCTGTACACTTGAGCAGCAAGGCTTGACTGCAGAGGGATCATATTTGCATGTCTAAAAATGGCAATCAGGTGAACTCATCTTACACTATTATGTGATCGTGGTCAGTCTCCACTGGTTTTGCTGGATTTTTTACATGTGAAAGAAAACAAATGTGTGGTTCATTGCACATTGATTTAGTTCTTCAAATTGTATATAAAAATTAAAATCTTAAAAATAAAGTACTTGAAAGTTGGTTTGTACGAAGATGTTGTTTTTCTTTTATCTTGTTTAGGATCTGATAAACAGTCAATACAGAGAACTTTCAACTGGTTTTTGTTAGGGGAAATGGTTTTTAACAAACCCTGTAGCGATTGTACAACCACAGCGCCCTCCTCTGGTTAACATGCAGACAACACTATAACTCAACACTTAACAGTCATGCTCTGTCGATGTAAAGGAGAAAAATAATTTTAAGATTGAGATGGTACCAAGAAAGTCATATTATTACTATACTTTTTATTTTAAGCAAGGAAAAATTAAACCAACATTCCTCTTTTAAGATTTTTTATGATTTGGTTTAAAAAAATATCCAAACTTGCCACTGCCCAGCCAACAATGATATGTGAGCCCGACGTGTGTCCTATATACGCAGCATGGGTGGGTTCCATGTGGGCATGGGATTTAAAGGGGCAATGAACATGTCGAAAACATCAAAAACATCAAAAGCAATAAGTATTTGTAACATGGATTAGTGGCTCTCTGGAGAAAAGCTTCGTTTGAAGGGGCAGGCCGCATTGAAGACCTGGACGTAAACGGCCACTACTATGATTGGACAGCTTCATTCCCCGTCATTACATGTGGGGAAATGTTTTAAAAACATTAATGTGTAAAAATAGCAGGCGAACACAAATATGTTTGAGCCACAAAAGATTCTGGGTGCTAAAGATGGTACACATAAATGACAATACGTATAGTAAAGTAGAAACAAAACTTTAAACTCGACGTGACTAACAGAGGCAGTCTTAACATAGAAGCATAGGTAGGCGGCTGCTTGGGGCCCCCTACCAGCGGTCATAGTAGGGGGGCCCCCAACCAACCTAAAAAATAAATAAATAAATAAACTTGTATCATCATAAACATTTTAAAAGCATGGTAAATACATTAATATTCTTAAAAAATACATTGAAACTTTGAAGTAGTAGTTAAAATGTCCTGTTCATGTTTATCTGTCACAACACACATATACCCCCTTCTTTCACAATGAAACGGACTATTCCGGAACGGTGCTCGCTGCGAAAGATAAACACAGAGTGACAGAGGACTGGATAAGTACATGAACAGAGACGAATTAAAACACATATAAATGCAAAAAATAAAAATCTTATCCAAGCGGCTCAAATAAAGGAGAAAATCGATGATGGGGCTTTGGTGCGTCAACCACCTAATTCTGCTAGTAATAGCCCTATCCCTACACTGATAATAATGATTTTGTGGTGAAGAAATAACGTAACTACTGAAAAACTAATGAACCCTTATGTTATGTTGGGGATGTTTTCATCCACTATGGGGTACTGTTGAGTCTTAATTTGGCCCCAACTTTTTCTTTGTTTTAGAAATGGAATGATTTTTGGTGACAAATCTTATTTTGACACATATTTTGAGAAAATGCTTTGAAAAAATTTCAACAATACACCGTGGGCAAATTTGCAAGCCTTTTGTTATGTTTGTGATAAAAAAAACATCCACTAAATTCAACTGCTGTAAATTCAGATAAATATTTAAAATAAATACTCTTTAATTGGCAATATTAAAAAAAAAAAAAACACCCACACGCACACGCACGCACGCACGCACGCACGCACGCACGCACACACACACACACACACACACACACACACACACACACACACACACACAATTACTTATTTTCAATATGAAAAGTGATTGTGGACTGGATTTTTTTTTACCTTAAAACTTATTCTAAATCTGCTTGTTTTACTTATTTTTGTCCACTACAAAATAATGTGTAATATAATATCTGTAACACTGACAGAGACCATAGTTGTCAAGTTACTGATGCAATCAGGTGTTAGTGCACCTGTCCCTCATACAAACTCATACGTTTTCATGCCTGTTATTAGGTTTGTTCGAGTTCATGCAAAGCTGCAAGAACCAACAAGCAGATGACATCAAGGTACTGTGAGAGCAATTACAGAAATCATATGGAGAAGTCTGATTTCGAGTCGCTCTCGCGGTATGACTATGTCATATGTCTTAGCGCTCGTTAAGTAGGTACTCAGTGAAATTCAGTACCTACTCAGTAAGTATGCGAATTCGAATTCAGCCATTGTCTTTCAGCTGTCGCATTACTTGTGTCAAGCCACTCTTGAACAACAGACAGCATCAGAAGCGTCTTGGTTCTGGACTGCTGCTGAGTAATGAAAAGTGACATTTTCTCTGATGAAAGTAAATATCCTTCAGAAATCAGGGTCCCAGAGACCTTTTTAAGGGCTGAAAATTAAAAGGTGAAATGAGTAAAAAAGATTTGCATGTTTTTCACAATTACGACGTGTTATAAAATGATAAACTAAAGTTACAGTTAGCCTGTCTGGAACCGAGCGGATATCAAACCTGTGAACGGTCCCTACCCTAATAGGATTTTGTTTCTCTTTCCCTGTCTCATCCTCATTCCCGAGGACAATGGCACTAACAGACCCAGCTCCGGCTGCCTTGAGGTCATCATGCCACTGATCTACTGGCCTTCCTTCAATGTGATGCCCAGCTGATGTCAGACCAACGACCACCAGCTGCCCCCATCTAATCTACTTATCCGTGTATATAAACATTAACATAAAATAGTAAGAAATCATACCCATTACATAATATATTCTCTATAGCAGGGGTTTTCAAACTTTTTGTGTGTGTGGACCACTATTTGTAATCAAGAATTTTCGCGGACCACCTCATAATACTTATTATAAAATATATCTACACAAAGTCCTGAATTAATCTGCACATCTAAATAGTCTTACTAGCACTAAAACTATAACTGGTCATCACATCAGTACAACAGGTTTCTTAACCTTATATCATAATTATTTATATACATATTCTTAGTGTTGGGAAAGTTCACTTTCTACATGAACTAGTTTAGTTCACAATTCACAATTTTTAAAATGAACTAGTTCAGTTCATATTTGAAAATGTTAAACTAGGTCACAGTTCCAAAAATGAACTAATTTATAGTTATTTTTTCCCATATTATTTTTTTAATGATTGCCATTATAGCCCATATAGAACCACCACAGACAGCAATTATTTGATCAGCTTTAACACTGAAGCTAAATGCGTCAGATTTCATCTTCGTGTCCAACTTTAAATCCTTAACCAACCAGGGTTTACATAAGCATTAACTGTCTTTTAATTTTTGTATTTGCTTACACATACCTTGAAAGGCCAGCTGGGTGGGGGTCGTACCCCGGGCGACAAGCGCTGCGAGGCATTGGGTGTATGACAACTCACGTGCACGTTAAATAGCGTGAGCTTAGTCAAAGTCTATTTCAAGATCCGGAATATGCGTTAGTAGCCTATGTTAATCCTTAACGATTTAGGACAAATATGATTTTATTTAATGTTAAACTATTTGAGTTGCGCGGCAGGAATTTCAGAAGCGTCTGTGTTGTTGTGATGACGCATGCAGCGTGACTGGTGAACACAGAGCGGTGTTGCCAGATTGGGTGTTTTTTCCGCTACACATTAAGGCCTGTTTACAGTGTGTTTTAGTCGGGTTTTCGCCTGGAAGAATATACAAATCTGGCACCCTATTGAACGACGTTAAACTGAGAGAGCGTGCCGTTCACAGGCACCAGAATGAATGAGTTCACAGTAACATTTATAAGGCAGCATTACACGTTCGCCCAAAATATGAACGAGTTTGTATATTAAAATATACATATTCTTATTTTGCCTTTTCACGGACCACCTGCAGTACCCTCACGGACCACTAGTGGTCCGCGGACCACAGTTTGGGAATGGCCGCTCTATAGAATCAGCTATGTCTGGCTCTCTCCCAAGGGTTTTTTCCCATCCTAGGACTTTTCTCCCACAAGGTTTTTTTCCTAGGGTCTTTTTTTCGAAGTCTTCTGACATTGGCTTAACTTAGCACCCTCTTACATAGGTTACATTTTTACTACGCTCACTAGTATGGTTAATCTTAACCTCTGTATTCTGCTGTTTATGTTTTAAGATTATCTGCCTCTATTAATGTAAAGCTGCTTTGAATCACTTAAACAATTGTGAAAAGTGCTATATAAATAAAATTGAATTGAATAAACTTCAGATATCATCCTTGGTGTTTCGCTGTTGTTGAATAAAACCAGCAGGACTTATAAAGGGTATGCAACGACTTCACTTTTCCACATGACCACGCCGGAGCTCACCCTGTTGAGAGACAAAACATTTGGCCAAATGGTTGGCTGTTGTAGCGGTGGCCGCACAAATGTTAGTATAACTGACAATTCTCAGCAAAAATGTAAATAAGTTGGACTAGTGTCCTTAGCAACTTGTCAACCCACCTGTGGTCAGTGGGCGTTGGCATGAACTATCCATTTACTTCTCTTGTTTGTCAGATCTGTGGGTGAAGATCTCTCACTAAGTTTTATAAATCATTATCGAGAACAAATTAATTTACTAAAAGCTACCAGAACAGCCAAAAATGTAACCAAAGGTGTAGACGGACTTCGTTAACATTTATGGATACGCTGGTTTTGAATATACTGTGCAAAATCAAAGCTAATTTAGTTTAAACAAAAGGGAACAAATGAAACGTACTCACAAAATTTAGATCTGTGATAACGGTTCTGCCTTCTTGTGAATTCTTCCATTCTAATTTAATTTACACACATTTATACTTTATCTTATACTGTATGCTATAAACATATTGTTTCTATTTGCTTGACTGACAGTCACTGCAGCAAGTGTTACATGGCAAATAATCTAAATGTCACTTTTAAATTAAAACAGCAAAATTGACAAATTGCAAAGTTAAGTAGTTTGCATCTCTGGATTTGCTAACTGTCTGTATTTTTTTTTATATAAGGAGGCATTTTCTGTAATACAGCTTTGAAACAATATGCATTCATGTGTTAAAGCAACACTATGTAGTTTTTTTTACCTTTAAATAATGTCTCTAAATTATTTCAGTGATAGAACAACTTTTAACTGGACAAATTGTACTGTTGCTGCAACCTGAGCAGCCTCCTAGCTGCTACAAGCCCACTCTGAAAGTGGCGGTGGAGGGTAGAGCACACAGCCCCGCCCCTCCCCCTGCCTGCAGAAGAGTGTCTGATACCAGGCACTGTTGCGCTTTTCAACCACATGGGGGAGTTGTAAGTCATTTTTACATGGAAACTACATAGTGTTGCTTTAAGCACTATAGTATAGTATAGTATAGTGACTATAAACGCTCAAACTTAGTGAACAGAGACTCCTGCCTTTCATTTAATTGGTTGGAATTCTGCTTAGCTCTGTAATGTGATTGGCTGGAATTCACATTCATTTGAACAAAAACTAAATTCTTTCATTTGATTGGTTAAAAATCTTGTTAGGCCATGTAATTCAATTGGCTGAGAGTCGTTTACGACTGCTTCTGTGAACCAAAACTCCCGCCTTCTTTCATTTTGATTTGTCAACATTTTGACACTGTAACTATATCAGTGAAGAAAGTAGCCTATGGGCCGCAGAGCATGTGTCAAGGGCCAGTGGTTACTCTCTTGCTTTTTACGCTGGCAGGACCAGAGTTAAAGGGTTTGGTGCTTAGCGATGTGATTGGGCCAGCCCAATGTCAATCAGGCTGCTGATCAACTGTCTGGATTTATGGGCCGGTCAGAAACAAATTACAGAGATGCCAAATAGTGGCGGAGCCAGAGGGCTAATTGGGGTGGCAATTGCCACCCCAGACGAAGTCCTTGCCACCCCTGTTGCCACCCCGCCGAAAACATTACACTGTTTGATTTTTGTTAACATTTCTCAAAACTCCCAGCGGAGGTGAATGCGCAGTGTGCTGTTGCTGCTACATTAGACTTGTTCGACTTCATGCGGCGCCGCAAGAACCGACAGACGGTGATGTCAAAGTTCCACAAGAGCGACTTAAAAGCAAACTCCTCCATATGATTTCGCGAATCGTTCTCGCGGTACTTTGACGTAATCCAGATGTCAATTCTTGCGGCGCCGCATGAAGTTGAATAAGGCTATTGGTTAAACTGGCACGCAGCTCCTTCGTGCTCCAAAACATTACGCGGCAGCACACACAGGATCTATGAAGAGCGTTTTGCTGGTATGTATGGTTTTTATTGGTATTAAATTAAACATAGTACTGTTTTAACAGGAAGTAAGGGAGACATTGCACTGTAGTGCTTAGCATTAATACTTCAATGAGCATTACTAGTCTTGTGAAACTGACTAATACTGTCACGCCTGCGTGAAGATGCTTAAAACAATAAAAAACATGTTGTTAGCAAATGTTCAGCAACAATCACAGACATTAGGTAGGCTTATTCATATTGGCACGTGTAATGCAGCATATTGAACTTAATAAAACCACCGTGGAGATAGTACAGGGATGTAAACAACGCGCTTTTCAGCGCCGCGCGCTTTTTTCACGTCAGTTTGGGTGACTTGGGTCTGAGGGTTGGATTATAATTTCACAAAGTCATCTGAAGCCATTCCATATCTTAATGTGAGGGACAGAAGTCTATTTAAATCATTACATTAACGTTTATGGAAACTCGTTCCCTCCTCCCTTAAAGGTAGGGTAACACATTTTGAAAAATGCTAACGGTAGCCGCCTAGCAACGAAATCCCGATCCCACCCTCAAGTCAAATCGCCATCCAAAGTCACGCCTCTTTCAAAACCCATGAACACGCACAGATCAGACGGTCACATCTCATGTCTCCTTCAGCAGTGAGAAAACTTTGCAGTACAAAGTTGAATAAGACTTCCAAAATAACCAAACAACTGGTTTACATCAGAATTAGTTTAAGCACACGTTCGGTTGTGTAGACGTATTTATATCGTTACGCTAATCCGTAAACGAACAAAAATTTCATAAGCAACACAATGTTTCATCAAAGTAGAATATCTGAATCCATCTCAGTACAAACATATCGCGTACCTACCTTCCCAAAATAAACAGTGCAACGACCCTTTCAGACCCTTTGCCTCCTGCAGCTGTTTCATCTCGTGGTAAAGCAGTAAAGTTACCGATGTTAATTTGGGTTTTTGCTCTTGCTGATCCAGGCAGTTTTTGCTGTTGTTGTTATAAAAGATGTCTTTCATTGTGTGCCTCCTGTGTAGGTTGTCAATTCAGCAGAAACGTTTGCTGTTCCCACTGTTTACAGACAGGAGGTGAGCGCACGTGAACGCGCCAATGACGTATGGTGTCTGCGTGGACTCGCTTGCGCGGTGGGCATTAAAATTACGCTTACGTATGAGGGACAAAAATGGAAACGTCCGTTCGAACCGAAATCTATGATTTGTTGAACATTTTTTGGTCCTACGCCTTTCACAGATGACATAAATTTCTACAAATACATTTAAACAACTTAACACAGTGATTGCTATCAGGATGTGAGGAGACTTTTAACCAGCATAACAAAAAATGTTTCAGGATCAAATATGTTACCCTACCTTTAACAAAACATGTCTAGACATCTTTAAGCAATTTTCCTTGTGTTGTCAAATAGGCTAGACCTATGTATACATATAAATATCATATAAGTACCTGAGGGTATATGTCACACGGTGACGTTTTGTAGAGGGCGGAACAGAAGTTAGGAAGGATGAGTTCCGCCCGGAAGGAAGAAAACATCGGAACTTCCGGGTTTGTCCCGAAGATCAAATCAGCCCGTATTAGGCGCAGGTGGGGGTAATAAACGAAGCGATCGCTAATAGGACACTGAGGAGGAGGAGCCGAACATATAAGGAGGTTTGAAATCACAATCAGGCTGCTTCTCTGTTGTGCCGGTGTTGGCGTGCTGTCCGCTGTGTTTTGGCTGTGTTTTAGGCTGGGGAGCGACGATCTATTTCCCTTGGGGAAGAAGGAAACAGGAAGAGGTGAATGTTTACCGTGAGGAGGAATTTATGTGAGGATCACGGGGTGAAGAAAGAAACGTGATACGGGTTGACATGTGAGTACAGCTGGAATATTGTATACACGTTGCAGAGGTGAAAATTATTGTGCGTGTTTGGAGTGTCTATTTATAGTTCCGGCCCCACCGGAGGAGCGAGTGTGGGTGAGCTGATGGGTGTTCAGTGAACATCGAATACGAGTTCAGGAGTAATTATCTTCTACCTTTCCCTTGTGTTGGAAATTACGGCCGACGAGCCGCACGAGAAACCTGGGATTAGTTGCCTATGTCCTTACCTCACAAAGAGTGTGTGCGTGTGATGCTGTGGGTGAGTCTTGACTTTCAATTTGTGTATTTTCACTGAAGCTTGCAGTGTAGTGCTGTGCTTTCTTTTGGAGATAGAGACTGTTTTATTCCAGAGACTCTGTGTGGAAGTAACAACGCGTTGGACTGACCAGCAAAGTGGAAAGGAATTATCTACCCGTAACACCAGTGTGATTCGTGGAGCCCTCGCTGATCCAGAGTGTGGGCGGTGGTGAACTGTGTTGGAGATCTGCCAGGTTAACGTACGGGCGTTCCATATGTCATTTGATGATCACTTACCTCTGTCCTTAGTGAACCTGTGGAGAAACCAGAAAGTCCCAGTCTGTGAGTCACGCACTTCTATGAATGCTAACTTACCTCTGCTCCTAGCAAACCCATACAGAAAGATCCCAAGTTGTGAGTAACATATGTTATTGGATGATCACTTCCCTCTGTCCTTAGTGAACCTGTGGAGAAACCAGAAAGCCCCAGTCTGTGAGTCACGCACTTCTATCAATGCTAACTTACCTCTGCTCCTAGCAAACCTGTGCAGAAAGACCCCAAGCCCCAAGTTGTGAGTAACATGTGTTATTGGATGATCACTTACCTCTGTCCTTAGTGAACCTGTGGAGAAACCAGAAAGCCCCAGTCTGTGAGTCACGCACTTCTATCAATGCTAACTTACCCCTGCTCCTAGCAAACCTGTGCAGAAAGACCCCAAGCCCCAAGTTGTGAGTAACATATGTTATTGGATGATCACTTACCTCTGTCCTTAGTGAACCTGTGGAGAAACCAGAAAGCCCCAGTCTGTGAGTCACGCACTTCTATGAATGCTAACTTACCTCTGCTCCTAGTAAACCTGTGCAGAAAGATCCCAAGCCCCAAGTTGTGAGTAATATATGTCATTTGATGATCACTTACCTCAGTCCTTAGTGAACCTGTGGAGAAACCAGCAATCCCCAAGTTGTGAGTAACATATGTCATTTGATGATCACTTACCTCTGTCCTTAGTGAACCTGTGGAGAAACCAGAAAGTCCCAGTCTGTGAGTCACGCACTTCTATGAATGCTAACTTACCTCTGCTCCTAGCAAACCCATACAGAAAGATCCCAAGTTGTGAGTAACATATGTTATTGGATGATCACTTCCCTCTGTCCTTAGTGAACCTGTGGAGAAACCAGAAAGCCCCAGTCTGTGAGTCACGCACTTCTATCAATGCTAACTTACCTCTGGTCCTAGCAAACCTGTGCAGAAAGACCCCAAGCCCCAAGTTGTGAGTAACATATGTTATTGGATGATCACTTACCTCTGTCCTTAGTGAACCTGTGGAGAAACCAGAAAGCCCCAGTCTGTGAGTCACGCACTTCTATGAATGCTAACTTACCTCTGCTCCTAGTAAACCTGTGCAGAAAGATCCCAAGCCCCAAGTTGTGAGTAACATTTGTCATTTGATGATCACTTACCTCTGTCCTTAGTGGATCTGTGGAGAAACCAGAAAGCCCCAGTCTGTGAGTCACGCACTTCTATGAATGCTAAATTACCTCTGCTTCTAGCAAACCTGTGCAGAAAGGCCCCAAGCCCCAAGTTGTGAGTAATATAGGTCATTTGATGATCACTTACCTCTGTTCGTAGTGAACCTGTGGAGAAACCAGAAAGCCCCAGTCTGTGATTCACGCACTTCTATGAATGCTTACTTACCTGTGCAGAGAGATCCCAAGCCCCAGTCTTAAGGCCGTGAGGAGGAGCCAAGCGTCCCAGAGCCGGGGAACCATCTAGCCCACTATTCATTGTGTCTTTTGTGATCTGCCTCCAGGACAAGCGGAGGGCGCCACGGACAGCAGGAAGCTCTCAGACAGGAACCACACTCTCTTACGTCTTGTGGAGTTTTGTCTGAAACCAGAGAGAGAAAAGAAGTGTTTTAAAGTGCCCTTTCCCTTTTTCCCTCCCCCTGCTTTTAACTATTTAATAAAGTTGTATTTTAACGTAGTATACTTGTTCGTCTTGTCATTGGGGTGGTCTTGGGAACCTCCTCGAGGTGGAAACTAGGTAGGGGCGTGACCCTTAAGCTATCTCGGGTCCGCTCCGACCTGTGACATATACCTGAATAATAAACTTGACTGGTCTAATAATACAACTTAGGTATACAAGAAAGGCCAAAGTCGTATTCATTTGTTGAGACGACTGAGATCGTTTGGTGTAGATCATGTATTACTTAAGACATTTTATGACTGTTGTATCATCTGTTTTTATGTATGCCATTACCTGCTGGGGAGGGGGACTGTTGGAAAAGGAAAAGAACAAATTAAACAAGCTTATAAAAAAGGCGGGATCGGTTGTGGGGTGTGTGTTACCCACTTTAGAGGAGACATCTCAGAGTAGAATGTGTAATAAATTGGTTTCTATGATGAGCCAAAAGGACCACCCCTTTTATGGAAGAGTTCAAGCTCAAATGAGTTCCTACAGTGTAAAATTAATTAATCCCCGGTGTGTTAAAGAGAGATTTAGAAAGTCTTTTTGCCTATTTCTACTAGACTGTACAATCAACGTTATATAAGATGAGGAACCCATATGGAATCATGTAGATGTCCAAATAATAATAATGCTTTGCAAATTGATACTGCACAAAAATTTGATGGTGTGTTATGAATGCTATTTCTTATAATGTATTATTATGTTTTATTTTCTAATGCATTTTTACTGTTTAGTAAGACTTGCTGCTGTGCAACCCAGTATCACGAAATTATGTACCTGTAGGCAACTTTTTTGTCCTAATTTCTTACCATTGTCGCTTCGGTTTAGGGTAGATTTACATAAAATGACATCCCTACCCAAACCCAACTCTAACCCCAACGTCAGCAACAATTGGTTAAAGTTTAGAAAATATAAAAGAATAAGTCTTGTATCTTTTTTTTAAAATAGCATAAACCAATACTTAAAGTGACATACTAACGCAAGCACTAAATCTAACCCTAAAGAGTGACATTGTCATGCTGGTCCATTCGTGCCTATAGGTACATAATTTCGTGATTCAGGGTTGTGCTGTGACATGCTAAATTTCCCTTTGGGATTAATAAAGTTTATCAAATCAAATCATATGATTAGTAACAGGTAAGAAACATCTACAAATCATATGTAACATATATGAATGATTTTTTACTTTAGATAAGGGTATGCAGAAAGCTTTTTTATTGATTTATTTATGTGTTTTCCATTATTTATACACATCTACCAGAGGTGTTGAATACTTCGTAGATTGTAAGGGTAAGGGCTGACCGGAGGCTATAGACAGCTGATAGGGTTAATTGTTACCATATTAAGTATTATTTATAAACATTTAGTCATTTTGCTAATGATTAGTTCATTATTAACTAATAACTTACTGGGACTTACAACTGCATTAACAAAACATTAATAAAAAGTTAGTATATAATTTATTAATCATTTATAAACCTGTAGTCCTGTTTTGTAAATGATTAGTTCATCATTATCTAATAACTTATAAACGACTTACAACTGCATTAACACAACATTAATACAATGTTAGCATATCATTTGTTAACCATTTATGAAAAAAGACTCATGATTTGTAAATGATTATTTCATTATTAGCTTTTATTCTATAAATGACTGAAAACTGCATTAATAAAACATTAATAAAATGTTAACATATCTCTTACTAATCATTTAAGTAAATGGACTTCGTTACTCTACTTAAGTATTTTTGTTGGCTACTTTGTACTTGTACTGAGTATCAAAAATATAAGCAATTTTTACTCTCTTCTCAATTACATTTTTGATATAATATTTGTGCTCTTTACTACATTTGAACTGACACTTACCCTTTCTCCCTACATTGTGTTTGTGCACATCAAGTCAACTTTATCTGTCATGGCTTATTTCTTGGGTGTAAGAGGCGATATCGCCATCTGCAGGGTCTTGAAGGTACTGGATGCTATTTGCCTACAGGTGCTGGTCATATAATTAGAATATCATCAAAAAGTTTATTTATTTCACAAATTCCATTCAAAAAGTATATTATATTAATTCATTGCACACATATATATTTCAAATGTTTATTTCTTTTACTTTTAATGATTATAACTGACAACTAAGGAAAATCCCAAATTCAGTATCTCAGAAAATTTGAATAATGTGAAAAGGTTCAATATTGAAGACACCTGGTGCCGTACTCTAATCAGATAATTAACTCAAAACACCTGCAAAGGCCTTTAAATGGTATCTCAGTCTGGTTCTGTAGGTTACACACTCACGGGGAAGACTGCTGACTTGACAGTTGTCCAAAAGACGACCATTGACACCTTGCACAAAGAAGGCAAGACACAAAAGGTCTGGCTGTTCACAGAGCTCTGTCTGTATCCAAGCACATTAATAGAGAGGTGAAGGGAAAGAAAAGATGTGGTAGAAAAAAGTGTACAAGAAATGGGATAACCGCACCCTGGAGAGGATTGCAAAACAAAACCCATTCAAAAATGTGTGGGAGATTCACAAAGAGTTGACTGAAACTGAAGTCAGTGCTTCAGGAACCACTACGCACAGACGTATACAAAACATGGGCTTCAGCTGTCGCATTCCTTGTGTCAAGCCACTCTTGAACAACAGACAGCGTCAGAAGCGTCTCACCTTTAAAAAGGACTGGACTGCTACTGAGTGGTCCAAAGTTATGTTCTCTGATTAAAGTAAATTTCCTTTATCCCAGAGTCTGGAGAAAGAGAGGAGAGGCACACAGTCCATGTTGCTTGAGGTTCAGTGTAAAGTTTCCACAGTCAGGGATGGTTTTGGGTGCCATGTCGTCTGCTGGTGTCGGTCCACAGTGTTTTCTGAGGCCCAAGGTCAACTCAGCCGTATAGATGGTTTCATCGGACGCACGTGATACACATCTGGATCCGAACCTTACTTCCGGTTTCGTTTTTTTAATGGTCTGACTAGTTGCTAAACTGATCTCTTGAACAAATGCCTCGTCGAAAATAACAAATGTTTTGGTTTCCTATATAATCTAAGTGTTGTTTTTTTGCTTGTTATATAAATAAACTACGTTTAAAGTACTTTGTTGTTATTTATTCTTAGCAGAGTTTACCGGAAGTTACGTGCGGACCGCGACAGCTGCTTGTTTATGTTGTTACTGCTGAAACCGTCTATACCACTAAATTTAAGAGCACTTCATGCTTCCTTCCTGACCAACTTTATGGAGATGTAGATTTCATTTTCCAACAGGACTTGGCATCTGCACACAGTGCCAAAGCTACTAGTACCTGTTTTAAGGATCTTGGTATCTCTGTTCTTAATTGGCTCGCCTAACCTTAACCCCATAGGTCCCCCCGGAACTTAATTTACTCAGTTATAATTTGCTTTTCATGTTTTATTTATTAATTTTATTTATTATTACAATATGCTGCTTGGTATTTTGTTAAGGTCTATCATCGATAGTATGTTAATGCCTTTTTTTTATTCAAAATGATAAAAAAAATAAAAAATAAACTCCTAAAATAAAAAAAATAAAAATCTTAACCCCATAGGTATTGTGAAGAGGAAGATGCCATATGCCAGACCCAAAGCCTGGTTCATTTGAGTAGTGTGATCGCTCTGTACCGCGCATGGGTGTGGTTTGGTTAATCGCACCCCGGCCGGGTTGCAGAGGTGTGCTGAAGAGCAGTTTACTTGGGCTCTGGTGCGGAAGGCTATGGTGTGAGCGCATTCGTGCCTGAGTGCGATTCAAAAGGAGAGACGTCAATTGCGCGTCCACTCACCTTCATCTGCCTTCGTAAAAACAATCCAACCGACTGTAACTATTTAAAATCTTTGTCTGCAAATTCAAAATACAGAACTATGTCTTTTTCTATTGATTTGACCACAATGCACAGTATTTGTAGAGATATACAATGTCTGTAGCTAAGATAATTTATTGTGCAATGTAAATTTAATTGAAAAATACAGTACAGTAATCAAATAATCAGAGAAAATCCACATTCTTAAACATAGATTAAAGTTAATTGTCACGGGGTGACTTTCTGAGGGTGCAACTATACACTGTAAAAAGTAATTTGTTGACTTTACTTAAAAAAAACTTAGGAAACCGATTGCCTCAAATTTTTTAAGTAAAGTTCACAATAAATTTTTAAGTTGTTGTAGCTGAAAAGAAATGTGTTAGGACAACTCATATCATGGTAGTACACTTGAGTACAGTTAACGCAAAATCATTAGTTATTATGACTAAAAAAATGTTAGTCCAGATAACTAATATCATTGTAGTACACTTGAGTACAGTTAATGCAAAATCATTAGTTATTTTGACTAAAAAAATGTTAGTCAAGACAACTTATGTCATGGTAGTACAGTACACTCAAAAATCATTAGCTCCTTTCACTAAGGAAATATCAGTTCAGACAACCAAGTTATGCTCAGTTTGCATTACTCTGTAATGATTTCGGTCTTATTGGCCGCTTTGTCTTTGTTTCACCATGTGTTGTGTTGTGTTTATGTTTTGACAGCTCCACACGTGCGCGCCTTCCACCTGGTGACCTCATTATCTCCGACTCTTCTCACAGGCGTCCCACACCTGATCCTTATTATTTGCCCATCCGGTTTGATTTAAATTCCCCTCGTTTCCTCTGTTCTTTGCAAGTTCGTCTTAGTGTGTTCGTGCCCGCTACCTGTAGCTCTGTCTAGTTCCTGTCTTGTCTAGCTCTTGTCTTGTCAAGCTTCTATTTTGGATTACTCACCGTGCTCTCTGCTGCCTTGCCCTTTAGATCTCCGCCCCGCTGTCAGTCTCTCCCGAGTGGTGTGTCTACCGTCAAGCCTCTGTGTACACTCTGTCTGTGGATTCTCCGAGCGCCTGTCTACATCTAGCGCTGTCCAGCCGCAGTGCGCTCTCGGCGCGTAATTCTGCGTAAGACTCGGACTGCCGCTGTGCGCTGTCCAGCACAGACACTGCTGAAGACTCTGACCGCTTCTCTCTCTCTCTGCCCGCCAGGAATCTCTCTGTCTGCCTGCCAGGATTACATCTCTGCGCTTACAGAACTGTGGATGTCCTACAGCCCAGCTGTGTTTCCCACATTGAGACTATCGAGAGGAGATCGCTGTGGTCCGCCTTGCTAGTGTTTCTCTCCCTCCCTTCATCACACACACGGACACTGAGAGTCATCTATTATACATATTCACCAAGTGTTTTCTCTTATATACATTTTCATCTGATACATTGAGTGTTTTCTATTATACATTTTGGAATTAAAAACCTCTGCGCTGGGATTCCTGTGTTGTGTGATTCCTAACATACTCATTAAGGCAAGTAATCCTTACAAGGCTAAGTGTTCACAATACTAAGGAAATCTTAGGAAACCGATTGCCTTAAAATATTTAAGTAAACTTTACCCAAAAACTGTAAGTTGTTGAAACAAAGAGAGACAACAGTTTGAATGAATCAAGGAAACACTTTATTTGATCGAAACAGATTAATACAGTGAACTGCACATTCACTACAAAGGGCTCAACTAAAGCCTATGAAGGCTGTTAACACTTTCAAATACTAAAAACACCTAAGATCTAAGATCTTTAGTGTCTCTGTGTGTGAGAGAAGAATGAGTGAAAGAGTGAGAGAGACACAGTTCACTTGATCGAAATAGATCAATACACTGAACTGGAAAGAAAGAGAGAAGCTTTGCTGGATCAAAACATATCAATACAGTGAACTGTACATCTAAAACAAAAGGCTCAACGAAGGCTGTAAAACACTTTCAAATATGGAAACACCTCCATAAATAAAATGAAAACAGGGCTGCATGATTGCAATAAAAACGCAGATATGCGCCGAGCCCCTCGAGCAGCCACCGAAATTGCCAAGCACATATGCACTGTTGCTTCACGTGACCTCGCCGCTTTCCTCCTCTTCAAAGTGCGTGGGCGCTTCAGAGCGTCTTTCGTTGCTAAGTAACCTAAGCATTGCTTGACAGCGCTGTGACGAGCACCCACCGACGGAGAAAGAATTTGGCGCCTATAAACACGCACATTTGTTAAGAACTGTATATCTGATCATTGTTTACATTTTTATATTTCAAAATATATGTATGCATTATGTATAAGACATATATATGCATCAATGTGCACGTGCACATACGCGCATGCCCCTACACACACACAATCTTTAACCACCGCACCACCGCAGTGAATTTGTGCATTACCACCGCAGTGGTAAAAAACTGCCACCATCACAGCCCTAATGTTTGTCATAAAACAGATATGTTTTCTCCTCAGTGTAACGCACTGAGCTAACAACGCTTCATTTAGGGAGGAAATGGCAAGGCCACTACAACTTTCACAGTGAGTAGATTATATTTATATACCAAACAAACCTCTACCTGTGAAAGACGGCGGTCAAACCCGTTACTTCCCACCCGTGAACTCGTACTAGATCGATGTACTCCCAGTTCAGAGTTGTGGTTTTGAAGTTGTGATTTACGGGTTACAGGTTGCCTGGAACTAGTGTTTGCCGTCTCTAATGAAACTAAATGACTTAATTACAAGAAAAAATCAAAACGACAACGGAAGACGGTGACGCAGTTGGCAAGTGATCTAACCGGTGAGAGGCTGAACTCCCGGATCACCGGTTATACCGACTATCTCAACAAGACTAGTTGTGACCCCTCTTGGCCACTGTAAATTAGGACCTGAAACTACTTACAAAGCATGTCTTGAAGAAGTCTTTGTTCTCATCTCCAAGTAGGATGGGAAGGCCACGGAGGACTGCTGTTCGCTAAGTAACATCTGTATTCTGAAAGATAATTTCATACATAGCAGCCATAAATGGTTAAGGACCATCAATTAACAGCTCTGCATATACAATGTGGTTGCACTATTTTGCTGACACCATTAAATAATTAATGTGCATGAGAAACTTACCCCCGGTGCGACTTGATGCAAATACGCTTTAAGTGTCTGACCGGCCTTGGACTTGAAAATGTCAAGACAGCGAGGAGTGTATTTGTCCAGTTCTTTGAAAAACTCGATTTTGAGGTTCTTGCTGGTTAAGCGACAGAACTCAACCTAAAGAAACAGACAAATGAGCATTTAATAAAGGCATTTTGGATGTGTTTTAAGAACAAATCACTGGGTCACACTGGCCAGAAAACTTTGTAAGGAGTCCAAATATGACCCCATCCATCCGTTTGGCCCAACGACGGAATCCAAACGGCATGGCCGGTTTATAGCGCATTCGGTCTTTTCCGGTGCTTCCGGTTTTAACATTACGCAACTTTATAATCTGACTCCAAAGATATAAAACGTATTGTAATATGAATCAAATTGATGTAATTTTGGAATTTGGATAAACATTTGACCATTCTATTTACTCATGTTAACATTGGACTCATTCATTCGATTACCAATATCATATCAGCCCACACCGGCCGTTGTGCGGGTTCTGAAACATAAACTCAACCACACCAGAGGTCCTGACTTATATAGCCCTCGAATAATCATTACAATTACCCTCAACTTAGTTAGGGTTAAATAATTAAACTTAACCGCACCAGAGGTCCTGACTTATATAGTCCTCGAATAATCATTACAATTACCCACAACTTAGTTAGGGTTAAATAATTAGTCTATCCGTGTAACCAGAGGAAATGGTTGAAGCAACTGCCCCATGCTGGCGTGCCCTTAATTATCATTAGAAAATATTATGCAACCCAGCCAACTATATCCAACTTAATACAGAACTCAGAAACTATAATTATAGTAGAGATACTGATCAGAGGTCCTGACTTATCATCTGATAGCCCACATATAGTAAAGTAATGACTGAACCTCTAAGTTCA
Organism: Paramisgurnus dabryanus; assembly: GCF_030506205.2. Taxonomy (NCBI): domain Eukaryota; kingdom Metazoa; phylum Chordata; class Actinopteri; order Cypriniformes; family Cobitidae; genus Paramisgurnus; species Paramisgurnus dabryanus. Next base: position 13,854,433 of record NC_133345.1, read on the forward strand.
TCGGTATAGACAATTAGCATGAATTTATACCCCGGTCGTAGATTTATGGTGATAAAGGATCTCGTAATACCTGTAGTAACTTAGAATAGTTAATGAAACAGAGAAGATAGAATGAATTCAAATGTAACAATTTATTTACCAGGTAAGAAAACATAATTCAGAAGCCAATTTACATTCCAATTCGAATACGAAAATCAAACGAAAACCCATTGCATACCTGGTAATGAGATGAAGATCTGGTTACAGATTCCTCAAAGTAAAATAACAATACATGATGCTGTGCCAGGACAGCATCATGGGGGTGCATTTCTCGATATTGAAAGTCCCGCCTAAATCTTCTACTCATCTCCTTAAATAGCCAGAGAACAAAGCATTGTGATATGACATGCTGATTGGTTCTTGTAAGCCCAGGGGTGTTGCCTAATATACATACAGTTGGTGATTGATCAACATGTCTAAGGTGGGAGTTGTCTCCCAACATCAGGTTAAATTTACTTATTTATTGTCACAGATTAACATTGAATCCTGTTGTCATATTAATAAACCCAGATGTACCACTTGCATTAAAAACACTTCATATAACACCAAACAAGACCAGTTTCAGATACATGTGTTTGCAGAATGTAGCATTCCATATACAGTTTGCTTTGAGAACATGAGGAGAGGGGGATGAGAACGTGTGGTAGGGTGTGTGACTCTTCTTTGAGAGAGGTTTCAGTCTCACAACTTGGGGTAGTGTTCTTGGGGGGTAGATGTGAACTCTTTGAGAGAGGTTTCAGATGAAAATTCAACAGGAATTAGGAAGCAGTTCCCTGTGGATTCAGCCATTTGCTGCTGGCTTTTGAAATACCTTTTGTCAGGGTTTGGCACCACCTTACAGAAATCCGCCCTTTTGATGAAGTGGGATAAACAAAACATTCCCAATGAGATCAATATACAATAAGGTGTTAGCTCTTGGTGGTGTCCAGTCTCTGTAGTGTCTATAGTGTTCCAGTCAAGCTCAATCAGGCCTGTGTGCTTTGTTTGGTCATTCATTTACGAAACCACCTGCTCTTGGACGTTCTGATCCTTTGAAGAAAGTTGTCACCTCTGTAAGGTGACTAAAGTTCATTTCATTAACAATACATCACTGTGTAAAACACCTGCACATCTTAAATGACCATTCATTGATTGAGCACTGATCAATATCAATAGGCTTGGTAACACTATAACATGATAGTTAGGGCAACCATAAATAAAATAAAATAAAATAAAAACATTACACATGATAACTTGATGTGAAAAGAAGCAAGTGGTACGATAGGGTCACATATATCTGATCTATAAAATTACCATCATTCTTTCCCACCGTTGTATTTAGAATTCAAAGGTACCTGATCTCTGGATATTGAAGGAGAGGATGCAAAAGATCAGGTTAAAACAATAAAAACATAACATTGAGGTATGCTTATTATAAAAATAAAACTCAGAAAATGTTAAAATAACTTTCAGGTATGCATATTATAAGTTATATGAAAAATAAAAAAAACAGAAATTGTTCAGGTATGCATATTATAGGTTGTATGAAAATAAAACCCAGAAAAATGTTAAAATGATCTTCAAGTATGCATATTATAGATTATATGAAAAATAAAACCCAGAAAATAAAATGTTAAAATAACCTTGAGATATGCATGTTACAGTTTGTATGAAAATAAAACCCAGGAATGGTTAAAATGATCTTCAGGTATGCATGTTATAGATTGTATGAAAATAAACCCAGAAAATGTAAAAAATAACCTTCTTCAGGTATGCATATTATAGATTGTATGAAAATAAAACCCAGAAAATGTAAAAATAACCTTCTTCAGGTATGCATATTGGGTCATGTGAAAATAAAAGAAAATAAAAACCAGAAAGTGTTAAATAACATTCAGGTATGCATATATTGGGTAATGTAAAAAATAATAACGGAACATGTTAAAGTAAAATTTGGTAATGCATCTCATAGGGTGTATCAATAAACGTGATAGTAAAATATTGCTACAATAGATTTAGGTATGGGCATGGTAGACCATATATAATAATAATAATAATAATAATAATAATAATAATAAGCACAAAATGTTGTAATCATACCATGCACACATCTATCATGAATGTTGAGGGAACTCTGAATTTTCTAATATAAGCACCTTGTAGGCCTAAGATTAACTTAGTATATGTTCAGAACATGTTGAGTCCATGAGCACAATTGAAGATTCAGAATCTCATGTTAGATTTCTATATGTGCAGGTATGTGTCTATGTGTATATGTATCTGTATGTGAATGTGTATGTATAGTCCATACATTTGAAGATTTAGAATCTCAGATTTCAATGTGTTTGCGTGTATAAGTAGGTGTATGAGTGTAGAGATATGTGAATACTTATATAGGTGTGTATCTGATATGTCGGCTAAGTCACATTTGATATTAGGAGTTGAGATGTAAATGGTTTGATTGATTCTTGAAAATTGTTTGTGCTGTTGTTTAGTGATAAGTTGAGGATCAGGGCGCCACTGTTCCTCCACTTATGACAACAACAGTCAGATTATCGACTTGAGATTAAGACAGTAAGTTTGTTATTGCAATTAAAAACATAATCATCAAAGTGTGACTTTGCCATGTAAGTTTCTTATGAGTGTTGTAGTTTTGCTAATATGGGTGCGAATGATATCACTTTAGCATATGTGTTAGATTAGATGGCTCTGTTGGTGTAACAGGAGAATGTTGGTTTTATGTGTAGTGTTCAGTTTGGAATATGTTGTGTGGTGCGTGGTGATAAACATGATAGTTTTAAATGTCTTACATACAGAGCAAGTTAAATGTCAAAGATAATAGTATTAAACTTAGAAAATTGCTCTTTATCACGATTTCAGTAGACATTAAACTGATCAAACTTCTGAAAAGAAAACTCAAAACAGATGCTTAAATTCAGACAGTTTGAAATAATGACTAATTCTTGGTAAGTGAGTGTTCGCTGTGTGATTTAATTTAACTGAGGCTATGTGTGAATACCATGCTGCAACAAAGGTGAGGAGTATAAATTGTGATGCAAATTTAGTCCTGTTGTTAAAACAGGGAGCCAGTTCAATATTATAGGAGGTTGTAATATGGCTCAATAAGTCTTCCAACACCAGTGTTTTTAGTTAGGAAACATGGTAAAAGTGCTACTGGATCCTGTTGTGAGGTAAAACATTTTCATTAATGCAATTATAACACAATGTAGCCACATGGCATTTTTGTGCTCCTCTATAGGGTCTGACTGCAGCTATACAGGGAATAGCAGAGTTTACCACATAGGAGACAAATCCTTCAACATAGAAACACATACGAAACAAACAACTAGAATGTGTTCTATAGAAACATCAATGCCTTACGATCAATTACAAATCAGAAAATGTAAACGGATCACTGCAATGAGAATTTTAAACACATGCTAACTGGCTGTTAAGCCACACAAGCATGTGCCCAATCTGTATTGGATTAAAAATGGGTTAGTGATTTCCAGTTAAAGGGGTTTGGTTTACTATCACAAGTGTCATGTAATATTTAAGTGTTAAAACATGGCAACATGTGACAGCACATTCCGCCCTTTTGACACTGCATAGTGGACCAATTCTGTGGGTTTGGCCTGTGCAAGTTATTCCATAGTACATTTAATGCACCACATTTTACCATCTGAGGCCTGTTTGGCCATTATAATATAATGTATATTGCAACTTGATCACAATATAGATTATATTACATTAAAATAGTATAAATTAAAAATACTTTCATTACTGATCTCTTTTAAGGAACACCAGGCTGGTGTTTGTAATTTGCAAGATGTTACTGTATCAATGTATTTGAATGTGAAAAGGTGTCAGCCCTGGACAGACTGGTGTGAGGAACAGTTTTTCATTGGTTCATGCGAATGTATTTCTACAACAGTTTCAAGACTAAAAATTGTGTGGCCTTTCACATCTCTATAAAGCTGTACAAAACTGTCTTTAAACAATTTTCACAGACTCATAAGGAAAGACTAAGCCAAGAACTTTTAACAGTCCTGGTGTTTATCAAGTTCTTAAAGAACACTTAGATTGATTTACAGAAGGAAAAATATGGTTACAGACAAATGTCTCTCTTAAAAACAATGTTCTCTCTTGGGAACAATGGATAGCCCGTTATCTGAGTGGGGGGTAAGCCCTTTCATCTCAGTTGGGTGTCTCACAGTGAGAGATAAGACCATTTGTGTTGGCCTGGGACAACATTATATTTTCCTGCAACAATTTTAGGTTTTGCTTAATTGTATATCATCAATGGAGAAATACTACATTGAATTAGAAGTTTGTAATTGTAATATGACTTACTGATTCCATTCTATTCTCATTCAGTCCAGAGTGATCTTTTAGAAGACTCACTCACAACAAGCAATCTTTACTAGTTTTAAATCATCTCCCTACTTGCTTAATGTCCACCATTCAGTTACATTTCTCTATGCGTTGGGGATTTTTAAATCCAACAACGCTGCCTTCAATCATTCATACATTTCCTTCATTCTCCAACTTGATTACAATATTACCTTAATTCATCAAATATAGATTGTACACTGATGTTTGCAGCATTTAAAATCTTACTATCTGTGTGCTTTTCACGTCTCAATTGTCCAAGTCCTCCCTTCACATGCAAACACATTCATTGCATTGTAGTTTAAATCATTCAACATCATTTTTCAATTGTTAATGTTTTTAGCTGTCTTTCCATGTTGTGCATTTGCTGTCACAACAGAAACAATTGTGTGTAGGATTTTGTGATTTAAATTTAGATTCAAGATTTTTTTCCTTGTTTGAGAATCAGAATAAATTTTGGATGATTTAACTCCAATGTAAGATGATCTTTTGTTTTCCGTAGGCACATAAACAAAAGATCTTAACAGAGCAAAGCAATTCATTCTTCATTTAGCATTGCACAGCATTTTCCTAATAATGTGGTTTCATTTCATTTTTAAGCCCCACCGGATTCAATCTCCAGTCTAACATTAGGTATATTTACAACCTATTTCATAAATGTGGGATGTTCAAAACATTCCCTCAAACATTTTTAAAAGGCAAAGAAAAGACTGACTTACCACATCAGCTGAAGAAATAGAAGAAGTTCAAACCTTTAGCTCCATGAAAAGACTCTTATTCTCCAGGGATCGAATCAGTCGTACTTTGTACATTTTGAAAAGATTTCCACTGGTTGAATATCACGTCCCGGGAATCACCACTTTGTAAGGAGTCCAAATATGACCCCATCCATCCGTTTGGCCCAACGACGGAATCCAAACGGCATGGCCGGTTTATAGCGCATTCGGTCTTTTCCGGTGCTTCCGGTTTTAACATTACGCAACTTTATAATCTGACTCCAAAGATATAAAACGTATTGTAATATGAATCAAATTGATGTAATTTTGGAATTTGGATAAACATTTGACCATTCTATTTACTCATGTTAACATTGGACTCATTCATTCGATTACCAATATCATATCAGCCCACACCGGCCGTTGTGCGGGTTCTGAAACATAAACTCAACCACACCAGAGGTCCTGACTTATATAGCCCTCGAATAATCATTACAATTACCCTCAACTTAGTTAGGGTTAAATAATTAAACTTAACCGCACCAGAGGTCCTGACTTATATAGTCCTCGAATAATCATTACAATTACCCACAACTTAGTTAGGGTTAAATAATTAGTCTATCCGTGTAACCAGAGGAAATGGTTGAAGCAACTGCCCCATGCTGGCGTGCCCTTAATTATCATTAGAAAATATTATGCAACCCAGCCAACTATATCCAACTTAATACAGAACTCAGAAACTATAATTATAGTAGAGATACTGATCAGAGGTCCTGACTTATCATCTGATAGCCCACATATAGTAAAGTAATGACTGAACCTCTAAGTTCATCGGTATAGACAATTAGCATGAATTTATACCCCGGTCGTAGATTTATGGTGATAAAGGATCTCGTAATACCTGTAGTAACTTAGAATAGTTAATGAAACAGAGAAGATAGAATGAATTCAAATGTAACAATTTATTTACCAGGTAAGAAAACATAATTCAGAAGCCAATTTACATTCCAATTCGAATACGAAAATCAAACGAAAACCCATTGCATACCTGGTAATGAGATGAAGATCTGGTTACAGATTCCTCAAAGTAAAATAACAATACATGATGCTGTGCCAGGACAGCATCATGGGGGTGCATTTCTCGATATTGAAAGTCCCGCCTAAATCTTCTACTCATCTCCTTAAATAGCCAGAGAACAAAGCATTGTGATATGACATGCTGATTGGTTCTTGTAAGCCCAGGGGTGTTGCCTAATATACATACAGTTGGTGATTGATCAACATGTCTAAGGTGGGAGTTGTCTCCCAACATCAGGTTAAATTTACTTATTTATTGTCACAGATTAACATTGAATCCTGTTGTCATATTAATAAACCCAGATGTACCACTTGCATTAAAAACACTTCATATAACACCAAACAAGACCAGTTTCAGATACATGTGTTTGCAGAATGTAGCATTCCATATACAGTTTGCTTTGAGAACATGAGGAGAGGGGGATGAGAACGTGTGGTAGGGTGTGTGACTCTTCTTTGAGAGAGGTTTCAGTCTCACAACTTGGGGTAGTGTTCTTGGGGGGTAGATGTGAACTCTTTGAGAGAGGTTTCAGATGAAAATTCAACAGGAATTAGGAAGCAGTTCCCTGTGGATTCAGCCATTTGCTGCTGGCTTTTGAAATACCTTTTGTCAGGGTTTGGCACCACCTTACACTAGCATTACACTAGCCTATAAAAGGAGCATACATTACTGCAACTTCTGCATCGAATCAGATCTAATAAACACTAGCTGACAGTAAGGCACTTCACAAAGAATGGTAGGTAGCTTCACAGAGCATTTTTAGCCCATCAAGTACAGCAGTGGTAGGCCAGTGGAACACTGAGACTTCGCATTTTGTTAGTTAGTATACTGTTTGATCAAACTCTGGAACTGCTATTTACAATGAAAATGTTGGGATTAGGTTATTAATTAATTCTAATTTACACATTAATTCTAAGACTAAATAAAAGATAACATGACACTTAAAGGAAAAGACCAGTATTTAGCACTTTTGGTCTCAATTCTGGTTTGTTTTGTATGAACTAGACTGGTGGACACTGAAATTTTGACAATTGGTCCTGTCTCGACCTTTTCACTCTTTTAGAATCGTGTTTTGACTGCCTCAGAGTGGCTGTCTATGGGCATGCACAAACATTTCATACAACCCTTAACGTTCGTTTTCAAAACTGTGCAACTCACCAGATGGTTAGTGGTCTTTCAAAAGTGTTTCATCTAGATCAGAATTGTGAGGAGCAATGTGCAGGGCGATGTCAGGTTTCAATTCCTTCTCACTGAGAAGCCTATGATCTTTACTTTTATGAGCATTAAATGTTGAGTAGACATTGCTCTGAAATGTGCAATTTTTATATGGACACTAGGGCTGTCACTTTCAAGAAAAATCAAATTCGAACGGATTTCGAATATCATGCAATGATATTTCGGCAGATTTCGGCAGAAAACTCCGCGGAATTCCGCGGATGTAATGCCCGTCATTGACAAGCACACATATCCCGCGCTTGAGCATGTTTGTGACCAGAACTGTCATTGACAACAAGCACACATACAAAGTCTATCCCGCGCGTTTGTGAGCCGTCATTCACAGGTACATTAACCCTGCGCATGCTGTTTGCTTGCCCGTTTTCAATGATAGAGAGCACAAACCCTTTGATACTTGAGATGAAATAAAACTTACCGCAATGTGACGCGCAATAGTCAGCACATTATCATTTCAAATCCGTTTACAAGACAAATGCTGTTGTTGTTTAATATAAAGTTTACATTGCGTTGTAAAAATTATGAAATTGTCTTCATACATGCTAATTTCATAATGCGAACGAATTAACACAAGCTTTTTATTCTGCTATAATATTTAACACTATAAACAATATGTCATTTCATATACAAACTATAATTCTATCTTGACATGCACATGAGGTTCATTTTGGTCCCATTTGATTCCCTCTCTTGCGCACAGTTGCCGTCGTCGGTCTCACTCTCAGCCTCCTTCCTATTACGAGGTGTTACTGTAAAAAATGCGCTACACATGGCATTTAAAAAACCCAGGGGGGCAGGGTTTCATATTTTATTGAAGCTTCCCTGGGTGCCGCCATTGCTTAGCGAACCCCCACCTGCTGTTAGCATCCCATTGACTCCCATTCATTTTGGCTTCACTTTGACAGCGAATAACTTTACATCTGATGCGTTTAAAGACTCAATCTGTCCTTTTATTACTTCTTAAGAAACACGACAATGCATAAAAGGCTCCATTACCTTGTATCTTACGTAATGTCCCAGTAGAAGCAGTTTTTGTAAAAATAGGCTAACGATTGCGTCATAAGCCTGCGACTCTCTGTCGCACAGTAGAGAAATTACCGTATAGACAGAAGGAGAAGCTCGCAAGCAATCTTTTACTGTCTATAAGGCAATCAGGGGGACATGGAAGCATAAAGTCAAGGGAGAAGCCTATAAAGAGTCCATAAAAGCAACGGACAAAATTGTTCAATAACGTTTTGAGGAATTGGAAATAATTCGGTATGTGGCAAGTATGAAGTATTCACTACATATGAAGTACATTTATCCACGAACTTTAAATAATTTCTCTACTTAATTAAATAATGAAGTATGGGTAACGGGGTATCTAATTTAACGGGGGTTGGGGCAATTATCATGAAATTATACATGCAATGGAAGAAACAAAAACCCATCTCAATGTCAATCGCGTTTAACGTTATTACTTTATTTATTTATTTACAGATATAGGATACGCTTGACGATGAATGTAATCCATTTCATCCTGGTCAGAAGCAATCTAACTTACAAAATGTCCTATCCTACATAACCTAATGTGAAATAAAAAAATCAGTTTCTGATCAAGTGTTTTTGTCCATGATTTATTAGCCAAAACTACATAACACCTTGCTCACAATTCTTTATACATTGGAATATTATATGGCCAAATGGTTTACGTTAAGAGATTAAATAATGTAGAACAATGAGCAATTTTAAGGGACTATATTTAAAATGAATATATTGAATGCATATGAAAATGACTCGAGAGGATTGTATAACAGTATGGTTCCTTGACTTATACATTAAGTCTGTTTTGAATGGGTGAGTTTTGGAAATCAAATCCTATAGTAATAACATTATATATATATATATATATTATTATTATTACAAATAACATTAATCTAACATATTAAGGTTTTATGTAGATGGAAACGAAGAAGACAGATGGCAAATTTTTGTAAAAGTGCGTTTATGCATATTTGTGCGTCTGTGCCTATTTAAATAACTTTTAATCATTTTGGAAGATTTAATTGTGCTCGACATGTAGGTACTTATTTTTCTGTTATTTTTCATTTTAAATGTGGGTTTTATTATAATTTTAACTAACTAAAATTACTAAGAACAGGCTACCTAAACGATTACAATCCAAAAGTATTTTAATGTCTATTTTAGCCACTTCTTTTGTCAGGCCTATAATGTTTTAATGTGTAATATTGTAATTGTATAGCATAATGTCACACCCCGAGGGCGGACCCAACTATGCTAAGGGTCACACCCCTCTCAACTCTTCCACCTCGAGGAGTTTCCCAAGACCACCCCAATGACCAGACAGACGAGTATACTATAATTAAAATAAACTTTATTAAATATTTAAAAGGAAAGGAGGGAAAGGGGGAAGGGCAATTTAAAACTAAAGTGTCTCTTCTTCGCCTCCAGGGCCACTTGAGGGAAAGACTGGGGACAGGGGCTCTGGCCCAACAATCCGTGGCGCGCTCCGCTTCTCCTGGAGGCAGAATCAAACAAAGGTCAGACAAGGTAAAGTACTTCGCTGGCAACGCTGTTCGTCCACCCGGGACAGCACTGGGGATCTTCGTACACACACAGAGCTCCACTTGTGCAGGTAGGTATTTGCGGTAAGCACAGAACAGGTTTCTTTTACAGGTCACGTTACTCACAGCACTGGGGATCTTCGTACACACACAGAGCTTCACTTGTACAGGTAGGTATTTGCTATAGACACAGAACAGGTTTACTTCACAGGTCACGTTACTCGCAGTACTGGGGATCTTCGTACACACACAGAGCTTCACTTGTACAGGTAGGTATTTGCTATAAGCACAGAACAGGTTTACTTCACAGGTCACGTTACTCACAGCACTGGGGATCTTCGTACACACACAGAGCTTCACTTGTACAGGTAGGTATTTGCTATAAGCACAGAACAGATTTACTTCACAGGTCACGTTACTCACAGCACTGGGGATCTTCGTACACACACAGAGCTTCACTTGTACAGGTAGGTATTTGCTATAAGCACAGAACAGGTTTACTTCACAGGTCACGTTACTCACAGCACTGGGGATCTTCGTACACACAGAGCTTCACTTGTACAGATAGGTATTTGCTATAAGCACAGAACAGATTTACTTCACAGGTCACGTTACTCACAGCACTGGGGATCTTCGTACACACACAGAGCTTCACTTGTACAGGTAGGTATTTGCTATAAGCACAGAACAGATTTACTTCACAGGTCACGTTACTCACAGTACTGGGGATCTTCGTACACACACAGAGCTTCCCTTACGAACAGTGGGCTTTCGCTACAGTGCTGGTATACCCTATTCCTTCGCCCATCCACTCAGACTGTCCGGGCGTCGTAGGGACTAGTGGGGCTGATGACACGGAGCCGAACGCTTCCCGAACTCCCCCTCCTTCTTCACCAACCGGGGTCATGAGTTGGGGCGAACTTTCGTCGGGGCTCCGCTCACCACGTGCTTCTGGTGGAAAGGTCAATACATACACTGTTACAACCCACAGTCCGCACAGTACACTCTTGGTAATACTCACTGGGCTTCACCACTGTCTGCTCTAGGGATAAACGAAGCTCTCGTGGACACACCCCGGGCACAGGGCTAAATATTCTCGCTCTCCTTAGGACCCAGGCCACAACGGATGTCGTCGTCTCGCGACTCGTCTGAGGCTAGGCAGTTTGAACGCTACAAGCACAGCATACACACAGCAAGTAAAGCGTAAACACCATCAATCAGTGAAACTCACCCACAGCACTCTTCACTTGGTTTTTAAATCGCCCTTGCCACCTGGCTACGACGACCTCGAGAGGATAGTTGGGCAATAACTGGACCGCCAATGGGAATAAGATGTGTGTATTCACAGGCCCGGCGTGTTGATTTCTTTCCCCTGGCTCACCTGTGTTTCTGTTTCCCCACAGGGCCACTGCTCTACTAGCAAACGGTGCTTCCCATCAGGTCCTTCGTCCGTACTTCCGGTCAACCCGCGGCTCACCCACGCTGTCCTCTCCAGTGGGGCCAGGGACCTCAAAAACACAAAGGAACACACCAAAACAACTCTTCGTACAAGTATGGCTCAGATAAGTACCACATCTGTTACTCACGCTTAGTTGCCCACAACTGTTATTCGCTACACTATTGATGGCTCTGTGTTCACTCCTTCTCTGATGAAACTCCTCAATATTCCTTCGTCAACTGACTGTCCCTTTTCTTCTCTCTTCCCCAATAGCACGATCCAACCAGCCTGGTCTCTCTGCAAAGCAGCAACACAGCGTAGACAAGTACACCACAAGCACCCCGTTTGATGTCTACAAAGGTCTTTTTATACGCTGACTCTTCCCCTCGTCAGCCTACCAGCAACCGCTGTGCAAATTATCCCCACCTGCGCACAATCAGGCTCAATTTGACTTCGGGGAAACCCCGGAAACGAAATGTGGAAGCCCGGTTCCGCCCGTCGTTCGTTCAAAATATGGAAGCCGGGTTCCGCCCGTCGTTCATTCAAAACGTCACCTGTGACATCAAGATGTTATATTAATATTATTGTAATATTAATATACATTATATTATGTTATTACTATACGATTTGATTTCTAAAACACACACACATTAATGTTCAATGTGAGTTTACTCTGATGCGTCATTGGCCATTTGAGGTCAGCCCTTAAAAAAAAAGTCAAAGCCCTTATTTTTGAAGAGACGTGATATTCGACCTTGGAAAATTCGGATCATCATTCAAGATAAGTATTGTGTTATAGGTGGTATTTTATTAATTTAGTGTGTTAACTGTTTGTTGCATGTTTTTCGTTATTTCATCTTTCTCTATTTACATTAATTGACTTGTTGCTAGCATTTGTCCATCGTGCGAAAATGCCTTGCTGTGTTGCATACATGTGTTCTAAGAGACAAGACTCTTCTTCCGAGTTAAGCTTTTTCAGGTAAGTCCACTATCTCCATCAATATAATGAAATATTGTGATTATTTGAATCGCCATTATAGGCCTTTGCAGTGCAAGTGTAAAGAGTGACGTTAACTTACCTGAAAATCAACACTTGAGTAAAAATACAGATACCTTACAGTAAAAAAGCAATCCATTAGAAATTAAGGGCCAGATTTACTAAGCGCTTGCGTCAGCGTAAACCATCATTTTGGCGGTAAATAGCGATGTCGGAATTTACTAAAGACGCGCAGTGGATCATTAGCGCTGAAAAGGTGTGGTCTAGTTCTTTTTGCGACTGACCTGATTGCATATGCATTTCTAGGAGTTTCCCTTTCAGACGCAAACATTTTGGGAGGAGACTATTTAAATGATTCACGCAACGCGATTTACTAATGTTTGCGCATGTGTTATGTATGGCATTTGTGCGACTATTTAACGCCGAAAAAAAGCATGTCTTAAATCATTTTGCGCTCGAAATGGCTGCAATTGTTGTTGCTAGGAGGAGACATCGCAGAAATCAGAGACTGCATGGTAGAAGGGAGAGGATTTCCAGGATCATTTTACCAGATAAGTTCACGCGTCTCTCTGCCTTTATTTATCGGCCTGTATATCACATGCACCTGCAGGAGAATCATCTCTGCTTATTTGCAACCATGCGCTAATTTGCGCTGCTCTTAGTAGATTGGTTGGTCATTATGGAAATCAGCTGTTGCGCCTGTGTTATTTAATTAGCGCTTTTTTAGTAAATAACCCGCAGATATCACCACTCCCATCAGCGCATTTTTGGAATTGCGCTCATGCGCTAATTTGCCCTGTTTAGTAAATCTGGCCCTAAGTCACCATTTCCAATACAACTCGAGTAAAAGTCTTAACTTTTTTTATTTCAACAATATTTAAGTATTTTACTCGTACTGAATGTGTCTTAAAAAGATGCAGGTCGTTCTCAACAGCTGAGACATGTAGATGACTTAAGACATGCATGTGAAATGAACAATTGATTTGTGAGAAATTCTAAAATCAAATAAAGCACACGCTGCCTTAACGCCTACAAACTCTCAGTTAAGCTCAAAACAGAAAAGGGCTGAACCAACATCCTTCAAAAAGGCCTTGTCAATATAGAAGATATATAAAATAATTTTAATTAAAATTAACTAGTCAAAGTCTACTTGCACTGAATGTGCTGGTTTTAGCCTCATCAGCACCTGCAGTCATGACCTCATCTCCAAAATTAAACACCAGAGATTCAGAAAACAAGCACAAAAACTATGGGTATTCCAAGTGATATGCCACAACAACATGTTTATTTTAAATGAATGGCTGCAACAATAAAATATTTGTAAATATAGGGAGTGTATGTGCATAATGTGTGTGTTTGTGCATGCACACATGTGCATTTGTATCTGTACGCACATTTATATATATGTGTGTCATACAATAGCTGGTGCCCAGTTTAATGCTTTCTACAAATTTTATATACCACCACAGCCACATTTTATTGTTTTGATTGGATGTGGGTGACAGATCAGCTTATGCATTGTCACTGCAATTGATTCTCAACTGGGGTGGGGGCAAATAGATCATTTTAGAGTAGCATGGGATGCAGATTCTTTGAGAGAGAAAAAATCCATCACTTTTGGTTTAATTTCCATTAAATTCATTAAATGAAATAAATGACATGACATTCTTTAAGGTAAATTACATTTATTTCCATTTAATTCATTTTCTTGAACAATGTGATATGCTTTTTTTCTTTTTTAGGTTCCCCTTTAATGATAAAGGCAGGTTGCAGCAGTGGATACACAATGTCAAGAGAAAGGGCTGGACACCAACCAACCGTTCTCGCCTCTGCTCCCTTCACTTCACACAGGACTGTTTCATCCCTTTCCAAGGAGGAAACACCCTTAAACCAGACGCGGTGCCAACCATCTTCTACCCCCATTCCCAGGCGAAGGTCAAGGTAAGGCACACCAAAGTCAGTAAGAACACAACGGTAAGTAAGACTGACTCTGACACACTAGCTGATAAACGCAGGAACGTCAGTCATGACCATGATTACATCAGTTGCACTCACAGTAAACCACAGACGGTCGAGATGAGTGTAGCCAGCTGCAGCCATAGCCATTCTGCAGATCATCATGCATACATTCTGAAAACCTTCCCCAGTCCTCTAAAGAGGAAGGTGGCATTTGTTCAAAGTAGATTGGGTTCTTGCAAGAAAAAATTGAAGCTTCAAAACCAGACAGTCAGAAGACTGAAACAGAAAGTGAAGTCTCTCTCTTCAGTTGTCACTGATCTGAAAGAGAAGCTGCTTGTTTCCACCAGCTGTGGTGATATGCTGGAGGCTTCCTTTAGCAGTGTTGGTAAAGAAATTCTTACAAGGGCCAAGTGCAAGACTAAATCTTCTAGAATCTCTGATAATTTGAGATCTTTTGCCATGACTCTACATTTCTACTCTGCAAAAGCTTACCAGTTTGTTCGTGATAGCTTTGATTGTGTTCTGCCTCATCCTCAAACAATCAGGTCTTGGTACAGCAGCATTCCTGCAGACCCAGGCTTTACAGAGGCATCATTCGCTGCCCTCCAATCCCACGTGGAGCAAGGAAGGAAAGATGGTAAGGAGACTGTTTGTGCTCTTATGATGGATGAGATGGCCATCAGAAAGCATGTTGAATATGCTGAAGGGAAATTCAATGGGTATGTTGATGTAGGATGTGGCAAAGTTGATGACTCTTTGCCAGTAGCTAAGGATGCATTGGTTCTCATGGTTGTAGCTGTTAATGGATCTTGGAAAATCCCTGTGGCTTACTTTCTCCTTGACGGGTTAAGCGGACAAGAGAGCGCAAATATTGTCACACAGTGTCTTTACAAGCTGCATGACATTGGAGTGCATGTTGTTTCCTTGACATGTGATGGACCGTCTTGTCACTTCACCATGATGCAGGCTCTTGGAGCCAATATCACAGTTGAAAACATGAGGCCATTTTTCCTCACCCTGCAAATCCAATGCAGGCTGTACATGTGGTTTTTGACGTGTGTCACATGATGAAACTCTTGAGGAACGCTTTTGCTGATGGACGTGTTTTCCAGACAGGCAGTGGCAAAAAGATTAGGTGGCAATACCTAGAAGACCTCAACAAACTTCAGGAGACTGAGGGCTTAAGGCTGGGTAATAAGCTGAAGATGGCACATATTTTTTGGAGAAATCAGAAGATGAAGGTAAATCTTGCTGCTCAGATTTTCAGCAGCAGCGTTGCAGATGCCCTTGAATTCTGCAACAAGGAGCTTCACTTGCCTCAGTTTCATGGTTCAGAGGAAACCGTCGAATTTCTGAGAACAATTGACTTAGCTTTTGATGTTCTCAACAGCAGGAACCCTCTGGCAAAGGGTTCCAAAGCTCTTTTGAGAAGTTGTAATAAACTTCACATGCTAAGTCTGTTGGAGAGAGCTGAAAATTTCCTTCTGCAGCTCAGAGATAGCTCTGGGAGACATCTTCATGCAGGTCCTAGGAAAACGGGTCACATTGGATTTATTGCCAGCTCCAGAAGCATTTCCAACATTTTTAAAGAGCTGGTTGAAGCACAGGATGCACCTTGTAAGTATCTCCTCACTTACAAACTCAGTCAGGATCATCTTGAGCTGTTCTTTTCTGCAGTTAGGGCACGCGGAGGCTACAACAACAGCCCAACTGCCCGACAGTTCAAGGCTGCGTACAAACGCCTCCTAGTAAGACATCAAGTAAAAAATGGAACAGGGAACTGTCTCATTAGGCAGTGACAGTTGGTCCAACTTCTCGTCAATTTGATGTCACACCAGCACTCCCTCTGGATTCTGACCACGACTACAGTATCTTACCTTACTCGATTCAATATCTGAGTTCAAAGACGCCGCTATCCATTACATTGCTGGATTTGTGGTAAAAAAGATGAAGGAGAAAATCTTGTGCATGCCCTGTTCTCTTGCACTGAGTTCTGATTCCAACGTGCATGCTTTTATTGCACTGAAGAACAGGGGAGGCTTACAGAATCCATCAAATAACATTGTGGAGGTGTGTAAAGCCTCTGAAAGGTGCTTCCAGAGACTTCTAAACACCAGTGGAGGGAAGCTTCCTCAAGGAAAAGGATTGACAGCTGCCATTATAATTCAGGTTCTGAGTGATTGTGCTGACAAAAATATTTTTTCAGAGTTGTACAACCACATGTTTGAGACCAGTGTTGAGGACAATCATGTTTACACCTTGATTAAGATTTCAGCCTCCATGTACTGCAAGATACGCCTTCATCATTTGGCAAGGAGAGAAACTGAGAAAGTAACAGGGGCTCCTGTGAGAAGAAAGATGAACAAATTAATACTTTTCAATCACCAATAGTATGGTGTTTTTAGTGCACATCTTCTTGTTTGAATAATGTTTACAGCACTTTCTGTGTATCACTCACACTTGCTTTGCTTAGAGCCCGCATCAACGGGGCATAAGTATTTGTTGATTAAACCTGACTGTCACGGTAGGATAAGTCCATCGTGACTTTCTGTGTTGTGTTGTCTGTATGACTGAAGTGTGCGTGTGTGTGTCTGATCACTAATGATCTGAGTGAGTGCAGGTGTGCGTGATTGCTTTGCTCCAGCTGGTGGTAGTTATTCAGACGGCATATATACTCACCCATTTTCTCTTCTCACTGCCAGATGATTACGCTACATGTCTTGCCTGTGTTCTCGTGTTCGTGCGTTCCTGTGGTCTCGTCTTCGCGTGAAGGTCTGCCTGTTTGTGTATCCGGTTTCATCCGTTCACCTGACTTCACCCACGAGCACCAGGATTCGTCACCGCAGCCTTTGTCTGTCCAACTATATCATCCGTATCATCTGTGTCATTTATATAATAAACTGTGTTTCATTCAGTCCTGCATTTGCTTCCTGATTTTCACATACAGTCATCACAGAATCATCTGGCCCAAATGGAAGCAGCAGGTAAAGGATCCCCGGCTCGGTTTGAAGAGTTTATCTCCGCTGCCATACATCGCTTCACCACCCAGGACAGCCGGATTGAGGAACTGAGCCGGGGAATGAAGGACATGACAGACAAAGTGTCCGAGCTCACCCAGGCGATCCAACAGCTGACGCTACCCACTGCACCACCCGCACCGTCTGTTCCTCCTACACCACCCGCGAGCGCGTCCCGTCAGGAACCTAAACTATCTACGCCAGAGAAATACGCAGGTGATCCAGAATGTTGTAGACCATTTCTATCTCAATGCTCTCTCCATTTCTTTCTTCAGCCCCAGACCTACATCCCGGAAGAGAGTAAAGTGGGATTTGTGTTATCTCTTCTGACGGGAAAGGCGGCGCGTTGGGGAACAGCGGTGTGGGAAAACCACGACCCGTGTACCCAGAGTTTCGAGGCGCTGTCAGCGATGATGAGAAAGGTCTTCGACCGATCTGCAGTTGGAAGAGATGCGGCTAGGAAGTTGGCCGATCTGCGTCAGGGTACACGGTCCGTTTCAGATTATGCCATCGACTTTCGTACGCTAGCGGCGGACACGCATTGGAACGAAGAGGCGCAGTGGGATATTTTCCTGCATGGGTTAACCGGCCGCATCCAGCGTGAACTTCAGCATGGGGAGATTCCAGCCTCTCTCAATGGTCTCATCGATGCGGCTATCCGAGCGGATATTCGACTGAGGAGTATTCCGGCTTACGACGATGAAGGTTTTTCTCACGCTGTTCTGGAAAGAAGACCGTCGTCGAGAGAGAGTGCGGCCGGTTCCTCCATGTCCGATCCGGAGCCCATGCAGGTGGGTCGAGCTCGGCTTTCCCGGGAGGAGAGGATTCGCCGTCGAGCACTGGGGCTTTGCCTATACTGCGGAGAGGCCGGGCACCTCCTCCATCGGTGTCCGGTAAAAGGCAACGCCCGGGAGTAGTGCTGGGGTTACTTTCGGGCGGAATCTCTTCAGCAAAGACCCCATTAACATCTACCCTCTCCCGGCGAAGCTGCGGTGGCGCAACACACATCTCACCTGTGACGCACTACTGGACTCGGGAGCCGAGGGGAATTTAATCGATCACCACTTTGCACGTAAGCTCCAGGTTCCGTTGACAGCTCTCTCCAAACCCATTTCACCCTTCGCACTCAATGGTAGTGAATTATCTGTCATCACTCACATCACAGACCCGGTCACCATCTGTATTTCTGGCAACCATTCTGAGACTTTGCAGTTTTATGTTACTATTTCCCCTCTGGCTCCCATTGTACTTGGACATCCTTGGCTGCTTAAACACAACCCATCTGTCAACTGGAGATTAGGAACTATCACCGGTTGGAGTGAAGCTTGTCATAAGTCTTGTCTTGTCTCTGCTTGTGTACCTGTCTCTGCGTCTGTGTTTACTAATAACTCAGACAACATCTGTAGTTTCCTGTATTATATGCTTTTAGCCAACATGTTTATAGAAAAATCAGACCAAAGCAATTTAATTATTTTCTCAGCTATTTTATTATTATGTTATTGCTATTACAGGTGTAATAGATCCTGGTGAACTTCTACCGCTGCAGCATCTAGAGCAGGAGTCTCCAACCTTTTTGTGAGCAAGGGCTACCACAATGGATAAAACAATCTGGAGGGGTACTTTTTGATATTTATCTGCTCAAAACGTTTTTGTTTTACTTGTTGATTCTATATAAAAATATGCAATAAATATTACAATTGAGACTATAAATAGAATGTGCGGGCACTGATCTAGAGCATTCTCACCAATTGTGTCACAGTATGGCATGGCAACTGCTATGCCTCTTGATGATTCACTGTGTGTTGCTTTATTTAACAGGCAGTGACTGCACTGTCACAGTTGTGGACAGTGAAAATCTTTTTATGTACAATACTTTTTTGTCTCAAATGTAATAAGTTCACAGTAATACTTTGCTCACCTTATCAATGCATTATAAATGTTAGTAAATACTAAAGTGTTTCCAGTATTTTACCTGGTAAGGTCTAACCTTTACAGTGTATCTGTCTTTATTTTTCATACTGCATACCCATGTGTTATGCTCTTATAATGCTACTGTTAATACACTGCACATATCCTTACTGTAAACCATTCCACTAGGTTAACGGTTTACTACTGTCTACACTGCACTATGACATTTACTGTTTATACTACACTACCTGTCTATACTGTACTTTTTTGCACTTCTGATTAGACACTAACTGCATTGAATTGTCTCTGTACTTGTACTCTACACATTGACAGTGAAGGATCCTACCTTAGATCTTCACGTGCCGAATGTTTTTAATATTGTGGTTTTTATGTTTAATCATTTATTTACATAATCATCACAATCATTTTATAATCATTAGTTATCCATTCAATTATGTATTTGATTGTTTAATATTATTTTATCATTATCAATTTCATTATTATCATTTTTATTATTACATTATTGTTTATTCATGTATTTCTATATTATATATGTCTCTTATTAAGAATTTCATGGTGGTTCAGTCTCACATTTGTGAAGTTTCAAGAGCTGTTCTGTCTGTGTGTAAACACACTGTAAAAACATATTGTGAAATTCACAGTAATTAACTGGCAGCAATTGACAAGTAACTTACTTTAGAAAAAGCACAGTAAGTTACTTGTCAATTGCTGCCAGTTAACTACTGTGTTTTTTTCTATAGTAAGTTACTTGTCAATGGCTGCCAGTTAAATACTGTGATTTTGCCGTACTGTAAGTTACTTGTCAATGGCTGCCAGTTAACTACTGTGATTTTGCCGTACTGTAAGTTACTTGTCAATTGCTGCCAGTTAACTACTGTGATTTTTCCGTACAGTAAGTTACTTGTCAATTGCTGCCAGTTAACTACTGTGATTTTTCCGTACAGTAAGTTACTTGTCAATTGCTGCCAGTTAACTACTGTGATTTTTCCGTACAGTAAGTTACTTGTCAATTGCTGCCAGTTAACTACTGTGATTTTTCCGTACAGTAAGTTACTTGTCAATTGCTGCCAGTTAACTACTGTGATTTTTTTCGTACAGTAAGTTACTTGTCAATGGCTGCCAGTTAAATACTGTGATTTCTTTTCCACAGTAAGTTACTTGTCAATGGCTGCCAGTTAACTACTGTGATTTCTTTTCTACAGTAAATTACTATTGTCAATGGCTGCCAGGTAACTACTGTGATTTTTTTCCACAGTAATTTACTGGCAGTCATTGACAAGTAACTAAGCAGAGATTATATGTTTTTAATATATAGTTCATTGTGGTTTTCCCTACAGCATTTGATTGGTTAGTTACTTTCTGTAAACATTCATCAATGTTAAAATAAAGTTGTAACGGCCAGCCTTAAAGGTTGAGTTACAATTATTTAAAAACTCAAGACTGTTAAAAGAAGGAAATACAAAAAACAAATCTAAAACAATATAAAAGTCCAAGCGTGTTAAAAGTCCAAATGTGCAAAGTTTCCACTGTGTATATAAAATCCAAGAAAGTGATATCCAAAGTCCATAAAACGTAACTGGACAGGTAAGCCCAAATACACAAACTCCACACACCAGCAACCGCTTGTTTTAGCTATAGCGTCAGCTAACCATGTGCTCCTGCTTCTTCCTTTTATACAAAGTTCCATGTCATGTGACCCCTCACATGACAGGCAGACGAAGCAAAATAAAAGACATACACACATAAAATAGCAAAAGGATAAAATGGCTAAGAAAACTAATTTAAACTCAAATATACATAAGTCACAATATAATGAGTGGTAAAACATGTATCTTGTGTGATCATGTCACAACGTTAATGATCTAATTTAAATATGCTAAATTACAAAACAATACAATAAGTTTTCTGATTTGTGGGAAAATGCTACTGTTTCACAGATATGTACTAAATTAAAAACATTTGTAAAATAACATTTTAATTTGGATGAAAAAGTATGAATTCCCAAGAAATGTATCTTAAAACATCTTAAACTTTTGTTACAATCTAAAAATATCTAAATAGAATTCAGTACAATCTGTAAATAAAACTAAATAATTAATTATAAATCAAAAGTACACTACAAGTAAACTTATTGGCCCTCATTTATCATTCTTGCGCAGAAATGGGCGTATATGTTGGCGTAAGATTATGCTTACACTCCTCTCACCGCCTGATTTATGAAACTGTGCGTACCGTTGATATTCAGGTGTACGCAATATCTGCCCTTCATAAATGCCGCGGCCGAAAACGAGCGTCATTAGAATAACAAGCCCATATAAATTCAAGTCTCCGCCTTCCCCACGCCCTCATTTTACGCCATTGACACACGAAAGACGGCAAAGAAGAGAATCCGGGGAAGTGAAAAGAAACAAAATTGTTTTATTTGGCAGTTTAAAGAGTGGGATTAAAGACACATTAATAATTGGATGACAATTTGTAATATTCTTATTATTATTTTTATTATTAATTGATATTTAGAAGAATAATTATTTATTATTATTATTATTTACTGTTGCCTACATCTAAATTCTATGTCTGCTTAATGGTTCAGTTAATTTTTTTATATAATATTTTAAAATGATGTAGTAACTTTTGTAGTGTGTTGTTCTGTATTTACATACAGTTGTTTGTTAGCTGTATCTTAGATCCAGTTTGATACGGAGCTCCGGATATAATTCAAATTAACAATTTGTTTCCACGACATCCACATGTTTTAGCTAAGCTAATTCATAATTTGAAGTAATAATAATTGTAATAGTAATTACGAAATATTCTAAATATTATAATAATTAATTCCAAGGAACAAACTGTTCAATATTGGGAACAAATTCTAAATTTATGGCCATACTTTAGACTAAATAAGAAAAAGAAGTGTCCATAGCATAAAAAATTATTCGTGGCCATAATTTTGTCCGCATGTCATCATGATCGGATTTACGGCTCCATTCAACACAAGCATTTTACCTTACCTCATCTGTATTTATTTATCATCGAATGGTACGTAACTAGCTTACCTTTTATTGCATTACCATGTTTTCGTAGCACATCCTTGTGCTTTCTCGCAATGTGCCGCTTCAGATTCCAGGAAGAATATTTGCTAACTCTTTACAGTCTCTCCGCAGTCCCTTTCAATTTTTTCTTCCTGCTCAATCTTAACTTTGATTTTTACTTTACATTTATGTATAAGGCTTGAATTCCATAACTTATTGCTAGACGTTTTTACAGATTCTCGAACTAGCAAATTATCAAAGGGCGTTCTGGGTTCAACGAGCGGTGCTGAGGGAGCGGAATTTTCGGAAAGGCGCTTTGATGGTAATATTACCGCACCGCTCAACGCTCCGCTCCCACTAAGCTCCGTTCACATGCTCGCTCTGAAACATCAGGTAAAGCGCACAGGCTCTCAACTGAAGGAATACATATGCATACAAATCAAATGCTTTGGTAAAGTCTCACAAATTAAACATTGAAGTACATGTTGCATAAAAATAAACACTGAAGTTTATAATGACTATGTTTTTTGTTTTTTTTTTACAGTGGGTCATAATATATCATATATTTTAGTTTGTCAGTGCGTTTTGTGGTGTTAGGAATTGTTTGCGCATTTCTGCACTAACTCAAAATGTGCGTACACCACCTCCTGAGCTGGCGTAGGATTTGAGCGTGCCGTACGCCAACGTCCATATTGATAAATCTCAAAGTCACCGTGGTTTTGGGTGTACGCAAGGTGTACGCTGGAAATTTGGTGTACGCACTTTTGATAAATGAGGGCCATTGTGTATAATTTGAGAAGACCAGCAATGATGGAAGTAAATAAACAGCGACTTATGTTGCAGTTTGAGTTAAATCACTCCTCAACATGGCTCATCTTTGTTTTCACCGTCTCAAACGGAAATACCTATGATGCAGTTTTTTTTTACCTGACGGGAGGGGTTCTGGTGGACCAATCACAGCGCTTGCGGTCTGCGTAGATCTGACGCGCTGTTAAAAATTTTGTGAGGTGCGCGTCAGGCTACGCAGAGCTATGCACAGGCTACGGACCTACGCACGACTATAAATCGCCCTTTAAAGGAGCATTTCACCCATAGAAACATTAATCTTTATTGAAAGTGTGTCATATTTGTAGTCAAACTGTAACATACATTTAGAATTTGGTGCCTATCTGACCAAGAAAAGGGGTGTTTGTAGTCTCACTCCCTCAACAAAGATATTGGACTTCCTTCTTTCAATGATGCAATATGATGATTTTTACATCATTGAAAGAAGGAAGTGCAACACTGAAATCTGTATTTCTCCTGTCTCAGCGGCAACTGAGGAAATGATGCATGACCATTCAAAAACATGACTGGGGTTCTAACTATACAAAGCTTAATGCAAATGGGTGAAGTGTCCCTTTAAACTGACATACTGGGTGCATCCCAATTCAGGGGCTGTGGCGAAGGCTGTCACAATTCGAAGGCTCCTTCATATAAAAGCCTCTTACTGTGGCCTTTTCCCCACTGAAACCGAGTTAGGGCTGTAACGCTATAGCTTTTCCCATTATAAAGACCTGCCTGATTATGCATCAAAAATCATAATCATTCAAAATAAAACAAAATCATTCAAAATATTCTTTATTATCATGAAAATATCTGAAACTATTTGAAGAACAGCAATATAAATATTCCTGTAGACATTTCCTGGAACAGCGTTTGCAACGCTAGCCTACTTCTTCTGTGGCACAAAGTTAGTTTCTGCACGAGAGCGCCCCCTGGATTTTGGATGTGGCGGCATTTCACCGTAATTCATGCAAATTCATTAATTGAGAAAACGTGCATTTGCACGATAAATCGTTACAGCCCTACCGAGGATCCATAGATGTATCCTTCACAGCCTTGGCTATCCCAAAATTCAATATGAAGTCTGGGTATTTTGAAATAAACATTCAAAACTGTAGTTAAATAAAATTGTATATTTTGCTAATTAAAGGTCCTTGTGTCTGTTTTACTATTATAAATGATGTTTTAGTGATGTAAATTAATATTATTGCTGCAATGTTGTGTGTTGCGTTTTGCTTTTGTATATTTCTAAGGTTGGTGAATTTTACATACTGTAGGATAGTTTAATCTGCATCAATGTGTTATATTTGGTGGTTGCATGATTTTGTGGGATGATTTTGATTAACAAGATGGCGCCGGTGTGTCTGGCTCGCCGCTTGAATCAGCTTACTCTGATTTGTTTTATGTTAGTTTTAACGTTTGTTACAAGGACTATTGACTCTCTGCTGGTGTATGATCGTCAGGAATTGATGAAAATCAAAGACATTGTGGATTCATATGCGGAATCTAGCTGTTATGGACCAAGTGTTGAATCAATGAAATCGAAATCGAACAAACCGCGTAGCTCTTACCTGGCGGATGTGCCAGCGCACCTGTGGCGGGTAACGGCACTGGTTTCTAGGAAACGTAGACGCCGAGGAGTGCGAGGTGGCAGACTAGTGAAACTCAAATGCTGGCTAGCTGTTTTTCCTGGATTAACCCGGCTCCCAGAGAATATTCCGCAGCATTATGAAGAGTGCTTTCACCGATATATCTCACGCCGCACATTCGCTTCTGTTGGTGCCTGGTTGGTCCCAGTTGTAGGACCGCACGAGGTGTTTAATAAGCTGCGCCCTCGCCGCCCTCCGTTTGGAGCTGCAGGCGGTGTGAACTCCGGTCACCTCTTGTCGCTGAGCCGGGCAGCTCTAGCGACTGTTGATACTCAGGCTTCAACAAAATGTGCACTTGTTAACGCAAGATCGTTGATGAATAAGACGTTCATTTTACAAGACTTCTTCAAATCGCATTCTCTGGATATACTGTTTGTAACTGAAACTTGGGTAAATGCTGATGAGTCTACAGCCTTTTCAGAGCTGTTACCTCTGGACTGTACGTTTTTAAACACTCCAAGAACTACTGGTCGTGGAGGAGGTATAGCTACTGTTTTAAAGACTTGTTTATCTTACAAACCCTTATCGATTACGTCATTTTCCTCGTTTGAACTGAGCTGTTTTGAATTACGACAGACTGTGCCAGTGTTGTGTGCGATCGTTTATAGACCTCCTAAACACAACAAAGACTTTATAATAGAATTTTCTGATTTCATTGCTGCTATAAGGATTAACTATGACAGGATTTTAATCGTTGGTGATTTTAATATACATGTTTGTTGTCCAACCAAGCCTATGGCTAAAGACTTTTTGGATTTGGTTCATGCCTTTAGTCTGGTACAAAATGTCTTTGGTCCAACTCATATGCACGGACACACTTTAGATCTTGTACTGTCATATGGTTTTTCTGTAGATAATGTCTTTTTGGGCGATGCAGTATTTTCTGATCATAGTCCTGTCATGTTTGATTTTAATGTAAACTATTATATAAAAAGGCCCATTCACGTGCGTTTTGGGCGTTTTATTAAGCCTTCCACTGCAGCTGATTTCTCCTCTTTGTTTACGTCAGCGCAAGCTCAAATAAGCCAAGCCTCTTCTTTAGACACGGAACAACTTATGGAAGTTTTTACTTCCACCTGTACTGATGTTTTGGATATTGTAGCCCCAAAGAAGGCTATTCGCCCCAAAATTAAAGAAGAGAAGTGGCTTAATGACACCACGCGTGCAGCAAGACGTGAGTGTAGAAAGGCAGAGCGCAGGTGGAAAAAAGATGGACTTTGTGTGTCGTACCAAATTCTTAAAGATAGATGGAGAACTTATCAGAATATTGTTAAAGTTGAAAAAACAAAACATCTCTCTAATATCATATTAAATAATATAGATAAGCCCGCAGTTCTGTTTAAAACTATTGGTCTAGTTTTAAATCCCACTCCTACCACTGTATTGGAAGCTACACGTGAAACATGTGAAAACTTTCTGCAGTTTTTTAACAACAAGGTTGCTACTATCAGAGCCAATATATCTTCCCCCCTGTATCATCTTCCTACAATGACACAATGCTCTGATAGTTTTAATCAGTTTAAGCCTGTGTCGTTGTCATTTCTAACAGAAACTGTCAATAAACTAAAACCCTCCTCTTCTCCCACTGATACAGTTCCTCCTCGCTTTTTTAAAGAGGTTTGGTTGACTATTGGCCCTTATGTCAGAGAAATCATTAATGGCAGTTTGTCTTCTGGTATTGTGCCGTCTTTTTGTAAAAAGGCTGTTGTTGAACCTCTGATTAAAAAAAGTGGTCTTGACCCTACAACTTTATCAAATTATCGGCCAATTTCTAAATTGCCATTCCTGTCGAAGATTTTAGAGAAGAGTGTATTTGCACAGTTGCAGTCTTTTTTAGATGCAAATTGCATTTTTGACACTTTCTAGTCAGGTTACAGAACCTTCCATAGCACTGAGTCTGCACTTTTAAAGGTGTTTAATGATTTATTTTTAATAACTGATACGGGTGATTCTGCTGTTTTAGTACTTTTAGACCTGACGGCTGCTTTTGACACAGTTGACCACACAATACTTTTATCTCGTTTGGAAAATTGTGTGGGTGTCAGGGGAACAGCGCTAGAGTGGTTCAGGTCGTACCTGTCTGGGAGATGTTTTACTGTTAGACTGGGGGACTCCACTTCGTCCACTGCTCCTTTAAATTGTGGAGTCCCCCAGGGATCAATTCTTGGGCCCATTCTTTTTGCCTTATATCTTCTCCCTCTCAGTGTGATTTTTAAAAGACATGGTATCTCTTATCATTTTTATGCAGACGATTGCCAAATATACCTGCCACTGACTAAAAATGATCATGCTCCTCTGACACCCCTACTTGAGTGTTTAAGTGACGTCAAGGCTTGGTTAGCTCAGAATTTTTTAATTCTAAATGAGGGAAAGACTGAGATAATGTTATTTGGTCCCCTTAGGACTCTGGTTGATTTGGGCCCCCTCAATAATCACGTGCATCCCATAGCCACCAGCCTTGGCGTCACTATAGACGGTGATTTTAAACTGGATAAACAAATTAACAAAGTCGTTAAGTCATGTTTTTTCCATCTTCGGCTTTTATCTAAAATTAAACCTTTTTTAACGTTGAAACATTTTGAGCTAGTCATGCATGCTTTTATTTCTTCACGTCTGGACTACTGCAATTCACTTTATTCTGGAATATCTCAAAATGTACTTTCGCGCCTGCAGTTAGTCCAGAACTCTGCGGCTAGACTTTTAACAGGAACTAAAAAGCGCGAACACATCACCCCCATCCTCGCTTCATTGCACTGGCTTCCTGTTCGATTCCGAATCGATTTTAAGATTTTATTGTTTGTTTTTAAAGCGTTGAGTGGACTGGCCCCTCAATACATCACTGACCTCATCCAAATTTATACACCGGCGCGTTCACTGAGGTCAAATGGCCAGTTCCAGCTCGTGGTTCCTAAGTCCAGACTTAAATCCAGGGGGGACCGGGCCTTCTCTGTAGTTGGCCCCAGACTGTGGAACGCTCTGCCTCCTCTGGTCCGTGCGGCCCCCACAGTGGAATGTTTTAAGTCTCGTCTTAAGACCCACTTTTATTCCTTGGCTTTTAACACGGCGTGAGTTATGTGGTCCTGTGTCTTTTATTATTTTGTTTTATTTATTTATTTTAAATGATTGTGATTTTGTACTTGTGTGCCTTCCTATTGTCTATTTGTTGCTACTGTACAGCACTTTGGAGACTGTTCTTGTTGGCAAAATGTGCTATAGAAATAAAAGTTGATTGATTGATTGATTGATTGATATTTTCTAAAGTAAAATAAAAAAAATCTGCCACCATATTTATTTTTAAAAGTCTGATAGGTCTCAGCTTTTGTGTCCCAGTGACAAGCGTAGTGGGCGGGAAAAGCAAGTGATGCCCCCGTAGGCTAGACCGTCTCATTTCATTTCACTCCGTGGCGTTTAGAGGCTGCTGCCTTCAAATATTGAGCCTTGCCTTCAAAGTCCGCGGCCTTAAAAGGATCCAGACCCTGAATTGGGATGCACCCTCAGTTTGTTCAAACTAAACCAGTGCTCACACAGCAGTCATTGGCCAGTTTACTGAATGACAGTCATATTAACCAATTATACTCAAAGCAACATGACGAGTCAGCCAATACAATTTGGTAACACTTTTTTTCGATAGTCCACTTTAGACATTTTACTAATTATAAGTAACTTTGCAACTATTTATCCTACCAATCTTTACCGTATTAGTAGACTGTCTGCTTAATATCTATTCACACTTTATTGTGATGATATTGTGATAAGTATCTTTGCAGGTGCATGTCAACTTATTCCACTAACCCTAACCTCTTCCCTAACCCTAACAGTCTACTAATACTCTAAGGACAGTTAGACAGTTAGTTGAGATATAGTTGCAAATTAGTGAAAGTTGGTTGACATACTTGAAAACTTATTTACAGTTGTATAAGTATTAAGTGTAACCTACAATTTATTTCAGTGTGGTAGCATATTTAATGGAATGTTGTGTGTACCATATTGTAGACAAAACAATAATCATAGTGACTTTCTCCTTTAAAGAAATAAAAAATAAATCTAATTTGTCATTACTAGCATAATACTAAAATATAATATAATAAATGTACTTTAAAATGTATTCCCAACAAAGATTATTGAAGAAATAATTTTCTTCAATATTTTGTGTATCATGACATCAGCATGTTGCTAACAAAAATTGTTGTTGACTGGACTTAAATACATTTACTGTAAAATGTGCTGTAACACATCATGAAGTTTGATTTCTCAGAGTTTTTAAAAATAAAAGTCAATCGGGTTTAAATGTCAGGAGTTCCTGTCGGGATGAAAGTAACACTTGTTACTCTTCTCCTACTGCCAATACTGTTGCATTATGTTGAAAATTTATATTTTTTTATTTGATTTAATTTTATTGTGTTCAAACTGTTAAAAATGTTTGTTTTTTTCAACAATTCAAGTTTGTACTGTCAGGTTGCTTTAGAAACATTTGATGAAACCAAAATTTAACCAAAAATACATATAAGATCATAGTCATGTTTATTTACTAAAAACAAGTGTAAGAAAAATCTATCTTGTTCTGTTCTGCTTTTGAGCCACTTGTGTGTTACTTTCGTCCCTGCTGACAGAGTCTAAGGCCATTTTGTTTCCAAAATTTCACCTGGAATTCATAGTCTACACTTGAGTTCTGATCACAGCAAAAATGTATCTGTCTAAAATCTTTTAAAATTAAGTTTTTCTGAAAAATTGTACTTTCGCCCCTGCTCACCCCTACTGTGAGTCTCTACAGTACAATGTTGGTTACTGTGAGTCTCTACAGTACATTGCTGGTTACTGTGAATCTTTGCAGGATATTTTATTTACTGTGATTTTCTACAGCACATACCTTTTTACTGTGATTTTTACAGTTTAAAAACACTACTGTGATTTCACACTGAATGCACTGTAATCCACTGTGAACTTTATTACAGTTATTTGCTGTGCATGAACACAGTTAATTACTGTAGATTTCACAAGCATTTTTTACAGTGCACAGATAGATAAAGAGAAGGTTTATGGAAGCCCAAGGTCTAAGGAATGTTGCAGCTGAGCAATTTTGCAATAACAGTGCATGCTGTATTTCTGGGGTAGACAAGGTCTGAACATTGAGACATATGCAACTGAAACTAAGCTGTCCATCAATAAAACTCTGTTTTATTTTATCATCTAAACCTTTGTCTCACGTCCTGTTTATGCTCTCCTCTAGCAGCGATTGATTAACCTTTTAACTGACAGATGCCTGTTAAACAAGTAAACTTATATTTTCTGACGTGATCTGGCGTCCGGGGCTGGATCGTTTTTTATTTTGTCTGTGGTGTGGAGACCTGATCTAACAACATTAAAGATAAATCTAATCTAAAGGTGTCTTGAGGTATCACCTCCCTTATCAATATTCAGTAGGCCACTGACTTTTAATATGTATCATTACGAAGTTCTAAACCATAAGTAAAAAAAACACATGACATTTCTGTCAAATTATGTACTTGAAGTGTCTACTGTGTTTTTCGATAATAAATATTGAATCATTTGGTTAATAAATATTTCTTTATTATATATAAACTACAAACACAATTTTTGAAAATCTTTAAAAACAATTTAAAAAGTAAAAAAAATCCTATCCCCTCCAGCTTCATTTGTCGTGGGGAAGAAAAGAGAAAGGACATGGGGTGGATAGCTAGGGTGATACATTAATAGCACGGAGGGGAGAAAGCGTGGGGGGAGAAAGAGCAGAGACTATTGAACATTGTTATGTCTACCAATGTGATAATGTGTTAAACTAAAGACAAAAGGCACAAACACAACCCCAAAACAATTTTAAAAAAATGTCAACTGTTTCTTGTTTAAAACATGTTGAGAGGTTTAATCCAGCATCACCCCTACTGGATTAAGACTCTCAAGGCTTCAGCTAAATTATTAAAAAAAATATCATTACCCATAGTGGATAAATGAACGTTGTCCCTAAGAAACAGTTGAGGCTTGTTAAATACAATTTGAGGGTGATGCACGATACCCCCCTGCATTCCCAAGACAAAGGTAGCCATGACACTGTTCACCCATTTACGGGCCTTGTCAATTTCCCCGGAAGGCCCGATCTCCACCGACGTCTCTGGGTGATGTCAGACAGCACGATGACCATCTGAGGGAAACGGCGATAGAGATGTTGCAGATCCTGCTTCATTGCTGCAACGAGATCGATGCTCTTCCTGCATCCCAAGTCATTCCCGCCGCAGTGAATCAGCAGGACATCCGGGCTGCTCTTCCTCTAAGGGACCGGTAGAAAAAAGGAAGGAATCCGTGCCATCGAAGTCCACCCCAGCCAAACCAGTGAACCTTGGCTGCTAGGCCAGGATTGGCCCCTATGGTCTCTCTGGCTCTCTCTTCCACACGACGAATGTAGCTGCTGCCCATGATCCAAATCACTGCATACAGCAATCGCAATCAAAACAGGATCAGTACACATATTTTAATACACACAAGTGACTTGTCTCGGGTCATTGATTTCTTTCTATCCGAACAAAACAGAAAAAAACCTATGCATACAATAAAACACAAATTAATTGATCTCATATGTTCATTGAAATAATAATATGACAATATAGGTATTACACAAGGTTCATTTTTTTTTCTCTCTTATGGTCAATGTGTTGCTTTCCATGTTATATACTATATTTCTAAATTATACTATAGCTAGATGGCTTACCTTTGTTGTTATCCATGGTGCTTGCTTAAAGTAGGCTACTGCAGTTGAAGTTCTTGAAGTTGAGGAAAGAAACATAAAAAGGGCAAACATTAGTTATAGATGTTTTTGGTGACATTTGTCCATGTATTATCTAGCCTACATTAACAGGCCAAAGCAGGCGTTTTTGTTCAATGCGATTTACTATATTACTTTTTTATATGACTGATTTGTCCATTTCTCTTGCGTTGTAGATAACAGTTGTTGGACTTTAAGGCGTCCATTGCGTGTTCATAATTTAGAGGAAAGGCAAAAGATACAAATATCTAAGTTCAAATATTTATTGATCAGATTGAAAAAGTTTAACAGCGCTGGGTCCTCTCAAGTAGCGAACAACCAGCTCAGGAAGTAACATGCTTATTTATAAAATATGTGACGTCGATCTTTCTTCAGAAAATCTCCACCCACAAAGGCTGCTCTCCCTCGTGAATCTGACTCCTTTACCACACCCATTTCAGCCTGTAGGCAAAGATGGACACACATAGACAAAGAAAAACAAACTTTTCTCCTCTCATCCCTGGGAGCCCTGCAGTTCCTCTCCAGTACTCCTCCACTTTGAATAGCATGTTATAATGCTTTCTTAGAAACAAATCATTAATAAAACATTCATTTATAAAAAACATAAGCTGTAAGATGAAAGTGATTATTATGTAAAACATATTTCAATATCATGACATCATTTCATTATTTGTAAAATTGGTTATATGAATAAGGCACACATTAACTTCTTTAGATAGATAAACCCATATTAAATCTTTTACTGCAATACTACTTCTAAGCAAACACTTTAATCATTATTAAAAACCATCTGTTAGGAAAGAAAACACACACAGACACACAGGAGATTCTGTTCTTCAAGGTTGAGCTGCCCTGCCCCCATTAGGTTATTCTGTATGCAACCTTCATTTCATTGGTTAATACACATTTATCAAAGACAACATCTTATATTTATTACATCAATTATTCAATGATTAATACTGATTAAGTAAGAAATACATTGCATATTTTATCCTGTGAATATTAAAGGCATTCCATGCAGTTTGATGTTTTTGTCAAACAGCGACCCCTAGAGTCACTGGGGAAAACTTGCAACTGTCGTAATTTCGCACGCCCACTCTGTACGTACCTGTTAGGATAGTGTTGGGCGTGAGATGGACTTCGAAGATAATGACCAGGGAATGTTTCACAGTTTCATACAAATATTAGGCTACTGCATGTCTACTAAACTACAGATGATGGTAATAGGATAATATGAAGTTTATGCCAAGTGTAGAGTAGGCATATAATAATAAAAGTAGCCTACCGCGTTTGCTGGCTTATTACGTTTTTACAAGATTGCAGCTTAATCACAAGTAAACAGTCTATAGTCTAACGTTATGTCTACTGTATAATTTCATTTGTTTTTTAATTGTAATGTAAACATTACAAAATGTATTGACAAAGTTAATTGTATACGTTGCATTATTTCATAACATTGGCCGTTATTCGTTGGCCATAAGCAATCGAAATTAGACAAATGACTACGTACACATCACAACACAACACTTGAGTTTAGATGGCCAAAAAAAACATGTAAGAGAAACGAGTGTTTGTTAGCAAGTCTGCTAAATGCTCTTATGATCGTAAGCTAGCTAGACCCTTGTTGAAGTTATTTTACTGGTCTAATTATCAACACTGGATGAATGAACAGCTTAGTAAAAAAATACACACTACAAGCAAGCGCAACCACATACAACATAGACCGCAAACAAATTTACAAATAAAAGATTTACTTACTTGTCCATCAACAAGATCGCCAGATCAGCATCCCTTTTGCATCCAGGGCTGTCTATTAGCTCACGCCAACGAGTAAAAACCTGACCGCGTGGGACTCTTGTCCAGTTCCTAACTCGGTCAGATTCTCTTTTTCGCTTTCTACTCTCTTCCGAACGGATTTTCTTAGCTGTTTCCCTCATCGAGCATCACGTCTCAAATGCGCGCGTGCAGTTGTTGTTACAGGCTTGTTGTTACAGGCTTGTTTGACTTCGTGCAGCGCTGCAGGAACCAACAGCCGGATGACGTCAAAGTGCCGTCTCGGATCATTCTCGCGGTACTTTTACGTCATCCGACTGCCGGTTCTTGCAGCGCTGCACGAAGTCGAACAAGCCTAACGTGTGTGACGTCGTTGCCGTAAAGCAAGTCGTGATTCTCGCGAGATTTGTCAGGGGCGGTTCTCTCAAGCTTGCATTGCTGGTTTTGGTAGCGGCGTCCTTCCCGAGCTTCAACAGGGGGATGATTCGCCATACTATGACTTCGTTTACCATCGAAATGACTTTGAAGCTGTTATATTAAGGTAAAATAACTGCATAGTGTGTCTTTAAAGCATTGGTTCATAACATGGTTAAATACTTTTCCCCCTCAGGCCTCTCTCTTATCTTGATCAATTTCCAGACGTAAATTCCTCGCTAATCCTCCTTACAGCACACACACAAAAACTGGTAACTCTCCACTCTCAAACATAAACACCTCATTTCTACATAATAGCTCAGTGCATATATGAAACACACAATGTTTATAGAATAAAATGATCAATTAAAGAAATATAAAAATGGAACAAAATCAATTTCCACAGTCCTTATTTGGACATCTTTGTAACTTTAACACTTTTAGCAATCAGCATGAAATGTAGGCAGTAAATATGTAAAACATAATTATTCAACAACACAACAGTACTCCATTGTTCATGAATTGGTTAAATGCATTCATTAGTTAAACATACTAATTTTCACTTTCTCTAAATATAACATAGTTATAAAGCAAACAACTTGTTTATTGAAACCATCTGTTCTGCGTGTTTTCTTTTCAGGGCTTTGTTCCTACCCCCAACTGGAACAGCCTTTCAACTTTACACACAGACATTTACTCACATATCTCAGCACAAAACGCATAATGGCACATATGGATTATAACATAACATACTGATTAATAAAACAACATAAACATCCCACAATTCCCTCTCTTGACCTCTGAAAGAGGTCACACATTTTCTTCTTCCTCCTCGTCCAGGTTCT
The DNA here is from genome assembly GCF_030506205.2 of Paramisgurnus dabryanus. Taxonomy (NCBI): domain Eukaryota; kingdom Metazoa; phylum Chordata; class Actinopteri; order Cypriniformes; family Cobitidae; genus Paramisgurnus; species Paramisgurnus dabryanus. The sequence goes on from NC_133345.1 coordinate 13,889,084, forward strand.
GTAGGCCTAATAGGGGCATGCTATATGGGGGTGGACTATTCTCTTTTTTCTCTATTGCAGACACTATCAGTCTGTTACACAGGGATCTCCATTGTTTATGCCAAATATTATGGTGATTATAATTGCAGTTATAACTCCTAGGGCCCACAGAACCTTCCAATTTGCATATAGCTTCCTCTCTGTGGAAAAAATACACTTATGCCTATAGGCTAAAAAAAAAAAAAAAAAAAAAAAACACTCTTAAACTTAATACTTGATGAAAGGTAGGAGTATAGTGAAAGAAGTAAAACGATAATACTAATACAAAATTAAAAGGAAGTAACACGATAATAATAGCAAAAACTAAAACTTAGATGACATTCACAATGAATAAACCGTAATTGTGATGTTCAGGTCCCTGAACACTTCTGTCAGGATTCCCAGCACTTTGTGGAAATCCAATTTATCCAAGCCACACCCCAGCCGGGGAGTGGATACACTTGTTATGTTTTCTTTCTCACACCACTCTCTCATACATCTGAGGCTGTAGGTAAAATTCTCATATGTTGGTAAATCAGTACAATTTTGTTTTATTATTAAATGAAAAATCAATCTGCCGTCGTCCTCGTGGGTAACTGCACATTCACCTGTGTGTTTGTTTTGTCTTACAACCTTTTGTGTACCGTACTTCGCTTTGAATTGTACGGCTATACCTGCTCCATAGGCACAATCTGTGCTCACACAGTGTGCTAGGGGTTCTGTTGCTGGGCTAGAAAAAATGTCACCTTTTTTATGCACAATTTTACAGAGTGTTTGTTGACTTTGTTGTTGGTGTTGTGTGAGTGTTACCACTAATGTGTTACCACTTCCTGTTTGTCCTCTCTGTATTCCAGCTGATTCACTTTCAACACTCTCCCTCTCTTGGACCTGAGTCCTCAGGTCCACACCTGTGTCTGTTAGAAACCCAATCATCATTTTTAACAGCTGGGTCGTTCTCACAATTTCATTGTGTGGTAGCCTGTCAGGAAAAATGTTCAATCATAGCAGTTAGTTTGTCAGATGAAACGTCATGTGTTATAGGCAGGATGGGATCCTGCACCACGTCATGCCTTGGACCTGGAAACTGTCGACCTGTAAGCAATTCAAAGGGTGTGAAACCAGAAATCCTGTTAACAGAAGAGCGAATAGACATTAATGCAATTGGTAATGCGTCAAGCCATGTTATTTTTGTCTGTGCACATAGTTTGTCAAGTCAAGTTGTAATGTCAAAGTCAGGTTCATTATTTCATCTTTGCTCTAACATTGGGGTGATAAGCAGCCCCGAAATTATATGTCAATTCCAGTCCGTTTTTGTCAATTTTGTCAGATCTAACTTTGTCTTGGGAAACCATGGTTGGGGATATAAGTGGTTTATTAGTCAGTTGACAACAGCCACGTCATTAGGTACCTTCACAGCCTGTAGTATGTGTCAGGCTTTGCTAGCATTTACTATAGGCCGGCCTTTCCTGGTTTCAAACCCACCTATCTGCCATATGGCAGTTCCATATATACTGCACCAATCACATATGCAGATTCACTATAAACAATCACCCTCTCTTCACCAGTGTAGTGCAAGGCTTTGATAACAGCTGTCATTTCAGCTCTCTGTGCTGACCGTTTACCTTTCAATCTACCACTCAGTCGTGTTACAAAATCACCTTCAACTTGCTCAACCACAGCAAAGCCTGCCTTGAATGTGTCATCTGCTGCTCTGAAACAACAACCATCTTTAAACAGTTTGATTAACGGTGGGGTAGTTGTCAGTGATACCGCGAACAAACCATCTCTCAATTTATTTGCTTTTTCAGTCAATGGTATAACAATTATAATCAATTACAAAAATAATAATTTGTATATCAGTCAATGGTATACAATCCTGCGGCTCACCCTCAGTGATTAGATCTGCCATGTGAACACCTTCATGCACATATATGATGTCTGGGCTGGCAATTTCCTTAAATACAAAGTTTGTTACAATAATCAGTTATTTTTCTATTCTCACAGCTTTTCTTGTTTACCTTTTATAGTGTTCTATGGTGTTCTTTTTTCATTTTCAATTTATTTCTTTTATCTATTTTAATTTCCTTTCTTCCATAGCTGTTCTATGCCATATATATTTGCTTTTTAGCCTAATACCATCAGTGGAATTCTGACTTCCTCTGTAGATAACAAATTCAATTATGCATTTCTTCCTGTCAGATTAATAGGAGTCTGATTTGATTTCAGAACAGGTAGTCACACCTAACAACAAAGTTCTTGATCAGCCTTTAAATGTGTCTAGCTGATTTTCTCATAAAGATTGTCTGTGTCCCTATAGTAACAAGGTCTTTACTAAACATTGAACGGCTGTTTACTCTTTCCCCTTTTTCACTCAAAGGCCCGTATGAAGATGAAAAAGTTCAGTGTCCAGTGAAATATTGTCCATTTTCTCTTGCCTCCAAGAACAGTATTGTCTTTGTGAGTCTTTCTGGACTCCATTCAGTCTTTTTGGTGTTTCATCCTTGTAATTGTCTCTGACCATATGCAGTGCCCCCTTCACTGCTTAAGTTCAATTATAGTCCCATTCAAATAGAATGTGTTCTCAGTCCAGTTTATGAGTTACTCCTCTCTTTGCAACTCCAACACTTTGATGTCACACACAGTTTTTCATTGTCTGTTTCTTGCCAGCTTTTTAGTCACTTTCTTGAATGTCAAAGGATGAGAGCTTTCAGCCTTTCAAGGTTTAACTTAACCCATTGCAAAATATTGCCTTTCAATTTAAAATAAAATTTATCTTGTGACCACCTTCCACCATCAGATGAAGACTCCTCTTCATTTTGTTAAATCTTTCTTTGTATAATTTATCTGTATCATTCACCTTTTAACAATTTTCTGTCCTTTTTCAATTGTTCATCTTTATTTCCACATTTAATAACTTGGTCTCTACTCTTTTCTGTAATTTGTTGTTTTTCTTTCAAAGCTTCGCCTCTGTCTTTCTGCTAGATTTTGCTTAATCCCATTTATGGTTTTAACAGACTATCAATATATCTATTGATTTGAAAAACAGGCTGTTGCATTGGGGCTTTGGCTTTCTCATAAGGAGGAGGTGTGTGCAAGTAGGGGTAGATCGATTTCACTGGGGGTGGAACTGGAGGAGAAGCCGTAGGTGTCACACTTGAGTCTGGCTGACTGTTTCCTTGTTTAACTTCCTGTTGCTTTGCAGCTGCACCACTGTAAACTTTCCCTTTTCTATTTGATTCAATAGCCTGCATGGCAGCAGCAACCAGAGCCAATCTTGTCCAAATTCTCAACTCTTTCTCTGAGTCTTTTACAGTTGGTCCCTTTCCAAACTATTATCATTTTTTCCATGGCATACACCGGTGAACACACATATGCATCACACTCTTTCTGAAATTCAACCATTCTTTATACAACTGTAAATACAATTCCTCTATATATATACAACGTCAAAATGAAATATACCCAAATACAACTGCAGAATCAAGTGCACAATGGAATTTCCTGGGCCTGTAACCCAAAGGTTTCCACACCCTTAATTTAATACTGTACTCAATTAGATGATTTCTAGGACTTTCACCTAAAGGTCTCTCAACCCATAAATTTAATACTGTACTCAATTAGATAATTTCTAGGACTTTCACCTAAAGGTCTCTCAACCCATAAATTTAATACTGTACTCAATTAGATAATTTCTAGGACTTTCACCTAAAGGTCTCTCAACCCATAAATTTAATACTGTACTCAATTAGATGGTTCCTGGGCCCTCCACCCATTGGTTTCCCAACCCCCTACGGGCTTCAACCCGAGTTGGTATTTTATAACGCCTAATGCGTTAAAGGAATCCTCAACCTTTTATTTAACAAAAAAAAAAAATTCAAAAATTTCAAAAAGTTTTTCACTCTGATCAATTCTTATTGTTTAAATAATTAATTTCAGTTCGGAGCTCCTTATCAACACAATTAATTTGGTATATCCAAATAGCAGAATTCAATACAACAGGTTTCTGCTTACCTTTATTTTAGAAGACCGGTCTTTTGTGTTGAAATGGAGCCCTCCCTTACTCTGGTTTCTTCAATGTGAAACCCTCCTTCCTCTCACTCTCTCCTTTCCCTCCACAAAACGTCGGCGGTCACCAATTGTTGGACTTTAAGGCGTCCATTGCGTGTTCATAATTTAGAGGAAAGGCAAAAGATACAAATATCTAAGTTCAAATATTTATTGATCAGATTGAAAAAGTTTAACAGCGCTGGGTCCTCTCAAGTAGCGAACAACCAGCTCAGGAAGTAACATGCTTATTTGTAAAATATGTGACGTCGATCTTTCTTCAGAAAATCTCCACCCACAAAGGCTGCTCTCCCTCATGAATCTGACTCCTTTACCACACCCATTTCAGCCTGTAGGCAAAGATGGACACACATAGACAAAGAAAAACAAACTGTTCTCCTCTCATCCCTGGGAGCCCTGCAGTTCCTCTCCAGTACTCCTCCACTTTGAATAGCATGTTATAATGCTTTCTTAGAAACAAATCATTAATAAAACATTCATTTATAAAAAACATAAGCTGTAAGATGAAAGTGATTATTATGTAAAACATATTTCAATATCATGACATCATTTCATTATTTGTAAAATTGGTTATATGAATAAGGCACACATTAACTTCTTTAGATAGATAAACCCATATGAAATCTTTTACTGCAATACTACTTCTAAGCAAACACTTTAATCATTATTAAAAACCATCTGTTAGGAAAGAAAACACACACACACAGAGACACACAGGAGATTCTGTTCTTCAAGGTTGAGCTGCCCTGCCCCCATTAGGTTATTCTGTATGCAACCTTCATTTCATTGGTTAATACACATTTATCAAAGACAACATCTTATATTTATTACATCAATTATTCAATGATTAATACTGATTAAGTAAGAAATACATTGCATATTTTATCCTGTGAATATTAAAGCATTGGTTCATAACATGGTTAAATACTTTTCCCCCTCAGGCCTCTCTCTTATCTTGATCAATTTCCAGACGTAAATTCCTCGCTAATCCTCCTTACAGCACACACACAAAAACTGGTAACTCTCCACTCTCAAACATAAACACCTCATTTCTACATAATAGCTCAGTGCATATATGAAACACACAATGTTTATAGAATAAAATGATCAATTAAAGAAATATAAAAATGGAACAAAATCAATTTCCACAGTCCTTATTTGGACATCTTTGTAACTTTAACACTTTTAGCAATCAGCATGAAATGTAGGCAGTAAATATGTAAAACATAATTATTCAACAACACAACAGTACTCCATTGTTCATGAATTGGTTAAATGCATTCATTAGTTAAACATACTAATTTTCACTTTCTCTAAATATAACATAGTTATAAAGCAAACAACTTGTTTATTGAAACCATCTGTTCTGCGTGTTTTCTTTTCAGGGCTTTGTTCCTACCCCCAACTGGAACAGCCTTTCAACTTTACACACAGACATTTACTCACATATCTCAGCACAAAACGCATAATGGCACATATGGATTATAACATAACATACTGATTAATAAAACAACATAAACATCCCACACAGTTAACGCCATTTTGGGGTTATATTCGGCGACCATTAACGTTATAAAACACCATGTGCATCAATTAACATGTGCCCAGCAATGCCTAATTTTATCGTGCTTAAATCATATTTAATATATGCGCTCCCATAAATATGAATCATTTAAATTACATCCTACATAGCTTTTTAACATTAATCCTACATGCATTAACTTAATATGGCGTACTGGCATTAAATTTTTAAATAAATAAATACTATGCAGAATTACAAAAATAATTAATCATAATATCACAAGTTCTTGAATATCATAACTTCTTAATATTATGCATTAACTTAATATGGCGTACTGGCGTTACATTTAAAAATAAATAAATACTATGCAAAATGACAAAATAATTAATCAGAATACTTACCAAAATTGCTCCTGTTCACGCTCTGCCTTTCTGCTAGATTCGGTGGGTGTTTAACAGCTAAGTTAAAGTTTTCTGCGCCATCAACAGTTATAACCTATGCACGCAACAGTTAACAAGCACATTGCGTTTGCTGATATCAATTCATATTTACAGTTTGAGAAATTTCACCCGCGGTCACGAGTCATCCAAAAATATTTTTAATGTTATTCGGGTCGTTTGAAAATAAAGATGCTAATTAAATATTTTAAACAATAACTACTTTTAAAACATGCAGGCAAGGTCGGGTACAATATTTATTTTGTATTTTTTTGCGGTCCGAGTCGCGGGCGGGTTAGTTTAAAACGTCGGTCGGATGCGGGTTGTTTATACATTGACCCGCGTGCATCACTGCAAAGTCAGAACATTAATAGAGCGTAGCACTGACTTTACTAAATTGTAGAAATACATTTAACCTACAAACAGACTGAAGTATTACATAGATGGCCTCTCCAAATTAACATTTTGCACGCTCTTACCTTCAAACAACTTGCCCGTAAAAACGTTCTCTTGCCACGTGGTGATGGTGGTGGTCCAACGTCTCAGGGGGAACTGCGCATGTGCAATCTTCGAAGTCTGTCGATGTCTATCGAGTTTCCCCGAATATTGATGATGGTACTTTCTCACTCATACTTCTCAAGTAAAGGTTACTTAAGTATGAATAGTTTAATTACTCTCCACACCAAAATGTTGTGTCAACGTATTGTAAGCTAGTAGAGTCAACAAATTATGTAGCAACTAGTTATGATAACTATTTATTTTTAAGTAAAGTTAGCTATTACGTTTTACAGTGTAAGATGTTGGAGATTGGTTCCGCCCGGACCGTAAAGTGCAAACACCGGCACTTCTGGGAACTCCGGGAGGGAAAATTAGGTTTGATCGGGCACAGGTGTGGTAAGCGAATGTGGCGATTACGGATTGGACAACAGAGCGAAGCGGAGGAGGATATAAAGGGCTTCTGAAGTTGCAAACGGGGCAGTTCGTTCTAGCCGATCCGGTGAGAGGAAGTGGAGTGTCTGAGCGAGCTCAGTATTGTGAAGGCGGAGGAATAACGAGTGACTGGGTGAAGAAGGATATAGGGACACAAGAGATTGGGCTGAGTATTTATACCTTTCAATGATGGTGTGTGAAACAACGTGTGCAAACAAGTGATATGTTCTGAGTGTGTGCAACAGGAATACTCACCAAAAGCGTCCCCGAAGGAGGATTTCTGGTGTCAGGAAAACCAAAGGAAAGAGGATTCAGCTGACCACTGGAAGGAGAAAGAGACAAAAGGAGAGTATTAGTGTGTGCTTGTGAGTACCTCTGAACATCTTTGAAAGCTACATCTTATGGGGGAGTGAATCACGCAGCGGATATTGTGAGTTCTAGTCCTCGCAGGTGAACGGCCCCACCGTGGAAGAGAGTTGTGGGCGAGCCGGAAGTCGCGAGTAGAGGAAGAGACAGGGGTGTCAAGATGGCGACGGCTGTATCTTGACCTTCATCGAAGTCAGTGCCCAGTGAATTCCAGGACAAACCCCAGTCAGTCGATGGTCGTGACCTTATTTCACTAAAGTGTGTGGAGTACAGTGGGTGAGTCTATGTCCTTGTCGTGAGTGTGTACACTTGAGAAGGTTTGCAGTGCTATGCTGTGCTTGTGTTGTCAGTGACCGCCTCTAGGCTGAAGTGAGTCTTGGGAGAGTAAGTGGACATCGAAATCTGTGAAGTAACATCTCAATTTATATGCCCTATCTGACCCCCTGTATGTACATCCGGTAAGGATGATCTGCATCGAAGTTCAGTATTGACATCCCAGGCCAACATCGGGAAACCTCCTGGCCTTAGAACGGCAGTGGAGAACCAACAAGGTAAGTAAGACTTCCTGTGAGTAAAGTGGAAAAAATATCTGTAAGAGGGAAAGTTGACTATGGAGAAAGGATATTAGCTGTGTGAGTAACCACGTCTGTTGTGGAGCCCTTCAAAGTTTGCCCCTGTCTAGATCTCTGATCCCGTCAGTCGGAAGAGAGGAGAGGGTATGCGTTCGGCCCACCGCAGCAGTCTCGAGCTTTACCGTCTTCCATTGGAGCCTCAGAGCAGGCCAACGCCAGGACACCAACCACCGCTTAAGGTCTGGAACTTCCTTTTTGCTCACTATCCTGTGGTCTCACCTGCCACAAGTCAGTCAGCTCAGATGAAATCGTTCTACGTGAGTCCCCACCTGCTGAAGTGAAAGTAAAGCCCCCATCACCTGTAAAGCCATTACCTTCATCCATAGTTAGGAGCCACCAGAATGTGTTGCACGTTGCCAAAGTAAAAGTCAAGCCCTAGTCACCTGTGAAAGTACTTACCTTTTGTTTATACCCAAACTGTGTTGCACGTTGTCCATGTGAAAGTAAAGCCCCAGTCACCAAAGCAAAAATAACAACAGATCATTGAAACCGTGAACTCCAGAAAACAGCTATACTCTTAACGTAAATGATTCTTCAGACTCAGATTACAACATAGCCCTTATAATGGATTTCTTAAAGCTTTTGCAAGGTGAGAAGCTTTAATATACATAACTGGACTAGATAAGCCTTTGCATTTCTGTTTTATCACAATCAACTCAATTCTCGACTGCATAAAAATCCTTCCTTGGCATATTGCGTTACAAAACATTGGAGTGTGTAACCGATAGCATTTCTAGTTAATATTAATTAGCTTATATGGGCTATGTTAATTAAAACAGCTTATAAGGGCTGACTTTGCATTAGAATCATAACACAAAACAGGGAACGTAAATCACTTTGTGTTGTTTTAAACTGGGGTGAACAGAACAAAGACTTTACAGTGGAAATATAACCCTCGTTTCCTCTTTAGCACAGTTGCGAAACAAGAAACAAAGAACAAACAGAATCCAATAGTAAACTCCAACACACTATTAACGACTTCATGAACTTCTTTACTAAGAAAATTACGATTATTAGGGAAAACATTGTAGCTGCACAAGCAGCCACCACTCTACCCAGTAGTACACTTAACACTAGATTACCAAACAAATATCTTGAGTCATTTAAAGCAACTACAATAGAAGAGCTCTCTAAATTAGTAACATCATCCAAATCATCATCCTGTATATTAATTCTAAGAGCCCTAAGGTCATTTTTACAATGTATTGTCCGTCTGGTTTTATTTTCTTAAAAAGCTTGTAAAACATCAACCCTGTTGTGCACCGACAATTTACAAACTTCTTTTTTTTCAGGACAAGTTGGACTTTCAGAATGTTTGTTTTGTATTGATGTTACAAGAATGTAAAATAAGTTATGGGACCATAAAGACAAATAAAAAAATAAAACGGAAATTGAATCACTTATATATTTATTGTAATCACACACAAAAGAATAAAAGCTAAGCATTTTCCTTTGTAAAACACTTGTCTCATGTCTTTCGAGTCCTGGAGCACAGAAATGAACATTATAAATTATACAGATCAAAAACTATTTACATTTTTACAAAAAAGTCCAGGCGTTTTCATGACATTTATTGATGCCAAGGCTCAATCCACATGCGTGATGACGCACACATGCGTGATGACGCACACATGCGTGATGACGCACACAAACAGAAAGCATCAGTGGACATTGTAGCATTGAGCTAGTGGCAAACCCGACAAAAAAATTGATAAATTATGGACATCAAGTGGATAAATCTAGGATGTAAGAGTTTGGATGCATTGCTGAACAACTCAGAAAAGAGGGACAAGTTTCAGGCTGGATAGAAAACCTTCTGTAAAAGCCAGAAAGAAACCAAATATATCCCCGTGATGGCTTACTCCTCAGCTATTGGCAGAAAAAAAAACGGGAAGAAGCTACGTTTTACTGTTATTAAATTATTTAAATATGAATCAGAGGTGCCGTTTTCAATCGTCAACGATTGATTAGGTTTCTGAGGGTTAAACGCTGTTCCCACAAAATTACTCAAAGAGGTTTTCCCTGTAGTATCAACCCCAGTACTAAATATCTTTAACTCATCACTAGAATTAGGCTACGTTCCAACAGCTTTCAAACTAGCAGTTATTAGACCGCTCATTAAAAAACCACACCTTGACCAGGGAGATCTTTAACTTTAGACCAATCTCAAATCTCCCTTTTCTTTCGAAAATATTAGAAAAAGTAGTGGCAAGCCAGCTACGCACATTCTTAGCAAATAATAGTACGTATGAAAAGTTCCAATCAGGATTCAGGCCCCACCATAGCACAGAGACAGCACCGCTGACAGCACAGTACCACAGGTATCAGTTTTAGGTCCTATCCTGTTCTTGTTATATGTTACCGCTAGGATATATTATCAGGAAACATAACATACAGTTTCATTGCTATGCGGATGATACCCAGCTTTACATCTCCTCACATCCCAGCGAGACACACCAGTTTTCTAAGCTAACATACTGCATAAGCGATATTAGTGACTGGATGGCACACAACTTTCTTATGCTAAACTCCAATAAGACAGAGATACTTATTATCGAACCAAATCGCTACAAACATAATATGACAGATTACAAGTTGCCCATAGATGGCTGCACTGTGGTGCCAACTTCCACGGTTAAGAATTTAGGTGTGATGTTCGACAGCAATTTATCCTTCGATAGCCATATTTTTACAATGTCTGTCGCACAGCGTTCTTCCATCTTAGAAATATCTCAAAAATACGCCATATGGTGTCTGCATCAGATGCAGAGAAGCTTATCCACGCTTTTATGACCTCTAGAATAGACTATTGTAACTCGTTACTCGGAGGATGCCATGCAAATCAGGTAAACAAGCTTCAGCTGGTTCAAACCGCTTCTGCAAGAGTGCTAACTCAATCTAAGAAGTATGACCACGCAAGTCCAATTCTGGCATCTTTACACTGGCGACCAGTTAAATATCGCATATAGGGATGTCCCGATCAGGTTTTTTTGCCCTCGAGTCCGAGTCATTTGATTTTGAGTATCTGCCGATACCGAGTGCCGATCTGATACTTCTATAATACATAAAAAAAGATTAAAGAAGAGCGAAAAAACTGATCTAGGATGTTCCGTTATGTCATGCAGCACGCATTGCTGTTTCTGTGTGGAGTCAAAAGGGTCTAACTCTGTGCCAGAGCATAACTATTGATGTGTTAAAAAATAATGAGAATATAGTATATATGTTCAGGGGTTAAATTGGGGTTTGTTTTGTGGGGATGCTCTGTTAGGAGGGAGGGTTCGAGGGGTAACATGTTTTATCCTGATGACAGCAAAGCCACTGGTGTGTTTCAAGGACATTTTGGACCTCTGATAGGATTTTATAACTTTCAGATTTAAAGCTGTGCCACAGGTTGACCCAAACTTTAAAACCTGAACTTTAAATTATGCAAATCTATGAGTCTGACACCCTATATGCATTTTTTTGCACATGCCAATATGCCCTATTGATCAAACTTTGAAGGAAGTTATAAGACTCAACCTCCTTGACTAATTCTAGGCATAAGATAGGCTACTCAAAAAACTCAATTAACAAGAAAAACAACATATTGATTCAGCAATAGGGTATGTCTTATAAATTAGCCATAGAGATTTCCTAAGCTGGTCAGCAGTTAGTTAAACAATCACGTTAGGTCGTAATTGATTTGTATAATCAAAATACATTATTTTATTAAACTATATAATAAGTTGTATCCAGTCATCTAGTTAACATATTGTAATAAGATGATTGACATGGCTATACATACTTTAATACTTTGTTTCTAGACTTCTATTAAGTTTTTTCGACGTGTGCACCATTCTTACCTCTCTCTATCTCTCATCTCTACAATGTGTAATGTGATCCTCCTGCGCGAATGCGCGTTCTTGAGGTTCTGAGTGAGACACGGAGCTGGGTACTGATGTAGATTAACTGAGCACATAGTGACGAAAACGATCGACGTGTCGTTTAAATGAGCGGTAAAAACCCGGTTTTTACACGAGTGTGTGAAGCCTATGAATGAAACACGTCATTATTCGCGTCAGTTCACACGCACCAGTGCAGCGCATACACTGGCGCAAAGCAGAGCGAGCCCTTTAGTATTTTGTGCCGGGGCTTAGCCCCAGACGGTCCTATCCCAATTTAAACTCTGCATATGTATCCGAGTCCTGATCGGAAGGTAACGTCCGATTCCGATCGAGTCTGAAACCACGTGATCGGGGCCGTGAACGGCCCCTACGCTAATAGGATTTTGTTTCTCTCTCCCTGTCTCGTCCTCGATCCGAGGACACTGAGACAAACAGACCCAGTTCCAGTAAATGTGAAGGTCGGACCATCCCTGATTTACTAGCCTTCCTTCACCGTGATGCCCAGCTGATGCCTGACCAACGACCACCGGCAGAACCCGTTTTATCTCTCCTTACTCGTTTCCATATGTGCAGTGTATGTATGAGTGTGTATGTGTGTGTATATGTACGTGTGTATATGTATGTGTATGTATGTGTGTGTGTGCGTGTGTGTGTGTACCTGGTAATTATCACGTTGTGGGGACCAATTGTCCCCACAAAGATAGGAATACCAGTGTTTTTGTGACCTTGTGGGGACATTTTGATGACCCCATGAGGAAACAAGCTTATAAATCAAACAAAATGATGTTTCTTGAGAGTGTGAAATATCAGAAAGGTTTCTGTGATGGTTGGGGTTAGGGAATGGGGCAGGTAAGGGGAATAGAATATACAGTTTGTATGGTATAAAATGCATTACGTCTATGGAATGTCCCCACAAAACATGGAAACCAGAATGTGTGTGTGTGTGTGTGTGTGTGTGTGTGTGTGTGTGTGTGTGTGTGTGTGTATATGTGTGTGTGTGTGTGTGTGTGTATATGTGTGTGTGTATATGTATGTGTACATGTGTATACATATATATGGCCCCTACGCTAATAGGATTTTGTTTCTGGGAACAGGTGTTTCACTTAAATTAGTGATGGCTGCAGCCACTGATAAAGCCGAAGCCAGCACATCATGCAGTGCCAGCAGTGATGATAACCATCCCTGAGGGGTATTGCACAAAAGCTGAGGAGAGACATTTAAAGTTAAAAACTGAATTGAGCAACACTGACCATGTTTCAGTCACTGTGGACATTTGGTCTGATCGAAAGATGAGGGGATTCCTTGGTTTCACTGTGCACTGGATGGAGAGAGATGCAGAGAGGGTACAGCTAAAGACTAATCTCTTGGCCTGCAACCCCTTTAAAGGCTCCACACAGTGGAGTGCATATGTGACCAATTTGAGGCAATATGTGATGAATACAACATCAAAGCTAAATTGGACTATATGATTAGTGACAATGCTGCTAACATGCGCAAGGCATTTACGGTCTGCTTCCCCAGCGAACAGGAGGAATATGATGATGATGGAGATAATCTTGATGAGCCTGGGCTATAGCATGACTTAACCCTAGAAGACCAGCAAACCATTGATACTGCTATGGCAAAGAAACAGCACCTGCAGTGTTTTGCACACACATTGCAGCTGGTTGTGGGAGACGGTTTGAAAAAAACAAAAGCGGCATGTCCTTCTCTCTCCAGGTTATCAAAACTTTGGGGAGCACAGAGGCATCCCTGCTGCAGTGAACACAAGGTGGAATTCCACACTGCGGCAGGTGAAAGCAGTCCTTCATTATGATCAGCAAAAGCTCTGCACAGTTCTTGAAAAGGCATAAAGAACTTTCAATCACACCACAGGAATGGAATCTGCTGAAGGAGTTGGTGGACATTTTGAAACATTTCGATAATTTCAGTTGTTCCATCTGTCTTGTCCCTCAATCACCATCTTGAGAAGCTGAAGCCTCAAGTTCGTTTCCTGAGCGGCCTGGTCAAAGGTCTGCAGGGATCCCTGAAAAAAAGATTTCTTGGGATCTTCATTAATGTGAAAATGGCCCAGTCTCAAGAAGTCACTGCCCCCTTTTCAGACTCAGTCTATCTAAAAGCAGCTGCCTTGGATCCAGCCTTTTGTCTGCTGTGGATTGAGCCCCATGTGCTGGTCAACCGTGACATCATGACAGAGGTGGCACAACGAGTTAAAGGTAAATATTATTGACTTGTAATGCAACTTAAATGCAACGTAAAATATTTTGATCTTAATCTGACCTAGGATCAGATATTAATCGGACTTTACCAATAATAAAAAATTTCAGTCTTGCACAGTATCATTAACATCAGTAATGGTAATAAGGGCTCTTTTTTTACTGTTGTGACACGTGTTTTTTTTTTGTTTTTTTGATCCTGCAAGATGCTGCAGAGATGGAGCCTCCTGTGCCTGTGTCGCTGCCTGCTGAAGAAGAACCAGAGGAAATGAAAGGAGAAGGGCTGTTTGCTGCATACCATAAGAGGCAGAAAAGGCACCCCACCAGCAGTACAGCTAAGTCACTATATTGACATGGCAGAAGGACAGATGCCCTTTTGTTCTGGGCACTGAACAGTAAGACTTTTCCTGCCCTATTTCAAGTAGCCATCCGAGTCTTGTCAGTGCCTGCTTCTAGTGCTCCAGTGAAGAGAGTTTTCAGCCATGGTGAAATCATTCTGCGTCCCCATCGTGCACAAATGACTGACAGACTTTTGGCCAATTTGATATTTTGCAAATGCAATGCAGTGTAGGGGCCTGTCCAGAGCACGCATGCGCACACACACTCACTCTCTGCTCATCACCTGTCCACACATCTCTCTCTCTCATACACATATTATCACGTTGGTTCAGTTTTTCAGTAATAATTTTGAGGATTTTATTGATAACATGTTTAAGTTAGCCCTTAGTTTAGGCTAAACGGACCCATGTCTAGTTGAAAGTTAAATTGTTATATGAAGCAATATGAGGTCAAAACAATACATGACTGAAACTGCTGTGCATTGTTATAGTGCAATATGCTGTAAAAATGTTAATTTCCTGTTTTTTTACTGTATTTGATTACTGTAATTGTATAAAAAGAGGTTTAAATAAATACAAATCTTACAGACATACATTATTTGTATAAATTTTATTTCGGTAGTAAGAGGACTTGAAATGACTCGAAACTAAAATGGTAGGACTTTGGACTCGACTTAAGACTTGTTGGCTTTGACTTTTGACTCAACTTGAGACTTGCCTCATCTTTGACTCGACTTGACTCGGGACACGAGGGCAAAGACTTGAGACTTACTTGTGACTTGCATAACAATGACTTTGTCCCACCTCTGTCTACAGGGTCTGTGGAAAAGAACCAGAACTGTGACTTAAGTGGGCATAATTTCTCAGAATGTAAAACATTTAAAAAAGACAAAAAGTCTGTAACGTTAAAGGAACACGCCCAGATCTTGGGAAATAAGCTTATTCACCGTATCCCCCAGAGTTAGATAAGTCCATACATACCTTTCTCATCTCCGTGCATGCTGTAACTCTGTCTGACGCAGCCTCCGCTAGCTTAGCTTAGTGCCAAGACTGGAAGTGAATGGCCTCAGCTAGCATACTGCTCCCAATAAGTGACAAAATAACGTGAACATTTTTCTATTTATGTGTTGTGATTTGTATAGTCACACTGTGTACAAATATCAAGGTCAGATAAGACACAGCCATCTTTTAACAGTATACATACTGGGAACTATATTCTCAGAAGGCGAAGCACTGCTACTGGGCGGAGTGATTTGCTCACAGCACCCGAGAAGCCCCTGGTCCGCCCAAGTAGCAGTGCTTCGCCTTCTGAGAATATAGTTCCCAGTATGTATACTGTTAAAGATGGCTATGTCTCATATCACCTTGTTATTTGTACACAGTGTGACTATACAAATAATTTTTTTTTGTGAAATTTTTTTTTTTTGCTTCTGGGTCCTCTATGTTTCAGAACCAGTAGGTAAACAACTGGCGTTTAGCTAATTAAATAAATGCTTAATGCTTAAATAGTTAATCGTAAATTGTTGTAATATGCTAATGCCTTGCGAATGTAATGCGCATTTAACTGAAATAAACCAGGCTTAATGACATATGCAGCCTGTATATCCGACCTCCGGAGGATGTAGCCTTCTGTTTTAGCCATTGTAATACGGTTAGATTGAATAACATCATTTGAACTTGAATTGGCACAACTGACGGACAGAACAGAGTCATTTTATTCTCCCAATTAAGTTAAAAAAAGAGATTTGAATTTTTCTGGCACGAAAATTTTTTTCTGGAGAAACAAACTACTTATAAATTAACATAAATTCATGATTTGTTAAGTATGACTAGGTCATGACTTTACTTTAAGGGGCACATCATTAATAACTCATCATTAACTTATAATAAACTAACATAAATTAATGATTTGTTACTGTATTATTGTGTAGGTAATGACATTTATTGGAGGGGTACATTGTTAAAAAGTCAAGTACACATTCTATACATATTCAGCTCATCTAAATCCTAATTTTTGGTGGTTTGTAAAGGAGAGGAGCAGAGGTGAAAATGGTGCAGGCATTTGGAAGGGACATAATGGCTTAAAAAAAGAACAAGAACACAAGACAGATACTATATGTGCATTTTGATAATAAGACAAGCCAGTTCACACAATAACCACAACAATAACCATTATCTGTAGGCTAACACTGATTTAAATTGATAAAGAATAGCTTCCGTCACTCTTAGGCTATATCCACACGAAGCCGGTGCATTCCCTATCCGATCATTTTTTTCCCTTGCTCTAAAAAAATAATCCGTAAACACGAAACCACTGAAACCGACTGAAAGCGGTGTAGTATATATGCCGGACCAGTATGGGGCGCTGTAATTCTGCCACAGATATACACTATACACGGAGAAGAAGACTTTGAGCATGCGCATAGCCAACGTATGGTGTTGTCCATTATCGCTTGTTGGTCACCACAATTGCATAGAAGCAATAGATTTTGCTGTAATAAAGCTAGTAGGCTTTAGTAGCTTCTGTAGCACGAACACAATCACGTAATCCGCCGTTATTGTTGTTGCTGTTACGTGTGACGCTTCCGACACGTGATGTGATGACGTTTTCGCTTCACAAAATATACGGATTGGCTGTACAGACGGAACCGCGAGGGTGTCGGTTTCAGATTTATCCACTTTAGGACCCGGTTTCAAAAAATAGCGGATTCAGTCTCCCAAAACGCCGGATCCGTGTGGATGAAACGCCAATACGATAACAAATTTATGCGTATGCAGTGATACGCGTCTCCGTGTGGACAGCCCCTTAATAGCAGCAGTGGAATAGCTCATTTTAATTATGAATGCATAATTGTACATTTAATGATTAAGGTTAACTGTAAATATTGCAAGAAATCCAGTGCCACTCAATTATGGTTGTAGCTCAGCTGCAGGAGCAAATGTAAACAGTTTTGCATTACAAACCTAAACATTTTGCATAAACAAGTTATTTACGTTCCTCTAGAGAGCATGTTTTTTTTGGGTTACGCAAAGTGTTAATGCATTAACTAACAAACATGTATTAATGTGTAGTTAGGTGGCTGTAATTCATGCATGAATTTATATGACTTATGACATAGTTATGGTTAATTATTGATTAGCACATAGCTTAACTCATCATTAGTTCATAGTAAAGTGATTATTAATTTATGTATTAGTACAAGATTATTCCTGTACCATTATTGTAAAGTGTTACCAAAAACTGTGACCTCTTCCGCTTGACTGAACACTTCAAAATATCATAACTTCCTAATTTCTTGGTCTATTTGCATAATTCAAATACCACAGTGTATGTTATTAAAAGCACAACACGTTTAATATTTCCTCTTTTTAAAAGGTATATATATAAACATTTTATTATTTCTGATTAACCACTAATTAATGAAACTGTCACGGTAGGCAAACACACTGTTTCCTCCGTGTCTTGTGTGTGGTGTTTACTCACCTGTTATGTCATGTGCTCGTTATCCCGATTCCCTTTACCTGTGTTGATTGTCTCACTCCAGCTACTCATCATTACATGCTCTCCATAAATACTCACTCAGCTCTCTGTTCCCTGCCAGATCCTCACTCTATGTTGGTCATCGTGTCGTTTGGATTACCGTGTTTCTGTTTGTTGGATTATTGTGTTGCGTGTCGTCTTCGTGTGGATGTTCCAGTCTTCTGTTGAATTATCACCACTGACCATACTCCACCAACGTCACCACCTACTACCAGCACTCATCACCGTAGTCCTTCGGTCACCATTACCACCAACTGGACTCTGTGTTTTCCCTGTTCTGTGTGTCTTATCATTGTATATAAATAAACCTCTGAGTATCCCTGCGACTGCTTCCTGTACCTTTTTGTATTGTTACAGAAACAGAGAGCATCAATCCACACATATCTTTCCACATGAATCAAAATCCTTTTGTCACGTTCGGGAACACGAGTAAGGACACAAACGCAGGGTTCACACAAAAGGGTAACATTTAATATAAATAACATGAAATCAAACACGAGGAACAACACAGGCAGGTAAGAACAACGACTGGAACACTGGAAACAAACTTGACATCAGCGACAATCATCCGGCAAGTGCACATACAACAGGCAGGGGTATATATACAAACAGACTAACGATACACAGGTGTGATGAGGCAGGTAATTAATTAACAAGAGTCCAGGTGACGACAATCGGAACAGACACAAAACATGACACGGATTCCACCGTGACACCTTTAAAATAAAAGCTATATTCACATATTTATTGTATGAAACAGACAATTGGCATTGAATTTCATTGTTTCTTTAGTATTTCTTAATTGACTAATAATGCTGGCGAGCAATTTATTCAGATATTAATACATCTTATTCTACAACTACAAAGCAATTTTACTTCTGCTTACATATTAGATTAAACAGAGTTTAGTTTACATGACAAGATCTAGATCAAGAGAAAAAATACAAACTTTTATTTAGTTTCTGGCTTAAAATCAGACAATTCTGTTAACAAAATGATTACAAAAATAGTTGACGATTATTTTAATAATTGATTAGTTGTCGATTAATCGTTTCAGCTCTAGTATAATGTTAGATCTTGGCATATAAACTCTGCTGCTAATTCATACATTGACACTTCAAGTCTACAGCATCATCATACGATTCATTCTCACCCCAATAGGCACTTACATAAGTTCCTTTTTTCTTTTTTTTCAGTTTCTCCACTCGTCCTGAGTAAACAGTTTTCTCCCCAGAATCACTATCAAACCATACATGACAAATGTTACGGCCCATAAAGCACCAGAGAGAATATCAGTCACAGCAGAAATTGAGTTTTCTTCCAACTCAGGAAACTCAATCTCGATCAGGGACACATCTAACACTTTAAGTTTGTTTTCAATAGCTTTTCGCTCCTTTTGATCCTTCTTTTGACACTTCAGGGCAGCCCTTTGTGATAATTCACGCCTCATATGCACATGACTTTGCCGATTAATTTGTCTTTTCTTTCGAGCCATACCTACTGCCCAATAGATTAACTTATTCCTGTTAGGACATTTCAGTTCATCGAGGTACTCAACTAGATGTTTTTTTTGAGCCCTCATCCTAGATAACAAGAAGCATAGGGTGGCATTAGGAGCTCGGTGCTTGGCAGCACTAAACATACCCATCATTTCTTCAGAGTCAACGTTGTGTGGCCTAGCTGTTTCAATTTCTTTCCGTAATACATCAGTCACAACCAGTTCTAAATATGACAGCAGCTGTAGCAGAAAGACAGACAGACATCATACTGACAAAAGAATCTTTGTCCGATGGAAACTCTAGGAGTTGAGTCACACTTGTCAAGAGTGTCACCAAAAAAATCTGTCTCACGAGTAAGGACACTGATTGGATCCTGTTGCGCTTCTTTGAGGGATGACAGAACATTTTTGACAATATTTATTCCTTCCAGGTGATCAACTTGCTTATCGGCAGAAGTGTAAAACTTCTTCATCCAAGGGCCTGATAATAGTTTTCCATTCAATCCGAGGACCTGGATTCCCAACTTGGCAGTTGGGTTAGTGAAGTCTTTGTGCAAGCTTGACAGCAATCCACCACATGACACTGTCCCAGTTCTCAAGAACTTCTCAAACAGTTCATAATGCTCTACAGTATGTATTTGCCACATAGGTGAAAAAGTACATGGAGACGATTCCCGCAATAACGGGGTAGCCACGGGGCAAATTGAAATCTTCAAGAAAAGTAGTGAAACCCTTTGGGTCTCCCTTCCCATCCTTATAACAAAGTTTGTTCATTTGGAGGACAATGTTTGCTGCCATACAGTCTTTACCAAATACATGTCCCTTAGAAGTCTCCAATGTCTTCAATGCAGCCTTACATGAACTGGCAATGGTGTCGATGGGATGAAGGTTGCAGATAAGCTCATTAAGAGGTTTGCCCCACGACTCTGTAATTCTCTGGATTGCAACATGGTTTACAACTGCGCGGTCTGTCAAAACATTTGAAATGTTGCTGATAATAGATTTATGGCAGTCTTGGTAATCACAGGAATAAAAAACTGAATAAACTTTAGCCAGTTCATCATTAGAACTTGTCACATGTTCAGCATAGTCTTCTGCAGTGCGACTGGGTAATTGATCGATGGCTACTACAAAGCACTTTGTTTTAGTTGTAAGATGTATGCTATTTATATGAACACCTTCCTGTGTTGTTGCGTCAAGTCCTAATGTAAGGTTCTTGGTAGTCATTGCCACACCAGCGGTTTGTAGGTCCGATATCTGCTTGACAGTATTTCTGTGGGAAACAGCAGTAATCTTTACTCCAAATCGCATAGCAAACCTTCTGATGAGTACTATATTATTAGTAGGAACTTAGTTGATTATTGAATCATATACCATCTGTCTCACATCTAATGAGAAGGTTTTCTCATTTTTCTTAGTTTTTTTCTGCACAACAGACGTTTCATTAGTAATAGATTCTTTAAAACAGAGTGTTTCATTCTCTAAGTACCTTATCTCGTCATCTTTTTCAGTTAACAAGTATGAGAGTCTAGTATATTGATTCTCATGAGGTTTTTACTTGTAGTAAAAAGCCTGTTTTGTTGGACTGCTTCAATCTGCGGTATTTCTTTATCAGTTTGGCCAACTTACATTTAGTTTCCTGTAGTTCAGAAGGCCATTTTGTGGTTTTCAGTTCATGTTGAAGAATCCTAATTGTAGATTTTTTTCTCTTTATGATTGCATTTTGCCTTTTAAGACACTGGTTCAGGTACTTCACGCTCTTATGCTGTCTCAGCTGCTTTCTTATCAACTTCATCTCCATAGCTTGCTTTTGCTTCATTTCACTTCTAGATGTTGCCATTAATTCCAGTCTTCTCCTCATTTTAAGGTTTCTGATGGTGTAGGTTCTAACTTTGGAGAGGTGGGTTCATCACTCGTAGATGTAGGAGGATCAGTCCTGGAACTAGGGGAATGATGTACATGGAAAACTTCATTGTAGATCTCCTTAAATTTTGCCATATCTGCATCACGAGATAGGTTCTTAAATCTGTGTAATTATCTGGACACAAGGGATCCTACTTGATTATGTAGAATTGAGATTCCAGGAATTTTGTTACTTATATCCTGGACAACATTCGTCCAAGAATGGTCATTAGAAATGAATGAGAGTAACACGTGACCATTCTTTAGCTCCTCATGATTAACTGGTACAACAGTGAAATGTTCCATCAAATACTGACAAGACAGGCCTGGCGCAGGAGAAAACGAACGCTTTGACTTTTTCTTTGGTGGCATGATGGTATAACCTAGGGAATAAATATTGTTTTATTTAATTTATATCCAATTTAATTCATGAATATTGAATGCGGTTCCAAAATTGCTCATCTAGAAGAAATTTCTATTTTGTTGTTGTGGAAATATAAATATGTAAACACCACAGGACCTACTCCAGTTTTTCAGTATAATTTAAAATAAATATATACATATTAAGATTACTACTTCATAATTGTATTTATTTCAGTTAGGATGAAAAGCGACTCACCTTGAATGACATGGAATTCAAGCTTTTTTCCCACCACTGGCATTGTTTCATCAAGAAGGGCCGCATATTAATATATACATATTAAGATTACTACTTCATAATTGTATTTATTTCAGTTAGGATGAAAAGCGACTCACCTAGAATGACATGGAATTCAAGCTTTTTTCCCACCACTGGCATTGTTTCATCAAGAAGGGCCGCATTAGAAAAAAATACCTACAAAATAGACAATTATTTATTTCTCAGAAGTAATATTAATTGATGATTGTTATTTTTCATTTATAAATCAATAAATGCATGCATGTTGAATTTCGTTTAAGAATAAACATCAGTAGGCAAAATAAATTCATTCTCACAATACACAGAAATAAGGCCTACAATAAGACCTACACAGGTCTCCTTTTTAGGAAGAAGAGTAATGACTGCCCTTCGACTACTTATTGGCAGTAAACCTGTATTCAGACTTTCAATAAACACTTAAAGGCGCAAAAGATGATGTTTTTCGCCGACTGAGAATCCAAAAACGGTTACTGAGTTTTTTAAATGAGCGCATGCGTAAGAACAGCCTCCCTCCTTCACAGCTCATTTCTAGGGAACGCCTTCCAAAACTCGTGCACGAATATTTGAACACGAGTGTTTGTTTAACACCGGCATATGCTGTGTCACGTGACTCGCGTCAGTGGATTCATTATGTGAAATGATGAGAAATAAAGAGACTTTGACTTTGATAATAAACAAATAAGACGTTAAAGAGCACCTTTTATGCTAATAAATTAGCACGTTAGCACGTTATTGTAATATCCCATAGTACATACATGTTATTAAAACTTTAACTAATGCATTGTGAGTCTTATAAATTGCTAACATACCTCACCGATTTCTCCCTGTCTGGAAAACGCTCGGATTTAGTTCCTGTCTCCGCCTCCCAAAATGTCTAGTGTACTCGGATTGGTCAGATGACTACTCAACTTTTATTGGTCAACTGGGTTCGGCGTGTGTTTGAAAGGTTACGCCCCTGACTACGCGTGGGTTTTCCGGTTCTGACTGAGAGTCACAGGCAACATAAACAAGCGTTATATTTCTCTATAAACGATGGTGTCTGTACTGCCTTACCACTTTGAGCTCGATCCAGAGAGTTCAGACAGCCGTTACGATATAAAAGATCTCCGTCAATGAACGTGATTGGATTTAACTTTTTTAGGTGTCCTTAGCTCTGCCAGAATGCTAAACGAAGACGAAAATGTGCTGCAAAGACATCCAAAAGGTAATTATAACGTACTACATTACTTTGCAAACTATATGGAAACACCAAATGTAGCACACATAAAGTATTTGTTGAAATGATTATAAAACTATTTCACTTGTTAACATTATTTTACTATAGTAAACTTTATTATAAAAGACTGCTTACATATTATATCACTGTGCAAACTATATGGAAACACCAAATGTAGCACAAAGAAAGTATTAATTGAAATGAATGTTAGTTCTACATTATTTTACTATGGTAAACTTTATTATGAAAGACTGCTTACTTATAAGTGCTATGTTTTTACTTATTAGGTTTTAAGGAGAATGCAACAGGTTCCAGGGCCTCTTACCTGCGTGATTCATCATCCAGGTTTTGCACAAATTGTCTTAATCCCTACACACAGAACATTTATTGTGCCGACTATAAACCTTTGAGGCGCAGGACTAGAGTAAGTTTTATTACATTTTTAAACCAATAACACTAAAGTATCATTATAGTAACAAAGTACCCAAAAGAACAAAAGATGTAACTTTAAAGAAAATATAGTAGTCAGTCAAAAGTTTTTTTATTTATTACAAATATATATTTCAATGTTTAACAATATACAAATAAACATACTTTAGTAACCATATTGTGCTCTTCTTTCAAAAATTGTTCAATTCACTACTTACAACTATCTATTCAGATAAATGGCATATCAAAGCTTTGTCAGCTGGTGCTATTTAAGACGACACTATAAGGTTATCATCCTGTTGTGTGTTGTTCTCCAGATATGCTTGGAGCTTCCTGATCAGATTGGTGGCTTCCGACGGCCCCTACTGTGATGACTGTATGTGAAAATCAGGAAGCAAATGCAGGACTGAATGAAACACAGTTTATTATATAAATGACACAGATGATACGGATGATATAGTTGGACAGACAAAGGCTGCGGTGACGAATCCTGGTGCTCGTGGGTGAAGTCAGGTGAACGGATGAAACCGGATACACAAACAGGCAGACCTTCACGCGAAGACGAGACCACAGGAACGCACGAACACGAGAACACAGGCAAGACATGTAGCGTAATCATCTGGCAGTGAGAAGAGAGAATGGGTGAGTATATATGCCGTCTGAATAACTACCACCAGCTGGAGCAAAGCAATCACGCACACCTGCACTCACTCAGATCATTAGTGATCAGACACACACACGCACACTTCAGTCATACAGACAACACAACACAGAAAGTCAAGATGGACTTATCCTACCGTGACAGTACCCCCTCCCCCACGGACGTCACCTGACGTTCCCGGGCTCCTTGACCTGTGATGGAATTCATCAATAAGGGAGTGATCCAATATGTCCCGAGCAGGAACCCAACTTCTCTCCTCCGGACCGTAACCTTCCCAATCCACCAAGTACTGAAATCCGCGTCCCCTCCGTCTAGAGTCCAGAATACGGTTAATCGAATAAGTTGGTTCCCCGTCTACGATACAAGGCGGGGGGGGGAACCGGGACCGGCGGATTAAGACGAGATTTAAACACGGGTTTGATTTTGGAAATGTGGAAAACCGGATGAATTCGTCTGTACACAGGAGGGAGATTAAGGCGGACTGTTACTGGATTAATGATTTTAGCAACAGCAAATGGACCTATAAATTTGGGAGTCAACTTATTCGAGACGGAACGCATCGGAATATTCTGAGTAGAAAGCCACACTTTTTGACCCACGACGTAAACGGGAGGCTTCGACCGGTGGCGATCGGCCTTAGCCTTGGTGCGTTGTCTCACTTGGAGTATGACCTCACGTGCCCTGCTCCAAGTGCGACGGCACCTCTGGACGAAAGCGTGCGCGGAGGGGACCACGACCTCGGACACCAGACTGGGAAATAATGGTGGTTGGTACCCTAAACTACACTTAAACGGAGATAGGCCCGTAGCTGACACTGGTAATGAATTGTGCGTGTACTCCACCATAGAGAGTTGTTGGCTTCAGGAGGAAGGATTTTTGGAGACCAAACATCGCAACACTCTTTCCACATCCTGATTGGCTCGTTCGGTTTGACCATTGGTCTGAGGATGAAACCCTGAAGACAGACTAACCGTAGCCCCTAGTAATCTGCAGAACTCTCGCCAAAATTTAGATATAAATTGGGGACCCCTATCGGAGACCACGTCTGTCGGAAGGCCATGTAACCGGAATACGTGATCAACGATAGCGACCGCTGTCTCCTTGGCTGAAGGCAATTTGGGCAAGGGAATAAAATGAGCCGCCTTCGAGAATCGGTCCACTACGGTTAAAATCACCGTATTGAGATTATCACGTGAAACTAAACCATATCCAATCAGAAAGTGTTATATCAGTTATAAAATTGGCTACTACTCCCAGTTTATCATATATTGTTGTAATAAACGTATGACTTGCATTCGCAAGCTGCTCAGTTAACTTGAATGCACCAGGTTTCATGACATATGCAGCCTGCATATGCGACCTCCGCAGGCTACAGCCTTCGGTATGAGAAACTGTCCAACTAAAGTTAATTGTGGACAGCAGAGATAAAAGATCAGTTTGTTGATTTGTGCCAACAGCACGAATGTTTATAAAACGTGTCTTGTAAAAATTATTCCAAGCACTATAATTGAAATGTCTTCCTGCAGATCGTCCGCCATGCTTATTCTGAAGTCTTGCGAGATTTTGTGGGATTTCCTGTGTTCACAGTCGAGACTTTGGTTAAAAATCTGTTTGTGTGTGGTTTGCTGTCTTTGACACATCATGGCACCCCAACACCAGGCACGTGCACACATAGACATCAAAGGGGGCTTGAGCACCTGCCCTTTTTATTCCTGGAGAGAAAGTGCCCTTTTTCTGTGCTTTTTTATTTTAAAAAAATTAATATAATCTTTATTCATATAACAACTGATGTCTGTCTGTTTCTTGTGTTTTTTACTTATTACTTATTTAATTTAACACAAATTCATTCAGGAATCATTTAAATGAGGTTTAAACTCTTATAAAAAGAAAAATAGCGCTATTTGTGGTACACAAACGGTTAACAGATGAGTCCCGCCTCCAAAACTTACATCGCTAATATGATTGGCTTTACCTTTCTTAAGTCCCGCCTCTCTAACCTACTTCGCTTTATGATTGGTTTGTGTACACTCGTGTAATGTAGGCTGCATTCGCGCTTGTAAGAAGCGCCAAAGCTCAGCCTGAACGAGACGCAATGTGCATGATTATGCAGGCAGCTACCGGTAAGTGTGTGAGGAAGAAAGCATTCTTATATTAAAATTTTTATGCACAAAATATGGGACACGTTGTTACACATAACGATTCAGGGACATTGTTTTCCATGGCAATCCCATATTAACCTGAAGAGTTGCAAACGTGTAACCGTATAGTGCAGTGGTCTCCAACCTTTTTATTAGCAAGGGCTACCACAATGTATAAAACAATCTGGAGGGCTACTTTTTGATATAGTCTACTTAAAACTTTTTGTTTTACTTGTTTATTTTATTTTATTTGACTTGTTTATATGTTTTAGTATTGTTTAAAATTTTAACATACGTAAACCAAGCCAAGCTAATATAAAAAATATGTAATTAATAAATATTACAGTTGAGACTTTTAATAGAATGTGCTTTGGCATGTTGGTGACCCCTGGTATAGTGTATGTAGTTTCAACAGACTGCTCATAAAATAATTAAGCACAAACAATAATATAATTTCTAACTACAGTAGTAAGCTTTTCTTGTTTAAGTAGCCTAGAATGTGTTAAACTGGAGTGCTGTAGTAGATTGGGAAGAAATCTGATGGTTCAGTATTTTATCTGCCTAGTGAGAATTTTCACTGACATCACAAAAAAGTAAAATATAAAATACAAATAAAATGGTCTATTTTTGCTCTATTTGAAAGGATCATGAATAATAATGCTGAGCTCTGCTCTGATGCTCATGCCAGAAGCTCACATTAGAAAGCAGACCTTATATATCGAGCCCTTATCAGATGAAAATACAGATTTTGAGTAACAACTAATTGTTAAATAATAGAACTTCAGCTAAACGCTAGCATATAACATTTACTGGCATGTATCACTAACTCAGCAGTCACAACTTTGTTTTTAGCATTTTAACAAATTTGTAAATTAATGTGTAATTTGATGTTGGGGCGTACATCTCGACTTAGATCAAGTCTTTCCCCCTAAAATTTAGAAATATTAGAAAATTTAGACTATTTTGTAGACATCTTTTGAAAATGAAACAATTGCGTAAGGTTGAGGAAGATAAAATTAATTAATTTTTTTAATTATTTTTTTTAAAAGGAAGTCAGAGTTGCGTTTATATATATACTTTTTTGTTTAAAAAAAGAAAAAAAATACATAATTATGAGAAGTGCCCTTTATTTCACTTGAGCCCCTGCCCCTCAAAATGTCTGTGCACGTCCCTGCCCCACACACTATAGGAGCAAAACGGTTAAGTCTAGGATTTTTTATCCTCATGTTTATGGTCTATCACATTTTTTAAATCTTATAAGATGTAAAAAATCTTTTGGGGTGTACCCAGCATTAGATGGTGCATCCATCTGCTCTAGATTTAAAAAACGCGAGCGAATCAACGCACCCTCTACTTTAAGGCCAAGCAGATCTATATCTTTGATTGTCTGCTGATTCAGCCACAGACTGTAAATAAGTTATCTCTGTATCTAAATCTTTCATGCAGTTATTTAACTCATTGGTGATTTTTCTAGTGTACACTTCAGTTGTTTTATCTGTGTTTTACCGAAGTCCCACCACTATTGTATATCTTGGAAGGTTATTTTGTAGTTTTAAAATCTTTCCAAAAGAAATTTCCAAAAACATCTTTAAAAACTTTGTTATACAGCAGACCTAATATGCACTTTGGGGTTTAACATGGTTTTAAAGAAAAGAAACCAAAACCATTTAGTGATCACGAGGGTAAGCCCATGTGTATTGTCTTTGGTAATTATGTAATTATTTTGATGTCTCCAAATATCTTGTAATTCGATAACTTGTATCAACCTGGCAATACGTATACAGTCATGGCCGGATTACCATATGGACAACTGGGGCAGTTGCCCCGGGCCTCTGGCCACCAGGGGGCCCCCGACGACATGTCATGTAACGTGCATTTTTTTTGCACAACGATATCAAATACAAAAAACACATTTTGTACATAAAACATATTTTGATGTAATGTGCATTTATGCCACTAAAATAAATTAAAACGTGCATGTCAACAGTCTAATGTTTACACACTCACTGTATGAGCGTGACAAATTGACCAATTAAACAGTGTGGATATTTTCTACCAGAAGACATGCCCTTTACAATTGGTACAATCATAAGGGAGGGCGGGTTTAATGTCAATTCTTGACTAAATTAAGAAAAAAAACATAGCTAGACCACAAAACCAGAAAAAATGGATCAACGCTCTCCTAGCGGATATATTAAGCGAAAGCAAAAAAAGGAGAAAGACGCGAGAGGAGCAGCTCTTTTACAAAGTGTGCCTTCTATCGACAGTTTTTTTTAAAAGGTGGTTGCTAGTTGCTCGTTAGACAAGGCACCTGTTTCTAATGTTAGCAATGAGGCTGATTGTGAGACCACCAGTCCCGCTTGCGAGCCCGTGCCGCCGGAGAGTCTCTCGCCACCGCCAGAGACGCTCTCGCCACCACCTGGAGCAAGCAGGGCTACACGTGACATAGTCACAGAGGTTAGTACAACCAGCTCAAGCACAACCCGTGGAAATATAAATGACCCGTCTTAGTGGGGCATGATGGACGAGTGACTTCGAACAGCGTTAATTGAAAGTGGGGTGTCTGCCTTCCAAAACCGAGCGGCCAAATATCCAGCGTCAACATGGGACGTTTCTGGCGGTAGGACACATTCACTAACTAATGATTTATTTTCTTGCCGCTTACAAAATGGAACTTACAGCATAGAACCAACATGATTGCATTATCACAGCGATGTAATCCAACTGGTACTGTTGATGCATCACTTGTGCGGCAAGTGGAGGGAGAGAGCAAGTATTGGAAAGAGGTGCTGAGGCGCGTTGTTGCCGTGATAAAGTTTTTAAGTGAGAGAGGCCTACCATTCTGTGGCGACGATGAGCTTCTAGGGTCAGCGCACAATGGAAACTATTTGGGGATTTTAGAGCTGATTTCTTAGTTTGATCCCTTTTTGGCTGATCACATTCAGAAATATGGACAGAAGGTTAGAGGCAGTACCTCTTATTTGTCTTCTACAATATGCAAGGAATTCATTGTGCTAATGAGACGAGATGGAGACAAAAACAGAATTCTATTAGCGTAGGGGCCGTTCGCATGTAATGCAAGTGTCATACATTATAGTGGTTTAATTCAGTTCGGTTCCAGACAGGCTAACTATTGCGGCAATAGTATATTACCCATATGAGGTATGTGAGTGCTTTGTTCTAGACAAAATAACTACTGCGGAAAAAGTACATTTACTGGACATTCTATGTGAATGCTTTGTTAAAGAAGAATGTCTTAAGTTTAGATTTAAATTGCTCGACTGTGTCTGATACTCGAAAATTTTTTGGTAAATCATTCCAGAGCTTAGGGGCCAAGTAGGAAAAGGATCTACCACCTTTAGACACTTTTGATATTCTAGGGATAATTAAGTAACCAGAATTTTGTGATCGCAGTTGGATTGTATTCTGATAGTAGTTCTTTAATATACGAGGGCGCTAGGCCATTTAAGGCTTTGTAGGTGATTAGTAATATTTTAAATTGTATGCGATATTTAACTGGTAGCCAGTGTAAAGATGCAAGAATTGGACTTATGTGGTCATACTTTTTTGATCGAGTAAGCACTCTTGCGGCGGTGTTTTGAACCAGCTGTAGCTTGTTTACCTGATTTGCGTTGCATCCCCCGAGTAACGAGTTACAATAGTCTATTCTAGAGGTCATAAAAGCATGAATAAGCTTTTCTGCATCTGATGCATACAGCATATGGTGTATTTTTTAGATATTTCGGAAGATGGAAGAATGCTGTGCGGCAGATGTTGGAGATATGACTATCGAAAGATAGATTCCTGTCAAACATTACGCCTAAATTCTTAACCGTGGACGATGGCACCACCTTGCAGCCATCTATGGGCAACTTGTAATCTGACATATTATGTTTGGAGCAATTTGGTTCAATAATAAGTATCTCAGTTTTATTGGAGTTTAGCATAAGAAAGTTATGTGCCATCCAGTCCCTAATATTACTAATGCAGTCTGTTAGCTTAGTAAACTGATGGGTTTCGCTAGGATGTGACGAGATGTAAACCTGGGTATCATCCGCATAGCAGTGAAAACTTATGTTATGTTTCCTGATAATGTCTCCTAGAGGTAACATATATAACGAGAATAGGATAGGGCCTAGAACTGATCCCTGAGGTACGCCGTATTTAACGGGGGAGTGATAGGACTCTTCCTCATTTACATAAACAAAGTGATATCGATTGGTTAGATAACGCCTGACCACTGATGCCAACATAGTTTTCTAGTCTATTAAGTAAGATTCTGTGATCTATTGTGTCAAAGCCTGCACTAAGGTCTAGTAATATAAGGATTGAGATTTCACCACGGTCGGATGTTAATAGGAGGTCATTTGTAACTCTAAGCAGCGCTGTCTCTGTGCTATGGTGGGGCCTGAATCCTGATTGGAACTTTTCATATGTATTATTATTCGCTATGAATGCTTGCCACTACTTTTTCTAATATTTTAGAAAGAAAAGGTAGATTTGAGATTGGTCTAAAGTTATTAAGATCTCCCTGGTCAAGGTTTGGTTTTTTAATGAGCGGTCTAATAACTGCTAGTTTGAAAGCTGTTGGAACGTATCCTAATTCTAGCGATGAGTTAAAGATATTTAGTACCGTGTCTGACACTACATGAAATTGAGATTTCACCACGGTCGGATGTTAATAGGAGGTCATTTGTAACTCTAAGCAGCGCTGTCTCTGTGTTATGGTGGGGCCTGAATCCTGATTGGAACTTCGTTGTGTGACAAAATGGAACGCTTGGAAACAGCCTTCATGGCCCATTTCTGAGATGCCGTCCTACACAGGTTTAAGATGACAAGTGAGCTGTTGCAGAAAAGTGACATTGATTTAAAGACTGCTGTGCGACTACTGGAGTCTTTGCTGTCATTTGTGGCATCACTTTGGGATTAGTTTTCAGACTTTGAAAAGACTGCCATGGGTGTAAGAAATGTGTGCCAGACCTATCAGCACAACCTTCATCGGTTAAGGAAACGGAAAGCATTTGCAGATGAAACCAGGGAGCATGAAGTCACAATTGAGGGGAGCCACAGATTTCAAGTTGAGACTTTCAACGTGATTTTGATCAGTTACTCAGCTGTCTCAATCAACGACTGGATGCATACAGGCCTCTAAATGATTGCTTTGGAGTTCTGTTTGAAGGCAAGGAGTCTGACACCAGTGATATTCGTAAGCGTGCCAATACACTTTCCTCTGCTTACCCAACTGATTTGGATCAGAGCTTTGCAGACAAGCTCATTCAATTTAAATTCTTTGTAAGAGATGAGCAGGATAATTCACCCTCAAAACTTTTGCAGATTGTGTTAAGAAATGGCCTACAATCAACCTTTCCAAACGTGTTTGTTGCCCTAAGACTTTTTTTTACTATTATTATTTTTTTGAGTATTATTACATGCTATTATGCTTGCTACTGGTTTGTATGATTTAATTACATTTATAGATGGTGTGTTGTTCATTTTTCATTGGCTGCTGTAGCCTACTGAACAATCAATTGCATTTTGTAACCGACAAAGTTTTAAATATATAACTAGCTGAGGTTGAGTTGATAGGAAGAGGAGTGGGATGGGCCCATGATGCCTTTGTGCCCAGGGGCCCAGAATGTGTTAATCCGGCCCTGTATACAGGAAGGCATGTGAGGTTCCATATTATTTCTATCAATATTTATTTCTGTGCAGTTAAGAACCTCTAAAAAACGAATCCTTTCTATGGCAGAAGTTGGAGCATAAACACATAAAAACAAAAATAAAGTTTTCAAAAACTGCTTTTACTTTTAAAAGTCTTCCACCTATGATCTCATCAACACTGTAAGAAATATGACAAAAACTTCTAGAAAATAAAATCCCCACACCACCACTAAGTGAGGTATTGTGACTAAGAATCGAAACCCCATCCCATTCTTGCATCCAATCAACCGCAATCTTTACATCACTATGTGTTTATTGAACAAGGGTAACCTCTATTCTTTTTTGTTTAACAATTTCAAATAATTCAGCTCTCTTTTCAATGTTCCTGGCAGCCATTAACATTCAATACACACTTCAGCCTTCAATATAAAATAAAATAAAAAAGTAGTTAATTTGAGAAACATTTTGATATTGTCAACATCGTAGTCTTGACATGAAATTTTGCTCTGAGACAGGGTAGTACTCCAGTCAGAAAACTCACTATCACGGTCTGACCCATCTGATCATAGAAATTTTACTTTGAAAGAAAAAAAAACTAAAATGTGCTTACTTCTCATGCCATGTGTCTCTTTTTTTTTGAGGATAAGTAAAATTGATGGTTTTTAAAAATTATGTGGTCACATGACCAATTTCTTCTATGGTTTCCAGAAACAAGGGGTGGAACTATTTCCCCCCTGGCACAAATCACCCCACTCTCCCCTATATAAATATATATATACTTCTACAGTGGGACCACAATGCTGAAAGGTTTATCCAAGTTCTAGATACATATGATCCCATTCAGACGTCATCTCTTTCAGGGAAGACATTGCATTTTCCAACATAACAATGCCAGACCATATACTGCATCAATAACAACATCATGACTGCGTAGAAGAAGGATCCGGGTACTGAAATGGCCAGCCTGCTGCAGTCCAGATCTTTCACCCACAGAAAACATTGGGCCCATCATAAAGAGGAAGATGTGACAAAGAAGACCTAAGACAGTTGAGCAACTAGAAGTCTGTATTAGACAAGAATAGGACAAGATTCCTATTCCTAACCATTGGTCCTCCTCCCGCTGTTCCTTATGTGGCAGGAGGGGTCCTTAGCGGGGTGCACAAAATGCACACAACTCAATTAAACGACTGTCGTAACAGTCAATATGACATTTATTTCCGACTACGCCACTTTGGGATTTTAACCAAAGAACAAACAGTGCCCCCTAGAGGCACGCACAGGTTCGAATCGCCAGGAGTCAGAGACAGAAGTAAATGGTACAAAAATATTTTTATTGAGTTGTACAAATATTAAAAATATGGCCACTCATCGTAAAACACTTCTGCTGTGGGCAAGGAGCTGGGTCTTACCAACTGGGGCAGTCTCATATGCCAAATTAATCACTACAATCAGGTGAACATAGCACACACACACAGACTGGTGTCAGTGAGAAGCACAACACACGGTGAAGGACACACCACCACCACAATAGAGCCACTAGTCTGCACCCAGCGCCCAGATCCTGCCAAAACAAAGAGAGGTATTAAAATAAACAATAATTGCACTGAATGCAAGCGCTGTGTCTGAAATGAGCGCGGCAAGCAGAGAGGGTTTACAAAAAAAATAGTAAAGAAATAACAAAAACAATAAACTTAGTGCAGCTCAAAAGACCAAATTGCACAAAATAGAGATTCTTACTGGACTAGGTTAAGTCACAAAACATTACACAGCTTCAAATAGATGTAGGTGTATGGAATAATGTAATGTCCAGTCTCTGAGTTTGCACAAATCAAATAAACAAAACTTTAGACAAAATGTCCTTGGTCTCACAATATAATATGAATAATAAAAGAAAAAAAGAAATTGAATAAACAATTGAATTCAGATCAAATGAATTAGAACACCAAAACACCAATAAAGTCAAATGATTAATGTATCAACCAAAAAAAGGAAAGGAGTTTAACATAACAGGGAAACCCTGCTGAAACCAAAATTAGACAGAAAGATTTCAAGCACTCATTACAGAGCCGCTTCAGCCTTGTTTAAAGACAACGCGCAGTCGCGTTTCAGCACACACACACAGGAAACGAAACAGTAGGAAACAAAATAATAGAAACAAAACAGAAACAAAACAGCAGCGCCCGCTGAGGCACAGAGCAATGGATTATGCAGCGTGAAGCATGCAGCGCAGCGTATGGAGTATGCGGCCCAAAGCAGGAAGTATGCAGCATGAAATATGCAGCCTGCAACGCAGCACTTAGTACGCAGCCATTGCCTTCACCTCGCGCCTATAAACACAAAGCAAGATGTTACGCTGCTCGTTCTCCCTTTGCTTAATGCTCAAGCAGCCAGTGATACTCACAATCGGAAATGCTGAGACGCAGGAGGTTAATCAGTTAGTGATCCCACCCCCAAAAGAGCGCAGCACCAGCTAAGCAGAGACTAAATTGCCCCTTAAATATATAAAGCAGACACGTAAGAGCACTAGCAATACAAAACATGTTATAAACACACGTCATTGTGCACCCGGTACGCTCTCCTTACCGTCTCAATTGTCCACATTTGGTTCCTCAAGCAGCAAAATAGACTTTTGTACAGTGGTTAGCAGCTTCGACAGTCTCTACCAACTAGAAAATAATCAGTATTAGCTCCCCAATATAGCTCGTTTTAAAGTGTTGCGAAGCCAAACAATACACTCACCACGGATGTAAACAATCTGTTGTGTTCATGAATAACATTGCATTGGGGACTACTATTTTGAAAGGGAAATGCAGAACTGCTAGAGCGGGAGAGCACGTGACATGATGATGTGTGTATGTGCGGAAAAGGAAAAGTTAATGTGAAGTAAAGCTGTCTGTTGAATGTTCGCTACTTCTGCTTGTCCTGCTTCATTATTTAATCTGTCCAATACCACAAATTGGCGACGAGGATTACGTTTTTTTTTTTTTTTCTTCCTGCTACTGGTCGCGAGGATGGCTGTTGCCAATGTGCCTTTTCCGAGTTTTTTCCTGCCTTGCCCCGGTGAGCCTGCTATGCCGTTCAGCACATGGCTGCGAATCTTCGAAAACTACTTAAAAGTTATCGACGCAACAGGGGATGCATGGCCGGACTCAAGACGGAGAGCCGTACTGCTTCACTGCCTTGGAACAGAAGGACAGCGGATTTTCTACTCACTGCCTAATATAGGTACGACATACCAAGATGCAGAGGCTGCATTAAAAGCCTACTTTGTGCCGAAAGCTAACATAGTAGCTGAACGTCATGCTTTTCGTTAAAGCTGCCAGGCGCCTCACGAGACAGTTATACAATACGTTGCTGCTTTGCGTGAACTAGTTGTCACATGTGAGTTCGGTGCCAGTGCTGATGACATGCTTCGCGATCAGCTTGTGGAAAATGTGTTTAGCCCACGAATACGTGAGAGACTGTTGCTTGAAACGGATCTTACACTGGACAGAGCTGTTACGATAGCGAGCCAGATTGAATCTGCTGCCGATCTGGCTAAATCCATTTCGAATCCCCGCCACGCTACCGCTCCTGTACAGGCTGTGCAGCACGTCGCAAAGCGCAGAAGCGGAAAACCGTCACCTGCACCTCGTAATACTGTTTACGTCGGGATAAGGAAGTCTTGCTTTCGCTGTGGCTCAGAAACGCACTTAGCTAACGCTGCTAACTGTCCTGCTGCATCTGCAACATGCAGAAAGTGTAAAAAGACTGGACATTACGCTAAAGTGTGCCGATCTGCGCAATCAAACACGCGCGAGGTCAATGAGGTTGAACTACCCGAAGTTACTGTTCTGTATGTTGAATCCCCTGCTCGCCCTCCCTCCATTACAAGTACTGTAACTATATCTACTCCTGTTTCACAAGCCTGTGTGGTGGATTTAGTAGTCGACACTGGGTCTTCTGTGTCTATTTTGCCCCACAGCATTTACGCATGCCATTTCAGTGATGTTGCACTATCACAACCAACCGCCAGACTTGTGACGTACTCAAAAGTTAAAATTCCAGTGGTGGGGTGTTTGTCAGCTAACGTTTCACTACATGACCGCACAGTTCCTGCCACGTTCTTCATTGTGGAGAAAGGTACAGCACTAATGGGAAGGGACCTCATGTCTTCTCTACATGTGAGGATCGAGAACAACCGAGTTCTGCCTTCTAATGTACTTTCTGAGCCAGTGTTTCAATGTACTGTTGCTGATTCAACCGAATTTGGATGTGCTAAAAATTTTGTACACCATGTAAAGCTGGATGAAACAGTCACACCAGTGCGGCAAAAACTTCGCCGCCTACCACTTTCTGTTCGCAGTGCTGTGTCAGAAGAATTAAATCACTTACAAGCAGCTAAAATCATTGAACGCATTGATGCTTCTGCATGGGTTTCCCCTATTGTTGTTACGCAGAAAAAGTCTGGAAAAATCAGGATGTGTGTTGACCTCAGAGAGCCAAATAAAGCCGTAATCGTGGACTCTTTTCCATTACCACATATGGATGAACTTCTCACTGCACTAAAAGGTTCTACTATATTTACTACTATTGACTTGACTAATGCCTACTACCAAGTACCGCTGCACGAGGACAGCCGTGATCTTACAGCCTTTATTACCCATGATGGACTGTACAGATTTTGCCGTGTCCCTTATGGATTAGCCTCTGCACCACCAGCGTTCCAGAAAATGATGACCATCATCCTTGCTGGTTTGTCAGGGGTTGAAAATTATCTGGACGATATCATCATCCACGGATGTGACATGTCTTCACATGACAAAACGCTCCAAGCGGTCTTACAGCGTCTAGAAGCCGCTGGGTTACAACTCAATAAAGACAAGTGTCGTTTCCGGCAAACAAGCTTGCTGTTTTTAGGACATACAGTGTCCGCAGAGGGTCTTCGCCCTGATGAGTCACGAGTACAGGCAATGCTCGATGCCCCTGCACCTTCTGATGTTTCTACTTTGCGCTCCTTACTTGGACTTATGTCATGGTACAGTAAATTTATCCCTGATTTTGCCACTGTTGTAGCTCCAGTACGTGCTTGCTTGCAAGGCCCAGATGGATTCAGCTGGTCAGAAGAGGCCGAACGAAGTCTGACCAAAGTTAAACACTTACTAGCAAACAGCCCTTCCTTGGCATTATTTGACCCCACAATGCACACCATTGTCTCCACAGACGCTTCTGATTATGGTCTGGGTGCCATGCTTTCCCAGGTCAGTCCAGATGGCATTGAACGTACTGTAGCTTTTGCTTCACGCACGCTGTCTGCTGCCGAGCGTAAATATGCCACAGTAGAAAAGGAAGCACTTGCATGTGTGTGGGCCGTTGAGAGGTGGCGTACTTACCTATGGGGCCGCCGTTTCACATTACGTACTGATCACCAGGCCCTGACAACCCTGCTTACCACTAAAGGTGTTGGCCGTGCTGGACTCCGCGTCGCGAGGTGGTCTGCGCGTCTCCTGTCATTTAACTACGATGTGGTATACCGCCCAGGTTCCCAAAATGCTCCTGCTGATTATCTATCACGTGTGCCTTTACCTGCCTCCTCCACAGATAATGCTTCTGTTTCATCATATGCTGCTGATGATGTGGACGATGAGTTTGTTGCTTTTCTGTCTGCCACTTGTAATTCCTTGTCTGCTGCTGATGTCGATGCTGCATGTGCTTCTTGTCCTGCCTTAACCAAGCTTCGTTCACAGATCTCAAGTGGTTGGCCTTCTTCGTCCAAGGGACTGCATGCTGAACTGCTGCCATACTATCCACTACGGCTGGAACTGTCAGTTAAGGACAATTTTGTCTTCAGAGGCTCTCGGCTGATTGCACCTGTTGCCCTTCGCTCTACACTGGTCTCCATAGCACATGAAGGACACCAAGGGGAGGTGAGAACTAAACAGCGTCTGCGTGATCTCTACTGGTGGCCAGGAATGGACACTCAGGTCCACGATGCTGTTCGATCCTGCCATGTATGTCAACTCAATGACAAAACTGTAAACTCACATCCTACTCCTCTTCAGCCAGTGACGCTGCCTGATGGACCATGGCAGAAAGTTGCTGTTGATATAGTTGGACCATTTGATACTGCTGCATCCGATTGCAGGTTTGCTATAACATTGACTGACTACTACAGCAAATGGCCCGAGGTTTCCTTTACTCACACTGTTACTGCTGACTCTGTAGTATCATTTCTGTCCTCTATTTTCAGTCGCCATGGCAACCCCTTGAGCATAGTTACTGATAATGGTGTTCAGTTTACATCTGCTACCTTTGCTGCTTTTCTAGAAAGGCGTAATATCCGTCACCATCGCACCTCTCTCTACTACCCGGCAGCTAATGGTGCCGTAGAGAGGTTTAACCGTGTGCTTAAACACACTGTTCAGGTAGCTATCCAACAACAACAACCATGGAAAACTGTTGTAACTGACTTCTTGCAAGTGTACCGTGCCACTCCGCATGCCGCTACTGGTACCTCACCCTTTCAGCTTCTTTACGGAAGGCAGATGCGCACAAGGCTGTCTATTCTGCCGCCTCCTTCAGTGCGCTCGCTTACAGATCGGACCGTTCGAAAGCGGGTTACACGGTTACAGCACAAAATGAAACTGTACACGGATGCTAAACGCGGTGCACGCATGCCTTGCTTTCAGGAGGGAGATAAGGTGAGAGTTCGGAATCATCGGCACGTTCCAAAAGGCCATAGGAAGTTCAGTGATCCTCTCACAGTTAACAAGAAACTGGGTGTGGGTACATATGTCCTTAGTGATGGAAAAACTTGGAATGCTTCCAACCTCACTCCATTTCCACGCATTACAACCAGCACTCCAGCTGAGGACACTGGCCAATGCGCAAACAGTCATACCCCAAGACCTAAACGTATTGCTCGTAAGCCTAACTGGTTGAGTAATTATGTCACTTAGATCTTATGTTATTGCATTTCTGATGTCTTGAATGCACTGTATTGTAATTGTTATATAATATGTTGTGCTGTTTTGACTCATAAGTGCTAACGATACAGAGTGCTTACAATTTGTATGATATAGTTTAATTGCTGTTACAATGTTATATGATAAAAGTTAATGGTTGAAATAAGCAGAGGTAAATATAACTCAGATTTATGATCACTGCTTAAGTAACCTGTATGGCTGCTTAGTTGATCCAGAGTATGTTCTTTAAAAAGAGGGAAAATGTTGTGTTCATGAATAACATTGCATTGGGGACTACTATTTTGAAAGGGAAATGCAGAACTGCTAGAGCGGGAGAGCACGTGACATGATGATGTGTGTATGTGCGGAAAAGGAAAAGTTAATGTGAAGTAAAGCTGTCTGTTGAATGTTCGCTACTTCTGCTTGTCCTGCTTCATTATTTAATCTGTCCAATACCACACAATCCACTCGAGCAAACAAGCGGCGGCGCGCTGATGACGTAACGGCCCCCCTCAATGACGCACACCTACGACTGATGCGTTGCGCTTTTATACCTTCAAAATCACTACCCATTGGCTAAACCCTCACATTACAAAAATAGGAGGGGCACAAACCCATTCTGCCACATCTACCCCTCCCTTTTGCATCGTCGCCCCGACGATGGACTTAATACAGGGTCACCCACATAATTTATGTCCAGGGTCTGAACAAGACTGACGTATCATCAGCAATTGCTTCTACACCAATTGCGGCCCTGCTTCCGATCTCACCCACAGTCCGGGGAAGGTGGTACAAGTTCGAATGCTGACCTGCTCCAGCTCGGCCTGTCCGCCGAGGAGCAACAACCCTATCACCCTGGGAACTAGAAGACCCTACTGCTCCCCTCACTATGGGTCTTACATCTAGTCCACCGGACTCTTCTCTAACAGCAACTACAGGGGGTAGGCCTACTGGTAACTGGTCTTCAACAGAATCAGCTAGTGCTGGAAATCCACTCCCTCGGGCAACACAAGGGGTTTCTGGTACTAGCACGACCAGATCAACATCATCTCCCTCTCCATCTACTCGGGGCTCTTCCCGATCTTCTAACCCAACCCCAGGCGGACCATTTGAAAGGGCCTCTTTCCGAACACAAGCCTTCAGTGCAGAGCGATGAACACGTCGCACGTTACTCAAATCGGTCTCTGGTGCAATAGTATACACCACTCCTCCAGCCTCGGGGCACAAACCACTTGGTATGGCACCGGACTCCACAAGTCTTGAATCTTATGACGCCCCTTAAATGAATGATCCCTCAAGTAAACTAACTGACCTTCTGTGAAAGGTTGGTCATGAACGTTTAAATCATGCCGTTCTTTCCGTCGACCGGCTGCGGTCTTCAGGCGCTCTCGTGCCCCTTCAAAGGCAACCTGCAACCGCCTGCGGTGTTCTACGACCCAACTATGGACACTACCTGCCATTGGCTCTGGCACTGTACCAAGCAGAAAATCCACTGGCAATCGAGGCTCTTGTCCAAACATTAAATAATGCGGGGACTCTCCCGTCCCCTGGTGGGGGGTAGTATTATAGCAGAAGAGTACCTGTGAAAGACAAGAGGCCCAATCCCTCTTCCTAGGGCCAGGCAGGGTTCGCAACAAGGTGTATAAGGTGCGATTGAACCGCTCGCACTGCCCATTGCCAGCCGGGTGGTAGGGAGTCGTACGGGATTTCTTCACCTGATATAATTCACAGAGCTGGCGGATAAGAGCAGACTCAAAGTTGCGGCCCTGGTCCGAGTGGATGCGGCCCGGGACCCCAAACTTATAAAACCACTCTTCGACCAGGACCTGAGCCACTGTCTCAGCTCGCTGGTCACGAGTAGGCACCGCCATAGCAAATTTGCTAAAAACATCTGTCATGACCAGAACATTTTCGTGCCCAGAATGAGATGGTTCGAGCACAGTGAAATCAATAGCAAGGACCTTGTTGGGCCTCGATGCTAACAAATGGCCCATGTAACCTCGTGCCACTGGTTGACTCTCCATAGCAAGCTGACAACGTTCACACTCCCGGCACCAACGTATAATGTCATCGGACATACTCGGCCAATAACATCGCCGCCTAATCAGCTCAGTAGTGCGCTCAACTCCCTGATGGCCATGCTGTTGGTGCAGTTGTGCTAACACCTCATGTTTTAACACACTGGGTAGTACTAATTGATAACAATCTTCCCCCCCGTCAGGACGGAAAATTTGCCGGTACAGTACTCCCTCTTCCTCTACCAAGCGGTCCTACTGCTGCAGTAGGGTAAGAACTGGCTTAGTCAGCCGGCGCCGTTCCTCGGCCACTGGGCGCTTACCCTGTTCCCAAAACTTCAACACGGGACCTATGATGGAGTCAGCCTCCTGCATAACCCGTATGTCAGAAACAGAATGACCAGGAAATGCACTCACCTCACTTACTGTAGCTTGCACAACACTACCTTCCCTTACGGCCTGATGCAGTGATTCAGGCACTGAGACACCCGCAGCAATACTCTCAATAAGTTCCCGACTAACTGGGTTCTGGCGGGAAAGGGCATCAGCATTGCCATTGCTCCTCCCAG
Source organism: Paramisgurnus dabryanus (assembly GCF_030506205.2). Classification (NCBI taxonomy): domain Eukaryota; kingdom Metazoa; phylum Chordata; class Actinopteri; order Cypriniformes; family Cobitidae; genus Paramisgurnus; species Paramisgurnus dabryanus. The sequence continues at coordinate 13,930,745 of NC_133345.1, forward strand.
ACCTATACCTTACCTCAAAGTCAAAGGCAGCCAGCTCAGCAGCCCAGCGTTGTTCGGTAGCCCCTAGCTTCGCAGTGGTCAAGTGACTCAAGGGATTATTGTCAGTAAACACGATACACCTATGCCCCAACAAGTACTCCCTGAATTTTTCAACCATGGCCCACTTAAGTGCTAGAAACTCTAATTTCATCAAGCTGTAGTTGTTCATGTTACGCTCGGACGGTCTCAGGCTTCGGCTGGCATAGGCTATGGGTCGTATTTTCCCGTCAAACTCTTGGGAGAGCACTGCGCCCAGACCTCCATGGCTGGCATCCACCTCCAAAATGAAGGTTCGGGAAAAATCTGCGTATGCCAGTATAGGTGCAGAAGTTAAACGTCCCTTTAAGGCCTCAAATGCCTCCTCACACTGTGGTGTCCATACTGCAGCTAAACTCTGTACCTTGCGTTTCCCTGACTTACCCCCAGTGACTTCAGCTACCAGCCTATGTAGAGGAGCCGCCAACTTGGCGAACCCCTCGACAAAGCGCCTATAATAGCTGGCGAACCCAAGGAAAGTCCTTAGTTCTGAGACCGTCGTAGGGCAACGCCACTGTGCAACAGCCTCAATTTTCCCTGGGTCAGTTGCTACCCCCTGTGCTGATATGACATGCCCCAAGTACTTTACCTCCTGCTTAAAGAATGCGCACTTCTCCAACTTTGCCTTGAGCCCTTCTTTTTCCAAACGGCCCAAGACCATCCCCAACCTCTCCAAATGTTGTACTACAGAGGAGGAAAACACAACGACATCATCGAGGTATAACAACAAAGACTGGCATTGCTGGTCACCAAACAGGCGCTCCATCAGCCTTTGAAATGTGCTTGGCGCATTACAAAGGCCAAAGGGCATCCGGTTGAATTCAAATAGCCCGAACGGTGTACAGAATGCAGTCTTGGACCTATCCTGTTCTGATACGGGAACCTGCAAGTACCCGCTGGCTAAGTCCAAAGTGGAAAACCAGCGGGCACTAGACAGTGAGTCTAGTGACTCCTCAATGCGAGGGAGGGGAAACGCATCCTTCCTTGTCTTGGCATTTAAGTGACGGTAGTCTACACACATGCGCAGACTACCGTCCTTCTTTTTAACCAAAACAATCGGTGAAGCATATGGACTGCTACTCTCACGGACTATCCCTGCTTCCATCAGTTGATTGATATGGGTTTTTACAACCTCATATTCAGATGGGGGTATTCGCCGGTACCGCTGGCGCACAGGGATGTCATCCAACACTGGTATATCATGGGAATTCAGCTGAGTACAGCCTATATCCCCTTCATGACATGAGAACACTGACTGATACCTCTGCAAAAGGGCTTTGACATCACCTTGTTCTGCATCAGACAATGCAGATAAATCAATAGACTCAATCTGGCTAGATACGGGAAACTCTTCTCCTGCCCTATGAGAGTGTACTGTGGCAGCCGCTGCCTTGACTTCAACGACTCCCTGAGGCAGATTAACTAAATAGACCTCCCTCAAATTTCCCACTAATGTGGTAGGGCGAAGCACCACATCCACTGTGCCAACATTTACCACTGGCACATAAACAGTACCTCGAACGACCCGTACTAATGCAGGCGAGGCCAAAAGTCCAGCTGGAAGGCCTGACTCGGGGGGTTCAAACAAAACAACACGGCCGTCATACTGAGCTGAGCAAGTTGTAGCTACCCACTTGATAGTACCACCTGGGATGCGCTGCACCCTACTTCCACGCATCCGCACACCACCTACCCGCTCAGAGTGGTCGTTAACACCAACGTGCTGACAATACTGAAAAGCTCTTGATACATTTGGAAGTTGCGTGACCACAGGGAGGTCGAAGAGTGCGGTGCCATGTTGGCCGAAGAGCTCCTGGTAACACCGGCTAAGTATATTCATCCCTAACACACCAGGGACGTCTACGCTCAAACCACCAGAAGGATCCCGAACCACCAGGACACCACACCCAATGACCAACCTGCCGCAAAGTTCGACATCCAATTCTAAATAGCCGATATACGGGATCGCTAGCCCGTTAGCTGCTCGAAGCTGCAACCACTGACAGCCATGTAGACGGTCCCGTCCCCAAGGCTCAAAATGTTGCCGGAAACAACTCTCTGTAATTGTGGACACCATTGAACCGGTGTCAACTAAACAAGGTACTGAGACCCCTCCTATAGAAGCAATCAAATGTGGACAAGAAGAGATCAAATGGGAGAGCGGGCCCCGTGCGCCCACCTGACGTGAGTCTATTACTTCCCCACCAGAACCGTGACTCTGCGGCCCGGCGGGTGCTAGTTTTCCGACGGCCGTGAAAAACGCACCTGTCCAGTCATACTAATAGAGGGTCCAGCCACAGGCGGTGGAGGGCGTGGAGAACCACGTCCCCCATCGCACTCCCGAGCAAAATGGCCTGGACGCTGACACCGTCTACATATGACTGGACCAGAACGTGGCGAACGGTTACGCACATTTGGAGGTTGAAGACGAGCAACAGTTTGAGCAAGCTGATTTAGCTGTTGCTGCTGCTGTCGTAACATCTCTTGCAGCTCACGCATCTCCGACTGCTGCGGAGACTTTTCCCCAGCAGCAGAGGTCCCTCCACGTACCCCATACTGAAGACCGTATGCTAATGGGACGGATTGACTACGCCCTCTCGCTCCCCCTGGCATCCCCTCACGTTCCCACCTAATCGCTTCTCCACGGACCTCCAATATCGTAATAGAAGGCTGGCGACGAACCAGCTGCTTAAGCTCACGTCGCAACGCGCTATCGGATACGTGCTCCACGAATTGATCCCGCAATACAGTCTCTGCATCCGTAATAGCACTGGGTGCTTGAGTCCTAACTCTCTCTAAAAGAGCCATAAGCGCAAGGGAGAATTCTAACAGCGTCTCACCTTCCTGTTGCTTTCTAGAGAAGAAAGCCTCTTGCAATGCGACGTACGACTGTGAACACCCATAAAGATCCTGCAATGCTTTAATAATTTTAACCGGATCCCCACGCTCCGCCTCAGGACGATACCGAATCTCCTCTCGGGCCTCACCTTCTAGGTGATCAAATAAAAAGAACGCCTCCTCGACCCATTCGTCAATGCTTACGCCAGACTTGCCATTAAACTTCGGGCACCGACGCTCCCGAGGCACAAAAACTAATCGCTCTGGTGCATTAGCACCAGATGGTTGAGGCATGGCTGGTGGAGCAACAGGCAAAGCGGCATCGACATTAGACGGCCCGGCCGGTGCATTAGACGGCTCGGCCGGCGCGTGCGCCTGCTGCAATCTGGCATTATCGGCTCTTAATTGCGCTACTAGTTCCCGCAGCTCATTTAATTCTTCCTCCATCTCAAAAAAAGAAATTGAACTTACCACCACGGAGAAATCGTCACCAATCAGCACCACGCTGCTGTTCTGTTTCCAAAAGGAATGAAAAAGTCAACACAAACACAACATACAAACAAACAAACTAATGTCTCTGACCCAATCTGGCGGCCCTGCCGACTACGCCACTATGTGGCAGGAGGGGTCCTTAGCGGGGTGCACAAAATGCACACAACTCAATTAAACGACTGTCGTAACAGTCAATATGACATTTATTTCCGACTACGCCACTTTGGGATTTTAACCAAAGAACAAACAGTGCCCCCTAGAGGCACGCACAGGTTCGAATCGCCAGGAGTCAGAGACAGAAGTAAATGGTACAAAAATATTTTTATTGAGTTGTACAAATATTAAAAATATGGCCACTCATCGTAAAACACTTCTGCTGTGGGCAAGGAGCTGGGTCTTACCAACTGGGGCAGTCTCATATGCCAAATTAATCACTACAATCAGGTGAACATAGCACACACACACAGACTGGTGTCAGTGAGAAGCACAACACACGGTGAAGGACACACCACCACCACAATAGAGCCACTCGTCTGCACCCAGCGCCCAGATCCTGCCAAAACAAAGAGAGGTATTAAAATAAACAATAATTGCACTGAATGCAAGCGCTGAAATGAGCGCGGCAAGCAGAGAGGGTTTACAAAAAAAATAGTAAAGAAATAACAAAAACAATAAACTTAGTGCAGCTCAAAAGACCAAATTGCACAAAATAGAGATTCTTACTGGACTAGGTTAAGTCACAAAACATTACACAGCTTCAAATAGATGTAGGTGTATGGAATAATGTAATGTCCAGTCTCTGAGTTTGCACAAATCAAATAAACAAAACTTTAGACAAAATGTCCTTGGTTTCACAATATAATATGAATAATAAAAGAAAAAAAGAAATTGAATAAACAATTGAATTCAGATCAAATGAATTAGAACACCAAAACACCAATAAAGTCAAATGATTAATGTATCAACCAAAAAAAGGAAAGGAGTTTAACATAACAGGGAAACCCTGCTGAAACCAAAATTAGACAGAAAGATTTCAAGCACTCATTACAGAGCCGCTTCAGCCTTGTTTAAAGACAACGCGCAGTCGCGTTTCAGCACACACACACAGGAAACGAAACAGTAGGAAACAAAATAATAGAAACAAAACAGAAACAAAACAGCAGCGCCCGCTGAGGCACAGAGCAATGGATTATGCAGCGTGAAGCATGCAGCGCAGCGTATGGAGTATGCGGCCCAAAGCAGGAAGTATGCAGCATGAAATATGCAGCCTGCAACGCAGCACTTAGTACGCAGCCATTGCCTTCACCTCGCGCCTATAAACACAAAGCAAGATGTTACGCTGCTCGTTCTCCCTTTGCTTAATGCTCAAGCAGCCAGTGATACTCACAATCGGAAATGCTGAGACGCAGGAGGTTAATCAGTTAGTGATCCCACCCCCAAAAGAGCGCAGCACCAGCTAAGCAGAGACTAAATTGCCCCTTAAATATATAAAGCAGACACGTAAGAGCACTAGCAATACAAAACATGTTATAAACACACGTCATTGTGCACCCGGTACGCTCTCCTTACCGTCTTAATTGTCCACATTTGGTTCCTCACGCAGCAAAATAGACTTTTGTACAGTGGTTAGCAGCTTCGACAGTCTCTACCAACTAGAAAATAATCAGTATTAGCTCCCCAATATAGCTCGTTTTAAAGTGTTGCGAAGCCAAACAATACACTCACCACGGATGTGAACAATCCACTCGAGCAAACAAGCGGCGGCGCGCTGATGACGTAACGGCCCCCCTCAATGACGCACACCTACGACTGATGCGTTGCGCTTTTATACCTTCAAAATCACTACCCATTGGCTAAACCCTCACATTACAAAAATAGGAGGGGCACAAACCCATTCTGCCACACTTATATTCAATTCAATTTTATTTATATAGCGCTTTTCACAATTGTCAATTGTTGCAAAGCAGCTTTACATGAGTAGATGTAGAGGAGAACACTGAAAATCAATACATAGTATAAGAAGTAGAATAAAGCGGCTGTGGATAAACCGTGTAAGCGAGCGTATTAATAATGTCACGTATACAGTAAAGTGCTAAGTTAAGCCAAAGTTGGCTGACTCTCCCTGGGACTAAAAAACCCCCTTAGGAGAAAACTTGGTGGGAAAAACTCCTAGAAGGACAAAAAACCCTAAGGAGAGATTAATATTTATATATATATATATATAGACACGGTAGGGATAGGAAGCGGATTAAACTGGTTCAGCCGGTGGTCGTTGGTCGCGCATCGGCTGGGCATCACGTTGAAGGACGGCCAGTAGATCAGTGGTGCGATGACCTTCAAAGCAGCAGGAACTGGGTCTGTTTGTCTCATTGTCCTCGGGGTCGAGGACGAGACAGGGAGACAAAAACAGAATTCTATTAGCGTAGGGGCCGTTCGCATGTAATGCAAGTGTCATACATTATAGTGGTTTAATTCAGCTCGGTTCCAGACAGGCTAACTATTGCGGCAAGAGTAAATTACCCATATGAGGTATGTGAGTGCTTTGTTCTAGACAAAATAACTACTGCGGGAAAAAGTACATTTATTGGACATTCTATGTGAATGCTTTGTTAAAGAAGAATGTCTTAAGTTTAGATTTAAATTGCTCGTGTGAGGACTCTGCCATAATCTGGTTTGGTAATTATATCTAGTTGTGTATGGCAGGGTCCTGACAGTACAATGTTTTGTGTGGGAGAGCGTGGTTTTGATATTGTCATATCAGACCACGGTTTTCCCATGTCTTGTGACTTTTCCCCGCTCCCTTGTATTCTCTTGTCATTGTGTGTTATTTTTCCCCGCTCCCTTGCATTTTCCAGTCTTTTATGTCTTGTTTAGTCTAGTGTTCTGTTTTTATGTATGTATATGTGCATGTGGATGTATGTAGGTGTGTATATATGTATATGTATATGTATATATATATGTATATATGTATGTATACATGTGTATATATATGTATGGATGTTATGTGTATATATATGTGTATATTGTATGTATGTGTGTATGTTTTTATATATTTGTATATATTTATATATATAGATATATTTATGGTTTTGTCTTGTGGGTACTGTGGTTGTCTTGTGTTTGTATGTGTTTTACTGGTTCACTTGTGCTTCCCTCACAGGTGTTCCGGTTCAGTGTGATTGCCTCCTCTCGTCTTCCTCACCTGTTGCTTGTTATCCTCTCGTCTGATCTGTGTATTTAGTCCCTGTGTGTCTAGTGTGTCTTTGCAAGCTCGTTTGTCAATGTCAGTACTGTGTATGTACTCGCCCGTTACTAGCTTTGCTAGTTTCTAGTTTAGTCTTGTTGTGTGCTTTTGATACGTCTAGTTTGTTCATTTATTGTTTCCCTTATTCTGTACTCACTGCTGCCCAGGAATCATTCTCTAGATACTGTTTCTGTGATCGCTGACTGTTATAGAGACTGCTTTCTCCATCTTCCTGTTTAAGGACTGCAGTGCTATCTTCCAAGTTGTCCACTGCTCTGCTCTCCTCCTCAGCTCTGACTGCCAGTTGGTTGGGCGCTGTCCAGCGTACCCATTCAGGGCCTGCAGCCGCGGTCCAGCTTGGCTGGTGTATTCACCGCGGCATTGGTTCATCTCACCCTGTTTTCCCTCAGAGGATCATTTACCCCGTCAGTAAGCAGTGGAACATTTTGTGGTGTTGTGGAATTAATTAACTGTTGTACTATACTCTCTCCCACCGTTCGTTTGTCTGGCCGGAGCCCGAACGTGTGTGGCTTGTCTCCCCAGTGTCTGTGTGTGCTCCTCGTCCTAGCCGTCTGCCTCGGAGTGGCCTTTGCGCCCAGACGTGCCATTGTCTGTTTACATTTATTTTCTGTTAAATAAACATTTTCTGTTATCCGCACTGGGATCCATTTGCCTGTTTTCCCCCACCCTAACAGTACGAACTTGCCATAACTGGATCCCGCGGAAATGGACCTATCCTGGTCTGACTACAGAAGCTGCCAAGCGCATGTCCTGTTCGGCCTCCGGCAGAAGGGGGCCAATGTGAAGGATTTCGCTATGGACTTTTTGAGATCTGCCAAGTACTCCGGCTTCAACGAGGCAGAGTTAAAGGTAATTTTCAACAGCTGCCTCGACAAGCCCCTCACTACGGCAGAGCAAAGAACCCTGAAACCCCTGGGCTTCCCGGATACAGTGGAGTACTTGATGAACCGTGAAGAGCCAGGGGATTCTACTGACACCTCTCATCCTGTCCCTTTGCCTTCCATCCCGGAGGGCTGTGTTGTCGGGGTGATGACCCAGGAGTTCTCTGCGCCCTCCACATCGAGTCCGGTAAGCTCCGCCCTGCCAGTCAGCCTTCGGGGTAAAAGAGAGCGAAGAGTGTCCTGGGAATCTGCATCGGAAGGGTCTTCTACCGAGCCGATCGTTCCCACCACACCACCTCCTGCCATCGCTCTCACTGCACCGCGCCCAAAGAAGAAGAAGAGGAAGAAGGGCTCCTCTGCTCTTCAGCCAGCTGCCACCCCTCAGTCCTCTGATAAGCAGCAGCCTCTGCCTTCGCCGGTGCAGCCTCAGCCAGGGTCTATCCAGCCTGTGACGTCTCCGCAGCCGCCCGCTGCGCTCCCTGTCAATGACCCTGTGTCGTCTCCGCAGCCGCCCGCTGCGCTCCCTGTCATTGATCCTGTGTCATCTCTGCAGCCGCCCGCTGCACCCCCCGTCATTGTCCCTGCCTTGTCTCCGCTGCCGTCCGCAGCCTCCCCTGTCATGATTCCTGTCTCGCCTCCGCAGCCGTCCGCTGCGCCCCCTGTCATTGTCACTGTCTCCATGTCGTCTCCGCCGCCGGACGTGGCGTCCCCCGTCATGGTTCCTGTGTTGTCTCCGCAGATGTCCGCTGCACCCCCTGTCATTGTCCCTGCCTCGTCTCCGCTGCCGGCCGCAGCGCCCCCTGTCATGTTTCCTGTTTCCCCTCAGCCGTTAAACCCTGACCTTGTTGTTCCTGCCTTGCCCCAAGCTGTTTCCTCCCCACGGAACCCTGTTAGGCCTGCCCGGCCTCCACGCACCCAACCCGCAGCTACTCCCCGGGGTCAGAGGTCTCGTCCTGTACCCAGTCCCATCCCTCCTCCTGTGAACGTTGTTGTTCCCCCGCCCCCCCTCCCTTGTTTGTTGTTCTTGTTGTCCCACCCTAACCCTCTAGTTGTTCTGTCTTGTCTTCCCTTGTTGGTGTTTGTCATGTTTTCGTGGGTGTTGTCCAGTGTCCAGTCTGTCTTGTCCTGTGTCTCTCCTTGAGGGCCGCCAGGTGGCGTCCCTTGAGGGGAGGGTCCTGTGAGGACTCTGCCATAATCTGGTTTGGTAATTATATCTAGTTGTGTATGGCAGGGTCCTGACAGTACAATGTTTTGTGTGGGAGAGCGTGGTTTTGATATTGTCATATCAGACCACGGTTTTCCCATGTCTTGTGACTTTTCCCCGCTCCCTTGTATTCTCTTGTCATTATGTGTTATTTTTCCCCGCTCCCTTGCATTTTCCAGTCTTTTATGTCTTGTTTAGTCTAGTGTTCTGTTTTTATGTATGTATATGTGCATGTGGATGTATGTAGGTGTGTATATATGTATATGTATATGTATATATATATGTATATATGTATGTATACATGTGTATATATATGTATGGATGTTATGTGTATATATATGTGTATATTGTATGTATGTGTGTATGTTTTTATATATTTGTATATATTTATATATATAGATATATTTATGGTTTTGTCTTGTGGGTACTGTGGTTGTCTTGTGTTTGTATGTGTTTTACTGGTTCACTTGTGCTTCCCTCACAGGTGTTCCGGTTCAGTGTGATTGCCTCCTCTCGTCTTCCTCACCTGTTGCTTGTTATCCTCTCGTCTGATCTGTGTATTTAGTCCCTGTGTGTCTAGTGTGTCTTTGCAAGCTCGTTTGTCAATGTCAGTACTGTGTATGTACTCGCCCGTTACTAGCTTTGCTAGTTTCTAGTTTAGTCTTGTTGTGTGCTTTTGATACGTCTAGTTTGTTCATTTATTGTTTCCCTTATTCTGTACTCACTGCTGCCCAGGAATCATTCTCTAGATACTGTTTCTGTGATCGCTGACTGTTATAGAGACTGCTTTCTCCATCTTCCTGTTTAAGGACTGCAGTGCTATCTTCCAAGTTGTCCACTGCTCTGCTCTCCTCCTCAGCTCTGACTGCCAGTTGGTTGGGCGCTGTCCAGCGTACCCATTCAGGGCCTGCAGCCGCGGTCCAGCTTGGCTGGTGTATTCACCGCGGCATTGGTTCATCTCACCCTGTTTTCCCTCAGAGGATCATTTACCCCGTCAGTAAGCAGTGGAACATTTTGTGGTGTTGTGGAATTAATTAACTGTTGTACTATACTCTCTCCCACCGTTCGTTTGTCTGGCCGGAGCCCGAACGTGTGTGGCTTGTCTCCCCAGTGTCTGTGTGTGCTCCTCGTCCTAGCCGTCTGCCTCGGAGTGGCCTTTGCGCCCAGACGTGCCATTGTCTGTTTACATTTATTTTCTGTTAAATAAACATTTTCTGTTATCCGCACTGGGATCCATTTGCCTGTTTTCCCCCACCCTAACAGTACGAACTTGCCATAACTGGATCCCGCGGAAATGGACCTATCCTGGTCTGACTACAGAAGCTGCCAAGCGCATGTCCTGTTCGGCCTCCGGCAGAAGGGGGCCAATGTGAAGGATTTCGCTATGGACTTTTTGAGATCTGCCAAGTACTCCGGCTTCAACGAGGCAGAGTTAAAGGTAATTTTCAACAGCTGCCTCGACAAGCCCCTCACTACGGCAGAGCAAAGAACCCTGAAACCCCTGGGCTTCCCGGATACAGTGGAGTACTTGATGAACCGTGAAGAGCCAGGGGATTCTACTGACACCTCTCATCCTGTCCCTTTGCCTTCCATCCCGGAGGGCTGTGTTGTCGGGGTGATGACCCAGGAGTTCTCTGCGCCCTCCACATCGAGTCCGGTAAGCTCCGCCCTGCCAGTCAGCCTTCGGGGTAAAAGAGAGCGAAGAGTGTCCTGGGAATCTGCATCGGAAGGGTCTTCTACCGAGCCGATCGTTCCCACCACACCACCTCCTGCCATCGCTCTCACTGCACCGCGCCCAAAGAAGAAGAAGAGGAAGAAGGGCTCCTCTGCTCTTCAGCCAGCTGCCACCCCTCAGTCCTCTGATAAGCAGCAGCCTCTGCCTTCGCCGGTGCAGCCTCAGCCAGGGTCTATCCAGCCTGTGACGTCTCCGCAGCCGCCCGCTGCGCTCCCTGTCAATGACCCTGTGTCGTCTCCGCAGCCGCCCGCTGCGCTCCCTGTCATTGATCCTGTGTCATCTCTGCAGCCGCCCGCTGCACCCCCCGTCATTGTCCCTGCCTTGTCTCCGCTGCCGTCCGCAGCCTCCCCTGTCATGATTCCTGTCTCGCCTCCGCAGCCGTCCGCTGCGCCCCCTGTCATTGTCACTGTCTCCATGTCGTCTCCGCCGCCGGACGTGGCGTCCCCCGTCATGGTTCCTGTGTTGTCTCCGCAGATGTCCGCTGCACCCCCTGTCATTGTCCCTGCCTCGTCTCCGCTGCCGGCCGCAGCGCCCCCTGTCATGTTTCCTGTTTCCCCTCAGCCGTTAAACCCTGACCTTGTTGTTCCTGCCTTGCCCCAAGCTGTTTCCTCCCCACGGAACCCTGTTAGGCCTGCCCGGCCTCCACGCACCCAACCCGCAGCTACTCCCCGGGGTCAGAGGTCTCGTCCTGTACCCAGTCCCATCCCTCCTCCTGTGAACGTTGTTGTTCCCCCGCCCCCCCTCCCTTGTTTGTTGTTCTTGTTGTCCCACCCTAACCCTCTAGTTGTTCTGTCTTGTCTTCCCTTGTTGGTGTTTGTCATGTTTTCGTGGGTGTTGTCCAGTGTCCAGTCTGTCTTGTCCTGTGTCTCTCCTTGAGGGCCGCCAGGTGGCGTCCCTTGAGGGGAGGGTCCTGTGAGGACTCTGCCATAATCTGGTTTGGTAATTATATCTAGTTGTGTATGGCAGGGTCCTGACAGTACAATGTTTTGTGTGGGAGAGCGTGGTTTTGATATTGTCATATCAGACCACGGTTTTCCCATGTCTTGTGACTTTTCCCCGCTCCCTTGTATTCTCTTGTCATTATGTGTTATTTTTCCCCGCTCCCTTGCATTTTCCAGTCTTTTATGTCTTGTTTAGTCTAGTGTTCTGTTTTTATGTATGTATATGTGCATGTGGATGTATGTAGGTGTGTATATATGTATATGTATATGTATATATATATGTATATATGTATGTATACATGTGTATATATATGTATGGATGTTATGTGTATATATATGTGTATATTGTATGTATGTGTGTATGTTTTTATATATTTGTATATATTTATATATATAGATATATTTATGGTTTTGTCTTGTGGGTACTGTGGTTGTCTTGTGTTTGTATGTGTTTTACTGGTTCACTTGTGCTTCCCTCACAGGTGTTCCGGTTCAGTGTGATTGCCTCCTCTCGTCTTCCTCACCTGTTGCTTGTTATCCTCTCGTCTGATCTGTGTATTTAGTCCCTGTGTGTCTAGTGTGTCTTTGCAAGCTCGTTTGTCAATGTCAGTACTGTGTATGTACTCGCCCGTTACTAGCTTTGCTAGTTTCTAGTTTAGTCTTGTTGTGTGCTTTTGATACGTCTAGTTTGTTCATTTATTGTTTCCCTTATTCTGTACTCACTGCTGCCCAGGAATCATTCTCTAGATACTGTTTCTGTGATCGCTGACTGTTATAGAGACTGCTTTCTCCATCTTCCTGTTTAAGGACTGCAGTGCTATCTTCCAAGTTGTCCACTGCTCTGCTCTCCTCCTCAGCTCTGACTGCCAGTTGGTTGGGCGCTGTCCAGCGTACCCATTCAGGGCCTGCAGCCGCGGTCCAGCTTGGCTGGTGTATTCACCGCGGCATTGGTTCATCTCACCCTGTTTTCCCTCAGAGGATCATTTACCCCGTCAGTAAGCAGTGGAACATTTTGTGGTGTTGTGGAATTAATTAACTGTTGTACTATACTCTCTCCCACCGTTCGTTTGTCTGGCCGGAGCCCGAACGTGTGTGGCTTGTCTCCCCAGTGTCTGTGTGTGCTCCTCGTCCTAGCCGTCTGCCTCGGAGTGGCCTTTGCGCCCAGACGTGCCATTGTCTGTTTACATTTATTTTCTGTTAAATAAACATTTTCTGTTATCCGCACTGGGATCCATTTGCCTGTTTTCCCCCACCCTAACAGCTCGACTGTGCTCGAAATATGTACATTTAACTTTTCCGGCCTCTTATTACTACCTGTCCCAACTTCTTTTGGAATGTGTAGCTGTCATGAAATCCAAAATGAGCCAATATTTGGCATGATATTTCAAAATGTCTCATTTTCAACATTTGATTTGTTATCTATATTGTATTGTGAATAAAATATAAGTTTATGAGATTTGTAAATATTCCATTACTTTTTTACTCACAATTTACAATCACAATTTTACTCACAATTACAGTGTCCCAACTTTTTCTGATTTGGGGTTGTATATTAAAAGAACACTTGGAAGTATACCTGCAGCACACAATAAGTAACCTACTAGTTTACTAAGAGTACACTAACAGAACATTTGCATGTACACTTGAAGTCTATGAAGAACTAATTGTGCACTAGTTGTACACTTAAAGTTGACTACTCTTACACTTATAGTACACTTAGGAGTATACTTTTATATACTAAAAGTGGGCAAATTTAGTCCCAAGCGGTATTCAAGCAGTACAATTACAAGTATACTACTAGAACATAAATGTTAGTACACTTACTACATAAAGTATACTTAAAACTATACTCCAACATTACTTAAGTATACTTAATAAAATGAACTTGAAGTATACTTCTTTTTCATAAGGGATCAGCAACATCTTCTACTTCAAACTTCTTTAACTGTCTGTCTTTTTCCTTTTCAATGGCACTTTAAACAATATTTGCTCTAAACCACTTTCCTTAGGTCTAATATCACACTCGACTCGCCTCATTGTCAGCTACAAATCTGATTTATTGCTTTGTCATCCTCATTCTCTCCATTTGAAACGTTTTGACTTTACTCCTGCCCTGAAACCAAAGGCTCCATCTCAGATTCAGCACCTTGAACTTCACTAAGTTCGTTTGAATTTACAGCTGCAGGCTCTGTTGCCATAGAGCAGGGGTGGGGAATCCTGGGCCCTGGAGGGCCACTGTCCTGCACAGTTTGGTTCCAACCCTAATCAAACTCACTCATTAAGCTTTTCACAAAATAACATAGTTTTGTTCAACATGTTAATTTGTATAAAAGGGTTTACTGATTAACATAGGCTATGTTGTGTTGTTCATTTTCAAGAACTTTCCTTTGTTATGTGAAGGGAGATGTTATGATATAGGTCAGCCAAAAGAGGGCACCAATGAGCTATCCTAGGATGGGGGCAAGAGGGAGTGAAGGAATGCATAATGCTGGGGGTAAGTGAACTGAATAAAAGCTAGTGTTTGACCCATCGCAAGTCTCATTTATTAACATGAAACAGAAGGTACTGTTGACAAAGTTAAAGGACGATTGGATAAGTGGAGGTTTTTACTTCCTAAAATATCCTACAAAGGACGAATCTTGATCATAAACAACCTGGTAGCCTCTGCACTATGGCACCACCTAGCCTGCATAGACCCCAGTTTACGTTTTAACGATAATCCAGTCCATTTTAATTGATTTCTTCTGGGACAGAATGCACTGGGTACCAAAAAGTGTCTTATATCTATCAAAGGATGAAGGATGACTTAGTTTGATACATTTGCAGAGCATAATGGCTGCATTCCATTTACAATATGTGTCATGTGGTATCAAACCAGTAGAGCAGTGTGATTAATGGGTTAACTTTAACTTTATTTTTATTCTGGAAATTGTTATCTTTGTATCTGTTTGCTATGAGTTTTTGATGATTTGCAGTGGATTGGTTTGTTGTATTGTTTGCTGTGATATTGTTGGACAATTAATATGACTGTTTTCCCTCTTTCACGAACTGCAACAACAAATACTGATTGACCTGTGAACCCTAATCATATCAGTGATTTAATTTGCCAGCTGATTAGACTATTCCCAATAAAAGGAGGCTAGATTCCTTACGATGGAGTTGTTCTGGACGGATGGATGCGCCGAGTGCTGCAGCAGATAGGCTTAGAGATCCTGTTTTCCTTCGGTGATTTCGCTGACCGGATCGTTGGTGTTGGTGGAGCCCACTCGTAGTTCCGCAGTGTCAACACTCACAAAAATCTTGACTAAAGGGAAGTGTTTTTTTTCTCCCACACTGCGTGTGTATGTTTTTAGCATTGCGCTAAAGCAGCCCCTTTAGTTGTTGTTGTTTACTTTGTGAAGGTGCCAGATTCGAGGGTTACAGTGGTGCAGCGGATACGGCAGTATTATTGACGAGTCCATATGAAGCACCGAAAAGGAAAGTTGTCTCCCTAGCCAATTGAAACTGTTCTTTCTGACGTTGCCGGTCCGTGAACCGACTGTCCATTGATTTTTTCGATTTCTCCATTGACAGCAGCACTGCGTCATCACGTGATCGATCCGGAGCCGCTGAAGCAAGACATTCTGTGCTGGCAACAGGGAAAACCCGGCACTAAATCCATGCTGGATTGGACTTGGGTATTGTTGTACCCTGGGACAGAACATTGAATAATTCACGGTTTTATTGTTCCTCTGGGCCTTGGAGATGCTATTTTAATACTGTTATTATACATTTTATTTGAAAGAGAAACTAATAAAATCCTATTTTTACATATTTTTTTGTGTCTTTCTCGCTGTGTTGGTGAGGCTGGGAATCTATACTTAGATTTATATTTGACAGACTTTTAACCTGTTACATTAGTGGCGTAGTCCGCAGAGATTCCCTTTCCACACCACACAGTGTAGAATGGCAGATGAAAATGAAGGACAGCCTGAAAGTCTAACAAGTGTAGACATGCTGAGCGAATTAAAGAGACTGTATGGGTGTGTAACACCAGTAGCCCAGCTCCAGGCACAATTTTTTAAATGTCACCAACAGGAAGAGGAGACAGTTTCTGCTTTCATCCTCCGTCTCCTAGAATTATTCTCCACATGGAAAGAGCAGGAACCAATGGGCTCTGCCCAGGACGAGATGACTATTAGAGGCCAGCTTGTCTTGGGCTTGAGGCCTGGTGTGGTGCAACATGAACTTCAGAGGCAGGTGCGTAGAAAACCTACATTGTCCTTTTCTGAGGTGTGTAGCGAAGTGAGAGCATTGGAAGCTGAGCTGAAGATGGAGCCTGTTTGTGCTTCCCGCATTTCGGTGCCACAATTAAATCAATTCATGGTTGCACCTAGCCTAGAATAGTGGAGGGAGACAGTAAGAGCCGCAGTCAGAAAAGAAATTACAGATCAACTTTCTGCTCTTAAAGAAACTTTAACTGATGAGATGAAACGCCAGCTCTCTCCTCAGACTATGGTGCATAGAGACCAGCCCTTATCCCCTTGAGGGGTTGTTCGGGAAGACCGCTATACTGCTCCCCCCAGACGTCACCAGGCTTTGGAGTGGGATGACCGGGGCAGACCAATCTGCAGAGGCTGTGGGAAAGCAGGTTTCATCCAGAGGTACTGTCAACTGAGGAGGGGGCAGTTAAACTGACAGCCCCAACCACCGAGAGCCAGGTGGTTGGGGAGGGGGACCAGGGAAACCACACTAATAAGCAATCCCTGGTAGGAGCGTGTCCAGGAGTTGAAGTTGTTGTTGCGGGAGTACAATTGCCCTGCTTGCTTGATACAGGCTCACAAGTTACATTGTTCAGTGAAACTTTCTTGCAGAAATGGCTGAGTGGAAGGTAAAGAAGCGAAGCCCACAAGATCTGCATTAGCTTTCTCTAAAAGCAGCTAATGGACTACAGATCCCATTTACTGGCTACGCCATTTTGGATTTTTCAGTGGGAGGAGTCACCGTGCCAGGTAAAGGGGTTATTATTGTAAAGGATGAGTGTCTAAGTGCTGAAAGAGGTGTCCTAGGGATGAATGTCATTTCACATTGCTGGAAAGAGCTGTTTCAGGGAGTTCACCCTGGCCTGACTGTCTTTGGTACATCTATGTCACGTGAAGCAAATGGAGAGTGGGAGCGTGCTTTTGCTTTCTGTCAAAAGGTTTCACAGGATGAATCATCTGATGGACATATTGGAGTGGCCAGGTTGACTCGCCAAGACCCAGTCTATTTGCCCCCTAACAGTGAGGTGGTGCCATGGACACACCTTTATGGTGCAGAAACCAGGGCGGATGTATGTGTTTTGGTGGAGGCCCCAGAAAGAAGCTAGCATTTTCCGATCTAATGGCGGATTCATCTGATATATGCTTTTCTGACCTATCCTCACCTGAGCGGGAAGCTGTGGAGGAGTTGTTTCCCGGTTTTAGCAGATCCAAGGCGAGGTACAGCGCCCACTTCACCCTGCCTTCCGACGTCCACAAGCGAGCAACAAACATGCATTCCACGCGATGCAGCTTCACGGACCGTGAACGACATGAAAGCGATCGGGAAGCTGTGGAGGAACCGCTGCCCGGCCTTCGCAGATTCGGCAAGCCAAACATCACCCTGGCCCCAGACGTTCGCAGGCGACCGAGGCATGTCACAACCGAACACCCCACGCAATGCAGCTCCGGGGACCGCGTTCGGGTAAACGAAGACGCCATCGCCCAGCATGAAAGCGGTAAGACTCCGCTTGTTATTGTAACATGTACTACTTGCCACATGTATAGTTTAGCTTCTGCTGTTAGCATAGAGGGGTTTACATGCACTAAGTGTATTGAAGTATTAAGGTTAACTGAGAAGGTTGCTGAACTAGAATCGCGCATCCGAACGCTAGTTGAGGATAGCAAAACCGCTAATGTTACTGTCGCAAATAATCTATCGAGCGAAAAGACTAATGGCTCGGTTCCGACATCAGATGCTAATATAAATATTACAAATACTGTATTGAGCGCGCATAGTGTTTATCAAAATACACATGGCTCGGTTCCGTCATCAGAGTCAAGTCGGCGGTCAAACTGGGTGACTGTTAGGCGGCATAGTCATATAAGGCGTCCTTCTAAGACCCATAACGTAACGACAATTTCTAACAGATTCGATCCCCTAAGGAGTATACCAGCTGAAACACCTTTTAAAAGTGCCCTGGTCATTGGAGATTCTATACTCAGGAACACTAACATTGAGGCACCAAACACCATAGTCGACTGTATACCGGGAGCCAGAACGTCTGACATTAGATCCAAACTTAAAGTGCTGGCTAATGCTAAGCGGAAGTTTTCTAAGATTGTTATTCACGCCGGCATGAATGACACTAGGCTCCGCCAGTCGGAAATCACCAAAGATAATATTAAGGAGATGTGTGAAATTGCAAAAACAATGTCAGACAATGTAATATGCTCTGGTCCCCTCCCCGCCTACCGGGGAGATGAAACACATAGTAGATTAGTGTCTCTCAATGGATGGATGTCAAAGTGGTGCCCTCAGCATAACGTAGGGTTTATAGACAATTGGAAGCATTTCTGGGGAAGACCATTTCTCCTAACCCGAGATGGCCTTCATCCGTCATCGGAAGGAAGTGCTATACTCACTAAAAATCTGATCAATAGTCTTAATTCTGATATAGTATGACTATCCAGGGCCCAGGTCAGGAAACAGACGGATCGGCTTAACCGTCCTTCTGTTAGCTGCCGTGATATGTCAAGATCACATATATCCCAGCACTTCGAGTCAATCTTACCGAAATATCAGCACATTTCAACTGTATCTGTTCCCCGAACATATAAATACAGGGCACCGCTTGTTACATCTGGTACATTCTGATTCAAATAAAATTAGAAAACAATACATTAACAGATGAATCTCGAATCTTAAAATTCGGCCTTCTTAACATTAGATCGCTTACCAATAAAGAACCTATTCTCAATGAAATAATTACAGACCAAAACTTAGATGTACTCTGTTTAACAGAAACCTGGCTTAAAGCAGACGACTACATTAGTTTAAATGAATCCACCCCACAAGACTATTATTATAAACACGAACCTCGATTAAATGGGAAAGGGGGTGGTGTAGCTACAATATACAACACAATGTTTAAAGTAAACCAAAAATCTGAGCTAAAATTTAAATCATTTGAAGTAATGTTGTTAAATATGGAAATAACTGATCGTAACCACAAACAGCTTTCTTTTGCTTTAGCGACAATCTATAGACCACCGGGCCACCATGCAGATTTCCTTAATGAAATAGCAGATTTCCTATCTGAGCTTGTAGTCACTGTAGATAAAGCTCTTATTGTTGGTGATTTTAATGTCCATGTGGACAACCCAAAAGACGCATTAGGACGTGTGTTTATAGATGTTCTAAATTCTCTCAATATTAGACAAAACGTGACAGGGCCAACGCATACTCGTAATCACACATTAGACTTAATTCTGTCACTCGGACTCAATATTAATGACGTCGAAATATCACCTCAGAGTGATGCAGTTTCTGACCATTACCTTGTGTCATACACTGTACTTCTAGATAGGATCACTCAATCTACAACATGCTACCGACTAGCCAGAACAATAATTTCCACCACTAAAGATAGCTTTATTAGCACTCTTCCAGACCTGTCCCAAATGAAACATGTAGCAGATAACTGTGACGATCTAGATATTGAAATAGAAAACCTAAACAATGTCTGTTCTAACACATTGGATGCCGTTGCTCCCATTAAAAAAAAAGAGATTAAAAGAAAAACCACCAGCTCCATGGTATGACCATCACACAGCAGCCCTTAAAAAGGCAGCTAGAAAAATGGAAAGAAATTATAGAAGCACAAAGTTAGAAGTATGGCGCGCAGCATGGAAACAGAGTGTTAAACACTACAGACAGGCTATTAAAACCGCCAGATCTACATATCTTAGCAAGCTTATAAATGAGAATCATAATAACCCTCGTTTCCTCTTTAGCACAGTTGCAAAACTGACAAGAAACAAAGAACAAACAGAAACCAATAGTAAACTTCAACACAATAGTAACGATTTCATGAACTTCTTTTCTAACAAAATTACGGCTATTAGGGAAAACATCGTAACTACCCAAGCAGCCATCACTCTATCCATTAGTTCACTAAACACTAGATTACCATATGAACATTTTGATTCATTTAAACCTACTACAATAGATGAGCTCTCTAAACTAGTCACATCATCCAAATCATCGTCCTGTATATTAGACCCCGTTCCCACAAAACTACTTAAAGAGGTATTCCCTGTAGTGTCAACCCCGGTTCTAAATATCTTTAACTCATCGTTAAAAATAGGATACGTTCCAACAGCTTTCAAGCTAGCAGTTATTAAACCGCTGATTAAAAAACCACAGCTTGATCAGGGAGAGCTTAATAACTTTAGACCAATCTCAAATCTCCCTTTTCTTTCGAAAATATTAGAAAAAGTAGTGGCAAGCCAGTTACGCACATTCTTGACAAATAATAGTACGTATGAAAAGTTCCAATCAGGATTCAGGCCCCACCATAGCACAGAGACAGCGTTGCTTAGAGTTACAAATGACCTCCTATTAACATCCGATCGTGGTGAAATCTCAATTCTTATATTACTAGACCTTAGCGCAGCCTTTGACACAATAGACCACAGAATCCTACTCAATAGACTAGAAAACTATGTTGGTATCAGTGGTCAGGCGTTAGCCTGGTTTAGGTCGTATCTAACCAATCGCTATCACTTTGTTTATGTAAATGAGGAACAGTCATATCACTCCCTGGTTAAATATGGTGTACCGCAGGGATCAGTTTTAGGTCCTATCCTGTTCTCATTATATATGTTACCTCTAGGAGACATTATCAGGAAACATAACATAAGTTTTCACTGCTATGCGGATGATACCCAGCTTTACATTTCCTCACATCCCAGCGAAACCCACACGTTTTCTAAGCTAACAGACTGCATTAGCGATGTTAGTGACTGGATGGCATATAACTTTCTTAAGCTCAACTCCAATAAGACAGAGATGCTTATTATTGAACCGAATCGCTACAAACATAATATGTCAGATTACAAGTTGCACATAGATGGCTGCACTGTGGTACCATCTTCCTCGGTTAGGAACTTAGGTGTGATGTTCGACAGCAATTTATCCTTCGATAGTCATATCGGCAACGTCTGCCGCACAGCATTCTTCCATCTTAGAAATATCTCAAAAATCCGCCATATACTGTCTACATCTGACGCAGAGAAGCTTATCCATGCTTTTATGACCTCTAGAATAGACTATTGTAACTCGCTACTTGGGGGATGCCATGCAAATCAGGTAAACAAGCTGCAGCTAATTCAAAACGCTTCTGCAAGAGTGCTTACTAGATCTAAGAAGTATGACCACATAAGTCCAATTCTAGCATCTTTACACTGGCTACCAGTTAATTATCGCATACAATTTAAAATATCACTTACCACCTACAAAGCCTTAAATGGCCTAGCACCCTCATATCTTAGAGAATTACTATCAGAATACAATCCATCACGTGCACTGCGTTCGCAAAACTCTGGTCTCTTAGTTATCCCTAAAATATCAAAAGTGTCTAAAGGTGGAAGATCCTTTTCCTACTTAGCCCCTAAGCTCTGGAATGATTTACCAACCGTTGTCCGAGAATCAGACACAATAGATACCTTTAAATCTAGACTTAAAACTTTTCTCTTTAACAAGGCATTCACATAATTTGTTTTAGTAATGGTACTCATCTCACAATAGATAGCTTGTACAACCTGATAAATAAATAAACTAAATCCTCATTTTCGTCAACATTTCAAAGCATGGTAAATGCTATTAATAAACTTAAGAAAATGTTTAATCTCTCCTTACTTGTTTACATATTTGCAGCAAACCATGGGCCGAGGCATAAACTTTCAAAAACAAATTTCACGTATAAAATAGAAAAGGCTACATATAAGGAAAAGAAACGCTACTTTGTGCACATACAAACCACAATACAAGGCCAAAACTTCAACACTAGACCAATAAAACCCCGAATCGGGCCATTAATTGCCAAGCGCAGAGGAGTGATTGAAAATTATGTATGGAATTATGTTATCACTTGTTCGGCCCTCCACCTGAGGTTTCTGAGTCGAGTAGGGGAGTACTGTGAAGCCTAGACAGGCATCAGGGAGATGACTGGCGCAGTCACGTCCCCGTCTCCCCTTTACTCCCTTGCTCGTCCGGATTTTAATAAAGCTCGGTGGGTATAGATTTGTGGTGTTAAGCCCACTAGTCGGGGGCGGGACTTCAGTCCTTAAAAGGGCGTCACTGCATCCATTTCCTAAAAACATTCGCCGTCCCGTGCATTTTTCTCGTTCTCCCTAAACCGAACTGTGCAGAGTCTGTCACTGGGATGACGTATCTTCAATACGTATATGTATGTGTGTGTGTATGTATGTATGTATGTATGTATAAGTATATATATATATATATATATGTATGTTTGTGTATATGTACATGTGTATACATATGAATGGCCCCTACGCTAATTGGGTTTTGTTTTTCTTTCTTCATGTCTCGTCCTCGTCTCCGAGGACACTTGAGACAAACAGACCCAGTTCCGGTAAATGTGAAAGTTGGCACACCTCTGACTCACCGGCAGACCGTCAACGTGATGCCCAGCTGATGCATGACCAACGACCACCAGCAGAACCCGCTTTACCTCCGCCTAATCTCCTTAATCGTTTCAATGTATATATAAATATATCTCCCAAGGGTTTTTTCCTCCTAAGACTTTTTTTTACTTCCCCTGCTGAGTCTGGGGTTTTTTTTCTCATAGGGGGTTTTTCAACCCGGGGAGGCAGCCTTCTTGGGCTTTACTTAGCATCCTCTTCTTTACGTTACATTAGCAATACGCACGCTTATAATGTTGATTCATAGCCGCAGCAAATTTAGCTGCTATCGTGTATTATGTTGTGCTATCTGTCGTTTTTTTAAGCTTTCCACTGCTTCTATTACTGTAAAGCTGCTTTGAAACAATCACAAATTGTGAAAAGCGCTATATAAATAAAATTGAATTGAATTGAAAAATTGAAAAGAGATGAGTGGCAGGTGGCCAGGACTGTGACTACTGTGGTGGGAGGACGCCTCCCGATAAGGGTACGTAATCTTAACCCTTACCCCAGTTAAAGTTACCCCTTGCTAATGTCTTCCAAGTCAATCCAAGGCAGATTCGAGGAGAAAGGGACCTTGTTTTGAAGACCTTGGTTTGAAGACCTTGGATCCAGGAGTAGTGGAAGTGGATATCCAGACTAACTATATTAGTACCTAAGCTCAGCATCCAGTTAGCCTGCTGAAAGGTGATGGCTTGACAACAGACCAGCAACAGAAGATGGATTCACTGTTGCAGCGATGGAGAGATATCTTTGCAGTGGACGATGAGGCCTTCGGCCAGACCAACACAGTCCTCCATTCCATACCTGGGCCATTCTACCGAATTCGTGCAAATTGCTGTCCCAGAACCAAAAACCAATTTAAAAAGAATTAATGTAGGAAAATGTTTGATAATAAAAAATATAAGCAAATAGCAATCAAAACCCAAAGTAATATTTGAGGTAGCGGCAGGCTTTATATATAAAATATCATCATTTATATGGTGCTTTCAATTGACAGGTGGTTGTCCCAAACCCCAAGGTCTGAATTTCACCATAGGAAAAAAATATTAAATAATTTTTAAAAAAATTTTATCATTGTTTTAAGAAGTATCATTTTGAATAATTTTGTTAATTAAAACAAAAAATATATTTATTGGATATTTTCAGTAAAAATCATGTAAAAAAACACTGTCCTGCATTTTCACGTCACTACCGAAACATTGCATAGTTTGGTCAATAATATAATAATGCTTTAAGCCACTCCCCTCCATTTTGAACCAGAAACTTTGTCTGTGCCTCTCTCCCTTGTGGTGACATGGTGATTAGATCAGTCCCATGGTTTTGAAGTAAATGTGATCAAAAGTTTGGAAATCAGTGTGTGACTTGATGAATGTCACTACCGATCACCAGTGTTGGGTGTAACTAGTTACAAAGTAACTAGTTACTGTAATAATATTACTTTTTTCAGTAACTAGTAGTGTAAGGCATTACCCGTCTGAAAATGGTAATATTATTACAGTTTTACCGAGCTAGTTACTTTAGTTACATTCGCCAGTAGCACCTTCATCACACAAGGCACAAAACACAGAGAACAAAAGGGAAGGGGGAGGAGGGCGTGAATGGAACAGTGATTGGTCTAAGTTTGGCACGAGGTATCATTTACTATCACTGATTGGTCGACACCCGGCAGCCAGCAGCACAGAGCGGCAGCGGCACACTCAAAGACAGATCGGGAAAATGGAAGCGTCAACAACGGCAAGCTCTTTTTCAGAGGAAGGTTCCCAGCAACAGAAAGCTACTTTCAACGGGTGGAGATTCAGTCATATTTTATTATGTTCAACGGAAGGAAAATAACTTGACGGTGAAGTATACACTCTTTAATGTTTCTCCGAACGCTGTGCCCTGCGTCCGGTAGCGGGTAAGGAAGCCAGCATTTTCTTGGCCGTGGCTTGCCCAAATAAACATTCTTGTCCAGAAAAAAAATGTAACTAGTAATATAACTAGTAATATAACTAGTTACTTTCTCCAGGGAGTAATAAAGTAAAGTAAGGCATTACTATTTTTGAGAGTAATATGTAATACGTAATATATTACTTTTTTGAGTAACTAGCCCCAACACTGCCGATCACACATTTTCAATGATTAATTAAGTTTTTTTTTCTACTGGTCATTTAGGTTTTACTCATGTTTCAATGTTGAGAACTGTGCTAGCTAACTACGTACAGATTAGCATCTTAGCGGTAGGATTAAAGTTAGCTTAAATCGTCACTACCGAAACAGTCACAACTGAAACATTTGTTGACATTTCGGTTGTGACGTGATTGTTTCATTAGTGACCAAATGACACTTATTTCTTTATTTTAATAAATAAATAGAAACTTTCAAGTGCACATATTTCTGTAATGTTGTACGTGATTTGACTAGGACTACAAACTAAGATAAAATGAACTAGGCCAGATTAATTTAATTAATTCATACAGTAGTAGCTTGAGTCATTATTGATATAAATGAAGGCTATATGATTCTACCTCTGGTCTCTAGGAAAACTTTCTGCGCTAATTTAGCGGGACTTTGACTGATTGCTTTATATAATTGACATAACAGATAGCACTTATCAGTATCATTGTAAATTGACATGTCATTGTTAAGTGTAGACAGGGCAGGCTCACACTAATAATGTAAATGTAAATATCTTTGGTTAATTTGTAGAGATAGCTACAGAGAGAGAGGAATCAACAACATGCATAGACGGAAAGATGAAAGTAGAGCGGACAGACTGAGAGAGCCTATTTTCTTGAGCCGATACTTCTTTTGCTCACTTAGTTTACTTGTAACATTTGGCATCATCGTGTCATTTTTATAAGTCTCAATTTAAAAAAGTAACATTTATTGAACTTAAAAAAATATATTTCTATCTGTAAATAATGCCGGAAAAACTCGATGAACACAGCAGCCACAAATCGGCCAATGCCAATACACATAAAACTCTCAAAAATCGGCCGATATATCGGTCTATCACTAGTTCTTTTATATGAAAATGTATTCAACCTACCTCAAATCAAATAAAAAATTAAGTTTACTTCAAACTCAAAAAAGTCAAACTCAGCAACAAGAGAATCAGTTAAGTGTACACCAACATGTGTACACCAACATTACAGATGGACATGGGTGCATTCACACCAAATTCTGTAGTTTATACTGTGGGCCTGAGGTTTTATATGGACATACATTGTCATCTTTTTCTCAAGAGATGTGAAAATCAACACAGCATCTTGCATCCCTTCAAGGTCTGATCCGCCATCTCTTCAGCGTTAGATATTCTTTGTGCTGTATGTTTTGACTGCATAATGCCAACCATTTTTGACCAACTAATTACTTTTTTTTACATAAATTATGGACAATCTGATATGGTCATTTGATGTCACAACCGAAACAAATAATGTTCTGGAAAAATAAAATAGGTTTTGTTATCAGAAAAGATGACATAATTTTATTTAGTTAGATAAAAATTTAAACTAATGAATCCTTGAATTTGAAAACTGTATCAGTGCGTGTATGGCAATTACAGAGAAATATTGCTTTCAAAATGCATTTAGTTTGAAGAACCACTCTTATAGTTTTGTTAAAATAATATTTCTAATCAATATAACCATGACACTGCCTTTAAAAAAATTGAAAAATATATTTAGAAGGTTAATGTAAAGAAAATCAGAATAGGGTATTAAAAACCTAATTTATATATCAAATGTTGTTGTGTTTCGGTAGTGACAAATTTTGGGAGAGAGAAAACATTTCGAAACTGTATAAAAACATGCTAGGAAACTAAAGTGTCCAATCAGTAGATTAGTGTTCCTTAGATGTTCTACTATGTTTATGACTACAAAGCTTGCAGGAAAAAACACTTTTTTCAAGAAGTTTTGAAGTGTCAATTTGCACCAATTCGGTAGAATGGCCCACATACATGTTCTGCACCACCCAGTAGGGAGCGCTATAGACCAGTTCCACCAAGCCTTTACCCTGAATTGAGGGAACTTCTGCAAAAGATGTTGAATATTGATGTCATAAAGGAAAGCTCCAGTCCTTGGGCAGCACCGGTTGTCTTAGTGAAGAAGAAGGATGAATCCTGGCGTTTTGCGTGGATTATAGGAAGCTGAATGCCCTAACCCACAAAGATGCATATCCTTTGCCCAGAATAGAAGAATCCCTCACCAGCCTTAAACAAGCTGCTTGGTATTCTACTCTTGACCTGGCCAGTGGATATTGGCAAGTAGATGTGGACCCAAAGGACAGAGAGAAAACTGCATTCACTATACCCTTGGGCCTGTATGAGTTCCAGAGGATGCCCTTCGGCCTCTGTAATGCACCGCAACCTTTCAGCGCCTGATTCTTGCCTGGCCTTGGGAGGACAGGTTCATGATTCACTCCTGATTTACTTGGATGATGTTGTCGTATACTCCCCAGATTTCGACACCCATATTGATCACCTAGAGCGGATCTTTAAGAAGCTGGCGGCCCATGGCTTAAAGTTGCAGCCCCATAAATGCAGCCTGTTTCAGAGAAAAGTCACCTACCTTGGCCATGTTATTTCTGGTGAAGGATTATCCACAGATCCTGAAAAGACAGCTGTCATCAAGAACTGGCCCATTCCCTCTACGGTTAAGCAAGTACGTTCATTTCTGTGGTTTGTGGGGTACTACAGAAGATTTGTGAAGGGTTTCTCTAAAATAGCAGCACCCCTGAATGCTCTCTTAGTTGGTACTGCTAGTATGCGGAGAGGAAATTTGGCCATTGACTGGACTCCAGACTGCCAGACGGCATTCGATTCCCTAAAGACTGCTCTGGTGAGTGCCCCAATCTTGGCATACGCAGATTTCTCAAAACCCTTTCATCTTTACACTGACGCGAGTTTGGGAGGTTTGGGGGCTGTGTTGGCACAACTACAGGATGGTAGAGAGAGAGTTGTAGCTTATGCCAGCAGGAGCCTTAGCCCCACTGAGAGGAACCACCAAAACTACAGTTCTTTTAAACTGGAGTTCCTTGCCTTAAATGGGCTGTCACCGAAAAGTTCAAAGATTATTTGTGGGGCAATAAATTCTTAGCCTTTACATATAACAACCCCCTTGTTCACCTGAATACAGCACACCGTGGGGGCCACAGAGCAGCAGTGGGCGGCACAGCTGGCCAATTTTGACTTTGAACTTAAGTATCGCCCTGGTGTTTCTAATCGTAATGCCGATGTTTTGTCCAGGCTGCCGCAACAAAACGTCTTTTAAGGGAATGGAGTTGACTACACATCCAGGAGGGTGTGTTACAGCGGAGGGCCCCAGAGCGGCATACAGAGTTGATCCTCGACCAAATCGTGGTTCCCACAGATAAGACTCATAAGTTGTGGGAGAAGCATCACAATGCCTCAGGCCACATGGGAATAGCCAAGATTGAGGGCTTGCTAAGAAAAACTTTTTATTGGCCTGGGATGGGTGTGGACTTGCAAGAATGGGCATCCAAATGTGCCATTTGCACTCAACAGAAAAGAGGACTAGAGGTAAGGGTAATCTTTGCATCATACCCATTGGAAATCGTTTCAATTACCTATCTGTCTCTTGGTAGGCATTGTGACACTTATCATTACCTGTTGGTAATAACGGACCTTTTCTCAAAGTATGGATGGGCTGTCCCTACAAAAGACCAGACAGCAGCCACTACGACACGTGTTCTTTGGCGCCACCTCATCCAGTCATGGGGATGTCCAGAACGAATCCTCTCCGATCAAGGAGCAGCGTTTGAGTCAACCATGGTGGCACAGCTATGCAGTTTGTATGGGTGTGCCAAAATCCGAACCACACCCTATAGGCCCCAAGGAAATGGGGCCTGCGAAAGATTCAACAAGACTGTTCTGTCTCTTTTAGGAACTTTAAGTTCAGAAGACCAACTGAGGTGGCCAGATCACTTGCCAACCCTTTTGCAGATGTACAACAACACCCCCCATGAGACCACTGGATTGACCCCACACTTTGTCATGTTTGGCCGACATGCCCGCCTGCCAGTGGAAACAATTGTAGGTGCCTCACCACTGACCCAAAGACAAGACTTGGAGGGTTGGTTTTTTTGAATGCCTTGCATCCTGGGCCTTTTTTACCTCTGACCTTTGTGCCCTTAGCAGGTGCCTGCGCATCCTTAGAAATATTAATGGTTTAGGATTAGATAAAGCCTTATTCTGGTTTGACTTTCAAATATTAAAACTATGTAATTATCCAGTCTTTTATTGTAATTTATTTAAAGTCTGGTCTTTATTAAAAAACCAAAAAAAACCAAAAAAACCCAGAAAAACCAATGTTGCTTCTTTGGTTTCTTCAAGGACCATTGGTTAGTGGCTCAGGGTTGGATGTATCACAAGAGATGTCCTTTGCCATTACAGAAAGGACTTGACAGAAAATTAATAGTAATCGGACATTTACATCAAATGGGGGGCATCTGATTTTGAGGATGTGACCTCGATTGCAGAGTGTTTGGGAATTAAATCATACCATATAGTGGCAAGAGCACTTGAAAGATGGAAATCTGCCTTAACTGGAGAAGAAACAGAACTGTTGGATCAATACTCGAAAGGGTTAATTAATCCTAATTGTAAAGATCCTTTCCTGAATCTGAGTATATTTCCCATTTTGGGAGAGTTTAACAGTATGTTATTAGTTTGCAAAGAAATAATGATTGTGGGGTTCAACTTTGCACTTGGTAAAGATTTGTATAAGGTTTGTGTTAAAGCTCTTAATTAGAAATCTTTGAACAATGAGTGATATACACCAGTGGTTCTCAACTCCAGTCCTCGGGACCCACTGCTCTGCACATTTTGGATGTCTCTCATATCTGACACACTCAGTTCAGTTCATGGAATCTATCCTAACGAGCTGATGATCTGAATCAGGTGTGTTACATAAGGGAGACATGCACAATATGCAGAGCAGTGGGTCCCGAGGACTGGAGTTGAGAACTACTGTTATACACCATGGCGAAATGTACTCAACCTTACTGTCAATGACATACCAGCCTGGAGAGCCCTGTACAAGTCACCATTAGGCAAAATAACTGGGGCTTTACAGTGGAGAGTGTTAGATGGTGCTAGTGCAGTCAATGCATTTGTCTCTTTGATTAATTCTGATGTTACTGAAGGATGTCCTTTTTGTTTGCAAAAAGAGACTCTTTTTCATGCATTATGCAGTACGAGAGGTTAAAATGTTTTGTTTTTTTTTGCTTCCTTTGATACAGTTTTTTTTCAATGAAACTGTTTATTTGTGGGCTTAAATATGTGCAAAAACTTTGTCACAAGTCTTAATTGTTAAATTTCTTGCTAGGTCCTTGCTAGGGGGTTGATTTGACTTTGTCCGGGTTTGACTTTGGGTTTGTCCGTGTGAGGCATGGTAGCTCCAGAAGCGTATGCTTTGAACTCACACGTCGTCATGGAGTAAAAGTGGCGTCGAACGTGAATGTTGAGAGCTGTTGTTTGGCTGTTGGAGAAATAGTCAGCCATGAGAATATTCTTCTATATCTTGCTTCTAGAATGAGCAGTGCTATAGTAATATTTTTGAACACTATTGAGAAAGCAAACAAAAGGCATTGTTCTGTACTTTACATCTGTCTTACCACTTTCCTTACCATTAAAAGGGTCGCTCTTTCAAATGTCTGGCCATTTATAAGTGATGCTGTTTTATAGGGGTGTGCATTGGCACTGCCCTCACAATTCAATTCAATTCGATTCTACAATGCATTGCGATGCATCAGAATTCTACTGTACACGACAAGGCAAATTTTTCATCAGTCAAGTAGTAAAGTCAAGTGCAACTATTCTCAACAAAAACGGAAGCTTAGCAGCTTTAAGACAATGACAATTATATACCTGAGATGAGAATTTTACACACAGCGTAAGTCTTGTCTAGTTTCTCATTAACTTCGTAGAATCCGAAATGTGCCCATATGTCTGCTTTCCATGGAAAGGGGTGCGTTTTTATTGTCTACTCGAGGCCAGAAAATAAACAGTGACATAATCGATTATGGCACTTTGCTGCATCGATGCTGAATCGGGCATGCGCGCATTGCGATGCATCGCCGAATCGATTATTGTTGACACCCCTACTGTTTTAACACAGGCGCTGACTCACTATGGCAAATTGGTTTTCTCAATGGAAAAAATTCAAACGGGCCGAGTTTCTCTCCTTCTCAAAAATCTTTTTTTTCATTCAGACGTTCAGTGTACATGATTGTGAACAATGATTCTGACTTAGATCTTGCACAGAGTGCTACGACAGTACATAAATTCGCGTTAGTATGGATAACATCAGCCATGTTGACATAATCATGTGACCTAATACATTGTAGACTTGTTCGAGTTCATGGTGACATCACAATACTGCAAGAGTGACTCGAAATCAGACTTCGTATGTTTTCTGGAATCACTCTGACGGTACTTTGATGTCATCCGCTTGTTGGTTCTTGCAGCAGTGCATAAATTTAATAAACAGGCATGAAAATTTATTTGTTTGTATAAGGGACAGATGCACTAACACCAGATTGCATCAGTAACTTCACAACTCTACTTTCTACGGTCTCTGTCAGTGTTTGCAATGGTTAAAATGTCTGGACAAAGGAGAGGTTGGGCAGCTGCCTTTGATTTCGCCTTTGGAGAAGACTGTTGGTTTTATACTTGGAAAAATAATTAATAATTAAGATCTCTCTTAGATATCCCGAGTTATTAAATGAGCTCAGGAGAGCAGCAGAAACGGCTCAACTAGTGGGTCGTTCGATGTCAGTTATGACAACAGTCGAAATCCAAAGTTGTGGAGTGCTTCCAAGGGAAAAAAAGGCAGGTGGCAGCTTTTAAAAAGTTTTTGGCCTCGCCGTATATATCCCCCAAGATACAGTCTTATAGACAACAACAAAAGCAGAGTGTTGTTTCTCGTGCCCCCCCTCAGAGAGCCTGGGGGACAAGACAACAACAGCCTCAGAACAGGTGTGTTAAGGCTGATCTCACAACAGTCATTCTGTCTAGCAGAAAGATTGCATTAAAGAGGTCCTGACGCTTACGCAGGGTCTCTGAGGGCGCCCCCATCAGGGTTCAGATTAAATCTGTGCCCCTGATGTGTCTTCACGTGTACCAAAATTTGTGTACCCTTTACATTCCATCTCCATTAAAGAAGACAATAAACAAAAAAGGAGGGAGTTTTCTAGTAGTGGCTCAGCTGTTCCCTGCCAGTCCTCCACTTCAGGGCAGCGAACATCATATTCCCAAAATCAATCTTGAAAACTAAAACATGTCACAAAATGGCTGCAGGTTGTGATAGAGAAAGGCTACAGAATTCAGTTTTCTTCCCGTCCTCCAAGGTTTAATGGGGCTTTATCCACCGAGGTGGGCCCTGAAAGGACCAGTATATCAAAGGAAGAGGTCACTGCTCTCCTGGAAAAGGGGGCCAAAGAGTATGTTCCCCCACTCGAGAGCCAAGCAGCCCTTTTACAGCCGATATTTTATCGTATTCAAGAAGGATGGAGGGTTGAGGCCCATACTAGATCTCATATATCTCAATAAATCTCTCAGGAGATATAAATAAAATGCTGACAATTCCTTAGATCGTGGCATCAATCAGGTTTGAGGACTGGTTCATCACAATAGATTTAAAGGATGTCTATTACCATATGTCCATCCTCCTGCAGCATCGGAAGCTGATTTTGGTAGCCCCATACTGGTCAGCCCGAATATGGTTCTTGGACCTTCTAGCT
Organism: Paramisgurnus dabryanus; assembly: GCF_030506205.2. Taxonomy (NCBI): domain Eukaryota; kingdom Metazoa; phylum Chordata; class Actinopteri; order Cypriniformes; family Cobitidae; genus Paramisgurnus; species Paramisgurnus dabryanus. The sequence goes on from NC_133345.1 coordinate 13,962,629, forward strand.
ATCCTAGCAGGTCTACCATGGGAGATTCCCCTCAGGAGGGACCTTCTAACTCAGGCAGGGGGTACAATATTTCAACCTCGCCCAGAAACTATGGGTCTGGCCTCTGAAAGGGAACAATTAGTCAATGAGGATCTCCCAACTGAGATTGTAGAATTTGTTTTTGGTTTAAAATGGAAATTATTCACTACTTGGTGTAGTGACAAACATTTAGATCCAGTTAACTGCCCTGTGGCTTCAGTTCTGAAGTTTTTACAATATTTTTTACAATGTTTTTGTCCGGTTTACACCGGTTTCTCTGCTTTTCATGCTCATATCCCTGATCACTTCCTGCTTCGCTACAGTTCGGACGCTCTTGCTTACTGCTCTGCGCTTTGCTCTATTGCTTTTTATATTTTATCTTATAATTTTAACTTCAGCAAATCAGCATAGTGCTCAAACAACAAAGCTTGGCATCAACGTTAAACTTTCGGGACTGGAGGATTACAAAAAAGTGGAATTTTTCATCTGTCTAGCCTCCCACCGCCATCAGCTTACATTCCAGAACGAAAAACACAGCTGCCTTCATTCAAAAGGATAAGAAAAAGAAATGCTTCATCAAAAATCTACTTGCTGCACAAACTGCCACAGACTTTTACAAAGGATTGCTGTTCTTGAAACAAAGTTACTTACAGGACTACAAAACCAGACGGAACACACAACAGAGCTTCGTCATCAATGACGCCCTCAGCATACAGCCGGTGAGTCCCATAAATCTAATGATCAACACACTAATCAATGGTACAAACAGGGAGCAAGACCCAAAATCACTCGAGAAATCAGACTGTCACGAGCATCACATTTTGCCGCAGTAGCTTCCTCTACCCCAGATACAGCTATGACAAGGATTGCAAACACTGACTTTCTACCACCACCTATACATCTTGAGAACAGATTTGAAATATTAATGAATATGAGTGAGGAATCCCCAAATGTGATAAATGTGATTGAACACCGATCAAATCAGCAAGCAGCTAACACTGAAGCTAACCGCCGCTCAAGATCGAGCAGACAGCAGCACTCAGCGCAGAGCGCATCCGAGCCCAGAACTCTGATATTGGGCGACTTACTTATCAGAAACATTATCAACAGGGACTCAACTACGTGCTGCCTTCCACAAGCAACTGTTTCTGATGTAAACAGGGAACTTCAAAACATTCTGATGAAACATAAGACTGTAAATCGAGTTGTCATTCATGTGGGGAAGAATGATATTCACAAAGAGCAATCTGAACTCATTAAGAGGGATTTCAACAAACTTTTTAAAACACTCAGAACAGTGAAAGTTCAGCCGTTCATTAGTGGACCACTTCCAGCAAGAGGAACAAATAGGTTTTCACGTTTACTTGGACTTAATACATGGCTGCAAAAAACCTGCAACATTAAGGGACTGAACTTTATCAACAACTTCAATCTTTTCTGGAATCAAAGACAACTATTTAAACAGGATGGCATCCACCCAAACAGACTGGGTGCAAGAGTGCTAAAGGACAATATCTATTTCTCCCTTCATCATCCTTCATCAGTGTGTGCCAATCCACTGAACCTGAATGGCACACACACACCTGGACAGAGCATGAATGACCACAGGACTTCTTTTCAGCACCTGAATGAACATGACGTCGACATATCCCACAAGGACAGAGATAACACCACGCAGCCACAACAACCACTGCTCATGGACACAATCTCAGCTGAGTCCTGCCCACAAAGCTCACCACAGTCAGACTGTGTCAGATTAGAACTGCTCCAAGATTCAGCACCCAAGGACGACTTTCTGGAAAACAGCCAGGGAAACCAGGACAACATATCACAGCCTCCGGTCACATCAGAGCAACAGGACTCCTCCTCACTAGATGTGTCATTCCTCTCTCCAGCATCCCCGCTTTTAACCTTCTCCAGAAAAATGGAGGAACAGGTTTATGCTGGAACTAAACTATCCCACTCTATTGCTGCGAGCCCCCAGCTTTCGACCAGAAAACGGCAAGCCCCACAACCACCAAAGCCAGTGGGCCCAGTTCCCCCTCCTCGTCCTGTGAGAGCTCTTCGGTCTCAGACACAATGCCAAGACACACACCCTCCTGCATCTGCTGTAGGTGAACCTAAAACAACTGATAACGGCTCTCAGTGATGTGTGTCGAGTTTCTGCTATGAAAATACTAATACTTTCAATTGTATGCATAAAAAGCAGGAACTCAGTGTGCCTATATCTTTCTCTATTTCTGTTTTAGTACATGATAGAAAGCCTAAGGCTGTATCAAACCATTTGGCAAATCAATCTAATCTGCTGCCTGTGACATATCAAACTAAGATCTCTGTTAGGGAAAACATTAGTACTGTTAAGTTAGTGTCACAGGGTGACTTAGGGCGGAACCAAAAATGGAGAGGAGAGGTTCCGCCCGGACAGAATTTTTAAAAACACCGGTCTACTTCCTGGTTCTCCATGGAGACAAACGAAGCCAAATTCGCTACAGGTGCAACAAATTAGTCAAGTAAATTGTGATTGGAGGTTGTGGGAGGATGAAGCACTTAAATAGCTATGCAGGAACACAAAGAGGGGAGCGATTGACACGAGAGCGACTGCCACGGGGAAAACTCCTTTGCCAAGGGCGTATTGAAGATGACATACACCTTTTGAAGAGCCCGTAGGCTCTGTTGATCCGGGCTGCGTTGGGAAGCGCGCGGAGAGAGGACAGGAGCCGCAAGAGGCGAAAGAAAGGCAGGATGTGCATTGATTAAAGGAGCACCCCGAAGAGAGCAGTGTGGTTTGTGTGCCGTGAGAAGCGCTGCTGTTGGTGTTTTCCAGTAAGTTGGCCGTAGGCTGTTTCTCTCTCTCTCTTGCTGGAGCTTACATGATTGTGTGGATATTGGAGACCTAAAGGTTGAAGCAAGACTGAACCCATTGTATGCTGAGGCGAAATACTGAAGAGGAAGTAAAGAAAGCGTGAGTGTATTTCTGCATGGAGAATCTGGAGATGTATATTGTCGTTGTATAACTCTTGCTAGGAAGAGAGACGCCCTGTGTGTGTGATCGAAGCGATCTCTAAGGAAACGAGAACAAAGGACAGTTGGAGCTAAGAGTGATAAGTCTCCGTGAGTATTACATACTGAGTTGCTTACACATTGTGTGGATTATTGTTTTGAAGCGTTTTACCCCCGAGTAAAGGAGGAAGGCCCTACCCCTAGATTAGCGTGGTAGGAGAGCCTAAAGTACTTTCAGCCGGGGCTAGCCACGGCGACGTATCCGCTGACTGAGCTACAAGTACCATCATCGAACCAACCCGACGAAGTGGAGGAAGGCGGGCATCTTGAGTGTACACTGGAACGTGGTGGGTGAGTCTTTGTGCTGTGGAACTTTCACTTTTGATGTGGTGCTGTGTATTGCTGTGTGTCTGGTCTGATAAAACCCCCCCGCCTTCGTACACCTCATTGAGGGAGAACCGAAGTGGCTGCCAGTCTCGGGCAGCCATTAATCATATGCTGTGAGCACGTCCCAGGAAGTGAATCACCGTGTGGTGTCCAGAACGTTTCCTGTCCTTGACATTGGAGTGGGTCTAGGCGTGGCCGTGAAGTGCTGGAGTAGTACAGTTGTGTGAGTACGATTACGAGTCACTAGTGTGGACCTTGTCATCTGTGTATACTTATCGTTGCAGAGGAGAGGAGTGGAAGATCCCGTCTGTCCCGAGGTCTCGTCGAAAGGGCGCCCCTGTCCTGTATTCAAACGCCTAAGGAGGGTGAGGAAAGGGCAGCGCTCGGCCCGGTGAGACAGTACGACGTATTTCCCCTCCCCGCAACCACCGAGTGCGTCGAGAGGGTTTCGCCCCTGACGCCCCACGAGACCCATTTACTCCAGCTGGCGCATCAAAAACATCAGTAGTCGTAAGTCCGCCGCCCCCCCTGTGTAATCAACTTTAATATGTTCTAGGATCTGTCTGTTGGGGAAAAGGAATGTGCTGTGTAGAGTTGGAACGAGTGAGCGCCACGGAAAGGAACCGTGTGGAACCCGTACTTACTGTACGCTGTGCCCAGCAGAGAGGTGAGAGCAAACCAAGTCCAAGTAACTGTGCCTCTTGAATCCCAGCTGCCGCCTGTGGAAAGAGAAGAGAGAAAGTGAGTGAGCGCCACGGAAAGGAACCGTGTGGAACCCGTACTTACTGTACGCTGTGCCCAGCAGAGAGGTGAGAGCAAACCAAGTCCAAGTAACTGTGCCTCTTGAATCCCAGCTGCCGCCTGTGGAAAGAGAAGAGAGAAAGTGAGTGAGCGCCACGGAAAGGAACCGTGTGGAACCCGTACTTACTGTACGCTGTGCCCAGCAGAGAGGTGAGAGCAAACCAAGTCCAAGTAACTGTGCCTCTTGAATCCCAGCTGCCGCCTGTGGAGAAGGAAAGAAAGGAGAGAAGGAAGAGGAAAGGAATCTATACTTACTTGACAGTGCTCCGAGTGAAGGCGAGCAGAGGTCTTTCGCTGTCGGTAGGTCTGACCCCCTGGTGTTCCGGCGCAGCCTGCAAGGGAAAGAGATCCCCGTGAGACAAAGGAACATTCGTGTGACCCCCAGAGCATACACAGAGGAGGAGCTCCGCACGGAGAGCAAGGTACATAGAAGAATACCATCAACTAAGCACTCATCTTGTATTCATTTCTGCCTCCAGGAGGAAAAGGAGGGCGCCACGGGTAGAACAGACCAGGCAGGAGCCTGCGTCCTACATTCCTGGCCCACAGTGTCCGGTCCCTGTTGCCCCTCCCACTTCCCTCCAATACTCTTTCTGGCTGTGGCCTACCTGGAGGGCAGAACCAAGAGCAGTAGTTTTAATTTCCCCCTTCCCCAAGTCCCAAGTTTATTTTAATTATTTAAATTCAATAAAAACCTGTTTTTATACTTACCTGTGCCCGTTGTTGTCTGGTCATTGGGTTGGCTTTGGGGACCTCCTTGAGGTGGAAAAAGGGGCGTGACCTTATTAACATCTGGGTCCACCCCTACCTGTGACATTAGCACTTTTAAACATCTGTTCACTTAAAAATAAATCACTTCTAGTCAGCGACTTAATAACCACAAACAACCTGGATTTTATGTTTCTAAATGAAACATGGCTAGAAGAAAGCTACAGTGCAACAGTCTTTTACTTTTATGAGTGTCTGCAGAACTGCTAGGAGAGGTGGAGGTGTAGCTGCTCTCTTTAAAGATGTCTATCAATGTAAGCAAGTGTCATTTGGGAATTACCCGTCTTTTGAATATCTAGGTATTGTGTTGAAAGGTACCCCACGCATTCTACTTATTATTATTTACAGGCCCCCAAAATACTCTTCAACATTTGTTGAGGACTTTACAGAACTGTTATCAATGATTTCCTCAGAGTTTGACTGTTTTGCTATTGCTGGAGATTTTAACATTCACATAGATAAGCCAGACAGTATTATGGCAAAAGATGTCACAGCTGTTTTAAATACTTTTGATCTGACTCAACATGTACATGGACCCACACACAATCGTGGACACACTCTAGATTTAATTATCAGTAAGGGTGTAAACATTTCATCAATTTTTATTAAGGATGTAGCACTGTCTGATCATTTCTGTATTTTTTTGATATATTAATCTCCCCTACTATTGAAACTAAATCTGTGTCTGTCAAAAAGAGATGCTTAAATGAGAACACCAGTGTGCTGTTTATGAAGGCTATATCTTTAACACCAAGCATATCTGCAGACTCTGTTGATTCTTTCCTATATTCCTTTAATTCGAAAGTTAAGAGTGCAATCAATTATATTGCTCCTGTAAAAGTCAGGAAGAAGAATGGCAGGCAAAAATCACCTTGGAGAAACTCAACAGAGGTGCAGAATATGAAGAGAGAATGCAGAAAAGCTGACACATGTGGCGGAAGACAAAACTTGTAGTCTATTATAATATCTATAAAGACAGCCTTCGTGCTTTCAGTGTGGAACTAGGCAAAGCTAGACAGACTTTCTTTTCAAATATTAGAGGTGTAAAGAGTAGCTGAAAGCCATACTTGAGTAAAAGTACAAATTCCTTACTGTAAAAATTACTCCACTACAAGTTACAAGTCACCAATTTAAATATGACTTGAGTAAAAGTATTAAAGTAACCCAATTTAAAAGTACTCAAGTATTTTTACTCGTACTGAATGTTGGCTCAAAGATGCACTAGTCCTCAACACAAAGAGACATTGTAGGTCTGGGCAGTGAAAACTAAGAAAGTTTATTTATGAGGTTTTATTTCCTAATATAGAAAAGAAATCAAACACCTCAAAATTTTGACCTGGCAGAACAAACACAGATTAAACATAGTCATAGTCTTTTGACTAAAATGTAATTTAGTTTTAGTCATATTTTTGTCATCTGAATTGATTTAGCTTTAGTCTAATTTTATTCAACTAAATGCCATGAGATTTTGGTCTAGAAATCTAAATAAAATTTAAATGTGCCATGCTGAAAAATATATAGCCTAACTTTGTGATATAAATATATGGTAACACTTTACAATAAGGTTCATTAGTTAACATTAGTTAGCTACATTAGTTAACATGAACTAATAATGAACTGCACTTATACAGCATTTATTCATCTTTGTTAATGTTAATTTCAACAATTACTAATACTTTATTTAAATCTTGTTAACATTAGTTAATGCACTCTGAAATAACATGAACAAACAATTAAAGCTTAAATTTTTATTAACTAACATTAACAAAGATGAATAAATGATGTAACAAATGTATTGCTCATGGTTTGTTCAAGTTGGTTAATACATTAACTACTGTTAACTAATGAACCTTATTGTAAAGTGTTACCAAATATTCTTATATAGGCCTATCCTAAAAAAAGATATAATTTTAATATTTTAAAAAAATCCAGTAAACTAAAATTACACCAACAGATATATGATAATTCATATTAAAAACGTGAAGTTGTTCATTTGAAAGATTAATTGTAAACACATGTAGTACGTAACACCACTATCTCACATTAAGTCCACTACATTTCTTCCGTCATGCATCCCTCTTTACAGTAAATACATTACAGCATACTTGATTAAATGTGAGGACAGTGAAATTGTACACTTATTATCAATCTTATAATGTACTTAAGTTACTTGGGCAATCAGTACAGCACCTCGCTGGTTTATTTTGGCTTATATAGTAAGTTATATCAAGTTATGTAACTCAGGTTAGCTGATAAAGTAGCATCAGAGTATACAAACAATTGTGCTTGCCTTTGAGTTGCGGGATGACCCTCCTGCAATCGCGCATCACTTTTGTTTTGATTGTAGCTTCACATGTTTAACAAAGGGTCCCTTGACTGAAGCAAATGTGATATGCATCCATATGTTTGCTCTTTATCTCTTCTTTCAGTCCAGACGCGAACTTTTCTCTACAGTTTATGACATGCGCAGCACGCAGATGTCCCGCTACGGTGGCTCAACGCAAGCCATTCAGCGTTTGACATCAAAGTACCGCGAGACCAGACTTCTCCATATGCATTTGATTCGCTCTCACAGTACTTTGATTTCATACGATTGCTCTGCGCAGCGCTAAATGAAGTCGCTCAGTTGTGTGTGTGCGTGTAACACCTCGCGACCACAGATTCTATCCATCATCCCTCTCTGACACTTTCGTCTCGTTTTTATTTGATGTAGTGGAGTAAAGAGTACAAATACCCAATCAATTAGGTAATTGAGTAGAGAGTAAAAGTTGCCTATATTTTTGATACTCAGTACAAGTACAAAGAAGCCCAAAAAATTCTTAAGTACAGTAACAAAGTACATTTACTCGAGTACTTTACACCTCTGTCAAATATTATAAACAGCAACATAAATAACACACACACTCTTTTTGCTACTATAGAGAGACTAACAACCCCCCCAAGTCACATTCCTAGTGAAATGCTCTCAGACAGCAAGTGCAGTGAGTTTGCTAATTTCTTCTCTGAGAAAATCAATAATATCAGAAAGGTGATCAGCACATCCTTGGGCTGCGCCGAGGTCAGACAAGTCAGACCACAACATCAGAAAGTAGTCACAATGTCTTATTTCGAAGCAGTTGATGGTAAAATTCTGGAAGAAACAGTACAGCATCTTAAAACATCAACCTGCGCCCTTGACACACTCCTAACATCTTTTTTCAAAACTGTCTTTAACTGTTTAAAAGCAGATCTCCTAGAAGTGGTAAATTCATCCCTTATCTCTGGGACTTTTCCAAAGTCCCTTTAAACTGCAGTTGTTAAGCCCCTCCTGAAAAAGAGCAACCTGGATAACACTGTGTTGAGCAACTACAGACCAATCTCAAATCTTCCTTTCATAGGCAAGATAATTGAAAAAGTTGTTTTCAATCAGCTGAACAAATTTCTAATGGTTACTTTGACATTTTTCAATCTGGTTTCCGACCGCACCACAGTACAGAGACAGCGCTCATAAAGATAATAAATGATAGTCGCCTCAATACAGACACAGGCAAACTCTCAGTGCTGGTGCTACTCGACCTCAGTGCTGCTTTTGACACTGTCGATCACAACATACTTCTTGACCGGCTGGAAAACTGGGTCGGGCTTTCTGGGATGGTCCTAAAATGGTTCAGGTCATACTGAGAAGGGAGAGGTTATTATGTAAGTATAGGTGGCCATAAATCTGAGTGGACATCCATGACATGCGGAGTCCCGCAAGGCTCAATTCTAGCGCCACTCCTGTTCAACCTGTATATGCTCCCACTGAGCCAAATAAGAGAGAGAACCAAATTGCCTATCACAGTTATGGAGAAGACACTCAGATCTACTTAGCTCTATCCCCTAACGACTACAGCCCCATTGACTCCCTGTGCAAATGCATTGATGAAGTTAACAGTTGGATGTGCCAAAACTTTCTTCAGTAAACAAAGAGAAAACTGAAGTCATTGCGTTTGGAAACAAAGATGAAGTGCTCAAGGTGAATGCATACCTTGACGCTAGGTGTCAAACAACTAAAAATCAAGTCAGGAATCTTGGTGTGATTCAGGAGTCTGACCTTAGTTTCAGTAGTCATGTCAAAGCAATAACTAAATCAGCATATTATCATCTCAAAAATATTGCAAGAATTAGATGCTTTGTTTCCAGACAAGACTTAGAGAAACTTGTGCATGCTTTCATCACCAGCAGGGTGGATTATTGTAATGGCCTCCTCACTGGCCTCCCCAAAAAGACCATTAGACAGCTCCAACTCATTCAGAACGCTGCTGCCAGGATTCTGAGCAGAACCAGAAAATATGAACATATCACACCAGTCCTCAGGTCTCTACACTGGCTACCAGTTACATTTAGAATTGATTTTAAAGTATTATTAATGGTATATAAATCACTCAGTGGACTAGGGCCTCAATACATTGCTGATATGCTCATGGAATATAAACCCAACAGATCAATCAGATCATTAGGATCACATCAGCTAGAAATACCAAGGGTTCACTCAAAGCAAGGAGAGTCAGCTTTTAGCTATTATGCCAGTCGCAGCTGGAACCAGCTTCCAGAAGAGATCAGATGTGCTCCAACAGTAGTCACATTCAAATCCAGACTCAAAACACATCTGTTTAGCTATGCATTTACTGAATGAGCACTATGCTGCGTCCGAATTGATTGCACTATATTTTATATGCACTATTTTAATTATTTTTATTTCTCTTGATTTTATTCTTATTTTTAACTGTTTTATACTTCTATTCCTATTTTATTCTTTTTCACACTTTAAACAATTTTTATTAAAATCACATTTATTTTATTTTAATTGATATTTTAAATTCATGTATCTTTGATTTTTTGTTTTCTCTTTTCAATGTAAAGCACTTTGAATGACCTCTGTGTATGAAATGTGCTATACAAATAAACTTGCCTTGCCTTGCCTTGCCTTGAGGGTTCTATCGGGAAACATCCTTTAGCAATTCGCTTTCTGTGTGGTACAGTGAGGATGAGGTCTCCTGCACAAGTCAGAGTTCCGGCATGGGACCTGGCAGTAGTTCTGGAAGGGCTTTCTATGGCTCCTTTCGAACCCATTGTGTACAGACAAACAACTGTTACTGAAGTTAGCCTTTTTATTAGCTATCATTAATCCCTGAGGAGAGTGGGTGATATTGAAGCTTTATCGGCTTCCCCTTCACGTCTGGAGTTTGCTCCACAGAAAATTAAGGTATTTTACACCAGAGGCAGGGTTATGTTCCCAAGCTTCCTAGCAATGTGGCTAGGACATTGATTCTCCAGGCTTTTTATCCTCCTTCTCACGAGTCGGCGGATCAACAGAGGCTACATCTTATGCCCTGTGAGGCTTTTAGATGAATATATTATTAGATTTTCCACTTGGAGAAGATCTGACCAACTTTAGGTCTGCTTTGGTTCTCTGGCTAGAGGACATCTAGCCTCTAAGCAAACAATCAGAAATTGGATTGTAGAGGCTATTTCTATAGCATATGAGGAGCGCAATATGCCTTCACCTCTACGAATTATGGCACACTCTACTAGGAGTATGACATCCTCTCAGGTCCTTTTGTCAGGGGCTTCTATGCGGGATATTTGTGATGCGACAGGATGGTCTTCCCCGCACACTTGTGAGGTATTATAATTTAGACCTCCATTCTTTACCATTATCTCAGGTCTTAAGTTGTGCGTAGACACCTTCATACTTACAGACAGTCCAAATTAATTATAGCATAGTGGGTATCTCGTTCCCCAAAATGTCATTAGCACTACACAGCGTTGAGATCCCCTACGAAAGAGAATATCAGAGTTACGACTGTAACCATGGTTCCCTTAGATAGGGAATGAGATCCTGTGTCTATTTGCCATAACACCTTGTGCCTTTAGCATTTGCTTTATTTTTAAAGGCGCTCTAAGCGAATCTGTGAGATGTCACTTTTTGTTTCTGTGTTTTTATTGCAGCTTGTGAAGCTTAGACTGTCTACAGAGATCGCATTTTTTTACAGTTTGATCAGCGGACAAGCAGCAAGCAGATAGTGATGAGATGTTTACTGTATGAAACAAAAAATGTTTTATGGTCTAAAACACGTGAATTCGCTTAGAGCACCTTCAACAGAAGCTGTTTGACCTACATTATATCCGCCTATTTATAGCCTTGAAGTCATCCGCCGGCGTCTATATATAGACCTAGTTTGACACAATATTCATGCGCGTCACGCTGCATAGCATTCCCGAAAATGTCATTAGCATGACACAGCATCTCGTTCCCCATCTCAGGGAACCATGGTTACAGTTGTAACCCTGATGTTTCTTGTCATAACTGTGCTGATTTTTCTCACATATTTAGACATTTGTATCCATTTTTAATTTAACTATGGTTAGATGAGGGATGAATACTGTAAATACCTGTCTATCATAGACAGATATATAAACAATACCCACTTCAAGTCTATAGACAAAAGATTATTGAAATATTTGCTTGCAAACTTAATTTTAGCAAGTGTTACAACAAACCCCCTGCCTGTTACAATTAACCCCACCTATGGGGTAAGTTTGCACTTCTGTCATGTTTGATGTTATTGTCCAAGAATGATAAGTAATAGAAACAAACTTCAAATGGTAATTTGTAGCAGAGATGTGCATGTGTTTTGCTTGTGTAAAAACATAATTAATTAAACTCAAACCAAAACCAAAAAGCATTAGGTTGTGCCCCGCTCTCGCCTACTAAACTTAAGTTATATGATAAGGTATTAGAACAGGTCTTAGAATTTAGGTTCCTTGGGATCTGGATGGATTAGATTTATTTTTGCATCACACACCAAGAAAATAGTAGAAAAATGTAAAAAGGGAATTAATGTTCTTAGGTGTCTTGAGGAGAAGACTGGGGGGCAATTCGGTATTCTTTAAAGAGAGTTTACTGTGCAATGATTAGGCCAATTATTGATTATGGTGGCATCATATGTTCCTCATATTGAACCAAGTACTGTTAAAAGGCTGTCTACTGATATCTCAGTATTTACAACAGAAAGCATGGCAATATTAATAGCAATGATATGGGTGGAAGAATCTGATATTAAGAATGTTGTTAAATGCTCTGATTCATTTTTAGCTTTGTGCAGTTTAAAAAGTGGAAAGTCAGATGCTAGCAAAAATATTTTATGGCATATTACAGATTTTGTAAAGATTAAATCCACTAGATAAAAATATATAATTTTATGGGTACCAGCTCATATAGGAGTTGAGGGAAATGGGATGGTAGACAAACTGGCAAAGACTGAAGCTAAGTGCATCGTAATAAAAGCTGTTTTAAACATCTGTCAAGACAACTGGTATAAGAAGTTTAAAGGAAGACATCTGTATAATATCCAGGATAAAGTGGGGAGCAAAAGGAGAAAATGTGGATCCAATTATCTCGAGGGTACGCATTGGACACACCAGATTAAATTATTATACACATGATAGAAAAAAGTGAGACAGATGGGACATACATTGTGGTGGCAGAAACAGTGGAGCATGTGCTTGTTCCCTGTGAAGGATATCAAAATGAACTAGCTCAACTTGTGTAAAAACTAAAAGAATTGAAAGTTCAATTAAAAATTAAAGATTTATTTCAGAGTGCAGAGGAAAAATCAAGAGTGTACCCTATATTATTTAAGTATTTGAAAGATACACGTTTGATACACAGAATGTACTGTAAGAGATTTATACAAATAAATTTCCTTTTTATTAGTAGTAGTTTTTCCTTTCCATCATCCTATTCACACTCCATTCCAGTAGGTGGCAGAAATGCACAAAAAGCTGGTTTGCCATTAAACACAGAAGAAGAAGATAAAGAACGCTAACGTGATGCTAACATTTTGCTAACTTGATGCTTACATGTTGTTTTGTAACGTTAAAGTCTTGGGTAGCCAAGTTTTGATAGAATATCTGTTTGGAAACCAGACATTGTTTGTTTTCTTAAGTTACAGACAGTAAGAGGAGCTGTAAAAAATATATAGAGATTGTTTTTGGTACCTAAGCTGCAAATATATGTTCTTAAGGACATCATAACCCAACGTAAAACTCTATAAGCTTTGAAAAAGGATTGTGCTGCGCCAGATGATGTGGGCGACCCCCATTTAACACCTATTTCTCTCAGATGAAGGCATTTAGCTTTTAAGTGTCCCAGTGTTACTTATTGATCTAAATTTAAAGAAAGAAAGTCATTTAACTAATACATTTGTGAAAGCAGCATAAAGAATTTCTTGGTAATGAATGTATATGTTTGCGGCTCGCCATTTTCAACACATTCAAGAGCATTACTACTTGCTGATATTAAGTTTTGTGATTAATAGATTTGAGTTTGTCAAAACAAGGTATTTCCCAGGACAGCAACAGAGACAGACAGAGAGGAGAGAGAAACACGAGTAAACAGGTCTCAAAAGCATACAGGGTTTATTTTTTGTGTAATCTACTACCAGTAATTAGTCATTTGACACAAATTTTAGTGTTTAGTTTGGTGTTTTGCAAATCTCAATCCCAGAGTGCCAGCCGATATTTGCAGATTCAGCACAAGGATTGGTCAGCAACGGTTTCTGACAGTTCTTTTCCGCCTCTCTCTTCTTGGCAGCATCTGAATTTGTGCAGCCCAGCCAAATGGCCTTCCTCACCTCATATAATAAATGATGCCTGACAGACTCGGCCTATCCAAAAGGTGCTTTACATTTTCAGCAGCAGTGCTGAAAAACACGTCAACCTGATGTGTTGACATAGAAAGCCCCTGGGGCTGATATTATTATACCCTCCACCTCATGGAGGAAACAGACCATCTGAAACCATTTTTGACAGATCTTACAGTCTTTAACTCACAGTTGGATGGTTAAGGCTACTGCTGATGGACATACGTTAAGGGCACTGATGTGTGCATGTGTAATTGCCTATGCCACTGCTGGGATGAAACGAAAAATAAAGATAAATGTATGTTTGTTTGTTTAGTTTTTAAGCAACAGCAATCAGTTTAGATTTAGGGGACATATAACTTTTTTATAATAACTAAAAAAGAAAAACATCACAGAGACTGGTGTGTTCTATTATCATAAAAATGTACTACTACTCCCAAAATGTATTACTATCACACCAAACATCAGTCGTGACACAAATATCTGCCTGCCTGGATGACATCTTAGCTTGGATGAGAGAACTCCATCTCAAACTATCTAAGATGCAACATCTTATCTTTCCAGTGACTTTACCTTCCAATTACTTGACAACCATGACACTGACCCTGATAGGGTGGAGTCCACAGCGGCTCAGTCTCTCCTTCTTCCATATGTTTAAAATTGTTGAAACAATGTACTGAAGCACTTTTCACACTGAAACCTTTCTTAGGATGAATGCCTTTTTTTTCTTTCCTCACTGATGTAACTCTAAATTTGAATGAAAGCAAATGTAAAATGTGCACCTTTTAATAAAGGCTATTCATAACATGTTTCACAAGTTTCATATAAGCAGGGAATGGGTGCAAGAGGAGGACAGGGTTTTTTGTCAGAAGAGTATCCATTTGTAACAAGGTGTGCGCCCATATACCTATCCCTGAAAAAAAAATCATATTATTTTTAAAATCTCATGTAATAATAAACATGTTGTTACTGACATTTGTTAGTTGTTTGTGATTTACTTTACATTTATGTTAATGTTTATAATTTATTAAACTGTTAAAAAGTTAAAATGTTTGGCTTTTAAAATGAGCATTTTCAGATTTATTGCTTTTTATTATATGTATTTATAAATGTAACAATGACCCATAATTAGTTTATCATAGGTAGGTATGCCATAATTCATTTTGATTTATGAGACAATTTGAAGATCACTGTGATATATTTGTTAGTAATGTATTATTTAACAGGTATGGGGTGGCACAGTGGCTCAGTGGGTAGCACTGTTGCCTCACAGCAAGAAGGTTCCCGGTTCGAGCCCCGGCTAGGGCAGGTGGCCTTTCTGTGTGGAGTTTCTGCATGTTCTCCCTGTATCAGCGTGGGTTTACTCCGGGTACCTCCCACAGGCCAAAAACACGCAAGTTAGGCAAATTGGAGATACAAAATTGTCCCAACTTGTTTATAAATCAACTTGTCTGAATAAACTTTTGTATGGATTACCTGGTTCTCGCCAACCATGTTCTCTATAGCTGTAGATGCTGGAATGGCATAAAGGAAGAAGAAGATTTAACAGGTATGAAACTAAAGTGGTCACTTTCATGTATAAATTAATGTCTCTATATTTGTTTGTCATAAGCACCTGCCTTAACTCATCATAAGTTCATATTAAAGTAAGATTTCATTTAGCTCAGCTCATTATGACTGTAATTATTTTTGTGTTGGGTCGATAATCTAAAACTTAGATTATCTATCTAAAACTTTGTGTTGGGTCAATAATCTAAAACTTGCCTATAGGGCACCAACATAGACTGGGCCGATCCTGCATTCAGGTAATATGTTTCCTTGGCTGCTTACAGTGTTTGTGCTATCCATTGGTTGGCTCTGGGCCTATCATGGTCCATGTATCCACCATATCTGTGAATGATTGGGGCAGGTCAAAGACTTTGGACCATAGTGTGATGGATGGAGCATTGGATGAGAGACTTCCTGGTCTTATTTAAAGCCCATAAACAGCCAATGCTTGTTTCTATGAATCAGTATTGACCAGCAAAATCCAACCCTTGTACACTTATGAGTTGCAAACTTTAAGGGAGCCAGAGGCTCAGGGTTACTTACTATGCATGCCATCAACACACATTACAGAACAGAAAACTTGAATATTGCAATTCAATAATCACATCCAATGATCACTGATACTTGCACAGGATAATCTCAAAGTCTGCATAAGTCTACTGTATCAACAAACTTATATGTTTAAGGGAAAGTGAGTTTTTTTCTTTTATCCTGCATGTGGTGTATAGTTCCTGCTCACAGGAAACGGCTGATACCTCACAACACATTCAGGATATAACACAGATGGGCAGCAATTGGCTCTTGGGTGTCTCTAAGAAAGATCAGAACTGAAGGAAGCAACTTTTCAGAGTCTACACAAAATCCAAACAGTAACCAATGAATTCCATTTTTTGCTTATCTTTTAATGTGTCGTTTTCTCTTACCTAAAATAGAAAATCCAGTCGATAAAGTCGATGGGCTAAAGTACGACATTCAAGAACAAAATTCCATTTCATGTAAAAATGATTAAAAAGTGTGTCTAGGTGTCATTGTCAACAAGAATCACAACATTTTCTATTTGTAAATGAATAAACTTAAATAACCCTGAGTTGAATCAAAAACAATTTTAGCAAAAAAAAAATATATAGCAAAAGTTTCAATCAGACACACACACAGCCCTGGCCAATGTGTCCTCCTTACTTGAGACAGCCATGCCTCCCAAACCCTGATTACAATGCTGTCTGTACAAGACAAATGAGCACATGTAGCACATGTGCTGCCAGACTATCTTTAGCTGCAGGCCTGGCCAACAGAAAAAGCATCGAGCCATAGAGATGAACACAGTAACACAAACAATAAGCATGCAAATGAATACAGTGCTCTCGCTGCTACAGCACACACAAGACAAGACAGTCTGAACAAAGACATAGTCTGTTATAAATGCTTGGCAATGGTCACATCATCTGTCAGGGCCACGTTTATGGGGCCTCTCCTCACTGTTGCTTTAACCTCAGTGGGCAGTTGACCGGGAGGCGAGGCAGATGTGATTTATGGACAGCACTCAGCGCTGAGGTCTCAATTCACCGCTGAACTTCTCTTCATCCCACGCAAACACACAAACGACAGTGAGACACTCAGACAAAATGAGACGGATGGAGATCAACCCGTGTCGAAGCTTGTGTGAATGATGTTGTCAGGAGTCCTGTTACCACTTTCAATTCATTTAATCTCTTCTAAATCTGCAGTCATGTGCAAATCCGAATCCACATTATTGGAGCCCTTTCTGAGTCAAATTCATTGATGTTTCAATGACATAATGGTAACATTTACAGTACTGACAAATCACCTGAGCGTCAAAGTCCGAAATTCTTAAAAAAAAAAAAAAAAAAAATTGTAATAATATATTTTATATAATCAAAATTCATTGTAATATTATAGCATTACTGTCACTGAAAGTTCAAATGAAAAATAGACTTGAGTTTCACAATTATAAATCTTTCAAAAATCTTAATAATTTTACAATGGTTTTCACATCTTGTGTTTTACAAAGCATTAAAACCTTATTCAGTATTTCAGATGTACTTAGCATAACTAGCAATAGTGCAAATCCCAGTTACATCAAACAATTTATAAAGACACTTATAAGGGCTTTTCACAAAGTGTTTTCTAAATTATGGCTTTGTTGCTGATGGCTGTTCAGAACCTTATCAAAGTACATCATACATTTCTTTGTTTTTATTGATAAATTCTGTATCGTGTTTATAAAAACTGTTTATTTCTAGGTTTAAATAAAAAATATTTTGTATTAGATTTTCTATTTTGTATTTTATATACTTCTAGGATTAGACCTCGTCCAGTTAGTGCCGCTTCACTCCAGTAGGGGGCGACCTATCCAATGAAATGAAATAACACCATGTAATCCCACCACAGCAGCACTATAAAAACTGTTTAAATATTATTTAACTATGAAATATCATTAAGTGTTTACAGTTTTTCTGAATTGCTAACACACTAAACCCCAATCTCTAAGTGGCCTAAACCAAAAATCATGCACTCTTTTTTGCAAAACTCTTAACACAAACTTTTCAGTAAAACACACATTTCACACTGAAATGCACTTGTTTTATAAATGCTAAACACAGGCAGGCAAAAGTTGAACACAACTACAACACAGTTGTCATTAAGCAAACACAACAACTCAAATTTCTACACACTTTTTTTCTAATGATATTTTTTACTAATTGTGTGGATTGGAAACAGTCTGAGAGGCAGATGAAGAGTATGAGGAAGAAAAGCACACCAGAGACGACGCAATTGTCAAAATTTGCAGTTGGATTGCTGACTTTTTACAAAATACAAGTGCTGCTTACAGTAATATTGAAAACTTACTTTTACTTGCAGTAGTTATAGTTAAGTATTTACTATATTCACTGAACTAAACTTGTGATTACAGTAATAGAGATTTTTTACTGTATTTGTCAAGTGTGTTTTTATATACAATAAACGTGTCCAGATGTCCTGGATGTAGTGTTTTTCCATTTTTTAAGGTATTATCTAATGGATGCTATGTAGTGTTTTATATTCTAGACTTATGTGTGTATGATTTGAAAGCTTAGTTTGATTTTGAGGACAGGTGAAATGGTTTTGAAGGAATTGTTCAATGTTGCTAGTCGGGAGTTCTGTGAATTTAGTTTGACAATTTGCATTTGTGTTTAAGGTTTTGAGAAAAGGAGTGATTGTTTCAAAAAATGTGTTTTAGCAATTCAGAAAAACTGTAAAAATTTCAATGTGATTTTTGGTATAGTGTATGAAATGTAGGTGTGCCGAGTTTAACCAGTGTAGATGTTATCAGATGAATTGCTGACATGTTGCACTAATGTTTGACAACTACAATACAACTTAAGTCAAAACTAAAAAAAAAAAAAATTTACTGACAGATCTAACATGTGTTTTTCTTTTACACAAAAACTGTTCTTTACACCTTTATTTTCAAATAAGTTGAGAAATCATTTTATGAGGCATCACTGCTGAATAACTCTTAAACAAACCTTTTGGAGAGAAATATACAGCAGCGGTTATGACATACTGAACTTTCCCTGGAAACCAAGACAGAGTCATGGAACAGCAACAAAACTGACCACATGGACAACCTGGTGGTCCGGTCACTAACACACATCCACGCATGCATGCATGCACGCACGCACACACACATACATAATGAAATGATGTACAGACATATGGAAGAAAGGGAACTCGGTGGAGTTATGTGCCAGTGTCTGTGTAAGAAGCAGGAAAATTCAGGCTTATTGCCTAAGAAGGAAAGATTTGTATTCCTAATTAAACTACTGTTTTCGACACAGTGGTTCAATTTTTAACACATTATCTATAACATGTCTTTTTAATTTACATTTAAACAATATCAACAATAAAACATTACATTTTTTTTGTTTTGTAATAGCAGAGGCAATGCAAGTATTTGTAATTTTATAAAATAACAACACTGCTGTTCGGGTCTAATTTAATTGGAATTTATTTGGATTTTAAAGATGATAACTCTGAAATTATTGACACCAAAATATAATTCCTCTAAATGAATGTTTGATTATTGGCTATACTATTATTTAATAAATCAAATAGAAAAGATACAGTGTAAAAGTTATGTATTTTATGCTCATTATTGTATTTTCATGAAAAACAAGCCAAGCCTCATCTTGTCCAATAGAATCAATCACAGGACAGTGATCTACCTCCCATGCACTCGTGGACACGCGGACACACACATACACACACACACATGCCCACCTATGCACCACAGACAGAAACAGACAACCACTAGACAGTGTTTATTGTGGGATTTCACACACACACACACACACACACACACACACACACACACACACACACACACACACACACACACACACACACACACACACACACACACACACACACACACACACACACACACCACCCAGAAGAAAGTTTTATTGCTCAGATGTTGTATTTGCTCAGATTTTATATCATAGAAGATAAGATAAAATGCCTCTGATTTCCAAGATTCATCACAAATTTAACCTGCAGCAGATGCTAATTACATGTACAGTTTCATCACAATCTGTCTGCAAAGCGACATGCTGCATTCTGAGCTCCTCTGAAAGCATGCTGTAAATGTTTGTTAAGAAGGTCCACTTCCTCCACACGCACATACACAATAAAAATGTGAAGTTCTGGCATGGCGTGCAGCTGAGACATCGTGTGCACTCACAGGCGTGGGAGTGATTAATGTGTGTGTTGCGTGTGTTAAGCACCATCAGGAAGATGGAGAGATGTAAGTGTGTTTATGCGTACACAGGACATGTGCACATGTCCTTGTCATCTAATGGAGGAGAATGATTGCATGATCTACGTGATCTGTAGGTTTAGGTACAAATTCTTCATGCAAAAGAATTATAACAGAACACAACTATTTAAGATATGAATAAATGGTTTACAAAATAATAATAATAATAATAGATTTTCTAAAGAAATTGTGAAGTGATACTTTCCGTGGCAAAACTCGGGACACAAAATGTAACATTAATGTACCAGTTGCTTATACAAAGTGTGAACATTGCGTGAAAAGTTGTGTTTTACATAAAAATTAGCAACTAACCGGCAGACTAAAATCTAGACATATAGAAAATGCAATACTTTCCCCTGTAAAAATAAGGTCCTATTGACCCAAATAATATTAAAGGGCACCTATTATGTCTATTTTTACAATATGTAATATAAGTGTCCCCAGAATGAGTCTGTGAAGTGTCATATCATTTCCAAATGCCCTTATTTGGGGGAAGCAAAAACTTTAAAGGTCACGTTCTTCCTGATCCCATTTTTCAAACTGTATTTAGTGTGTAATGTTGCTGTTGGAGCATAAATAATACCTGCAAAATGATAAAGCTCAAAGTTCACTGCCAGGCGATATAGGGAACAGACAGTTTGGACTACAGCCCTCTACTTTCCGATTGAATGAAATAAATAAAACCAATAAAACAGTTTTTTGACTAAACTCCCACAGAAATACATCAGTCGCCAGCTTTGGCTCAGATGGCTCTGCTAAGCTAAGCTGCTATCATATCACAACACACTAATGGTGCTTGCATTGCATAGCATTGGGTTAGGTCGGGTCAGCTCACCTCACCTTACTTTGGCTTGGTTAGCCTTTCCATCGAGTTTAGTAACACAAGGAAGGAACAGCCCAGTCTCCTGAAGATGCGTATAAATAGCACAAAGTGTAAAACTTGTGCAATATATACGCCAAATTCCACTTTGGCGTGCATATGATACGCCAGTCCTTCCCATTCACTTAAACGGTGCATCTTTTTTTGTCGTTTTATTTATTGGTTTCTCCATTTTTTGCTATTTTTTACCATTTTCGCTTGGGTTTAGGGTTAGAACAACTTTTTGTTATATAAAAATGACATCCTAACCCAAACCCCAACTCCAAGCAACCATGGCTTAAATATGGACAAAAACATGGAGAAACCTGTACATTAAATTAAGCAAATCTAAAATCTAACCCTAAACCCAAGGGAAAATGGTTTAAAAAACAGAAAAAAATTGAGAAACCAATAAATAAAACAACAAAAAAGATGCACCGTTTAAGTGAATAGGAAGGACTGGCGTATCATATGCACGCCAAAGTGGAATTTCGTGCTATTTATACGCATCTTCAGGAGACTGTATTGGAAGGAATTATAGATGTGTCGTTATATTTGCGCTGCCGACTGCTGTGACATCATATAAGTGAGAGCGTCGTTGTAATTTCCCATACATTTATTTATTTCTCAATCCGCCAAAAAATTTAAATTGACCACCACAAATAGATGTTTGCACATCGCGTTTATCACTACCTCTGTCTCACATGACAGTTTCTATATAAACACCCGTGGCATCAGTCGACGCGCTCCGCTGAGCCTCATTTAAGTTGCATTTAAGCATATATGAGAACGTGAGGCATATATGAACAACTGTTATGGTGTCCCTGATTCTCAACCTGTGAATGTTTTTATCGCTAAAAGGGAGTTTGGGAACTTATAGCAGAGCACAGATGACAACATGTTTGCTCGAGACAGTGCAAGCTAGCACGAAGGTACAGCTATTACACTATATGTCATGATCCTGCCAGTCTTTCATAGTTATTCATAGTAGTTCATGGTCATGGGGCAGGATCGTGGCAGTACCCATGTTTTGTGTGGCAGCACATGGCCTTTTGTTTGGGTAGTGTGCTGCTGTGTCTCGTTTATATCCCCACCCCCTTGTCTCCTCGTTAATTATTAATTATTGGTTAACTACCATCACCTGTCCTTCCCTCGTTGTCTTAGATTTCTTATTTAAGGCCCCAGTGTGTTCTGTCCTGTGCTGGATCGTTTTGTATGTTTGTATGATTGCTGTTTGTAGCAGCTCAGTCAAAGTTTCTAGTCAAGTCTGTTAGTCTTTGTAATTGTCTTAGTCAAGTTAGTCTAGTCTTGTGTGTAGTGTCATCTGTTCCTGTGCTGTTTTCCCCACGTGGGCCTTTGTTTTTGATTTAATAAACCCTGTTTGAGTTCACCGTTACCTTGCGCTTGGGTCCCGTTCTCTGTGAATCATGACAGAACGATCCAGCCAGTCAGGGACCCAGCAGGTGTCAGTGGACTCGTCATTCACTTTCATGGACAGGCTACTTTTGGAGGTCTGCCTCCTGCAAGTGCCGTCTGCCCGGCCACAGCATCTCCTGCCGTCTGCCCGGCCACAGCATCTCCTGCCGTCTGCCCGGCCACAGCATCTCCTGCCGTCTGCCCGGCCACAGCATCTCCTGCCGTCTGCCCGGCCACAGCATCTCCTGCCGTCTGCCCGGCCACAGCATCTCCTGCCGTCTGCCCGGCCACAGCATCTCCTGCCGTCTGCCCGGCCACAGCCACAGCTCTCGCCGTCTGCCCGGCCACAGCTCCTGCAGTCTGCCCGGCCACAGCCACAGCTTCCGCAGTCTGCCCGGCCACAGCTCCCGCAGTCTGTTTGGCCACAGCTCCCGCAGTCTGCCCGGCCACAGCCACAGCTACCGCAGTCTGCCCAACCACAGCTCTCGCAGTCTGTTCGGCCACAGCCACAGCTCTCGCAGTCTGTTCGGCCACAGTCGTCTGAGCAACTGCAGCCATCTACACAGCCACAGCTTCTGCCATCTGTGCAGCCACTAGAGCCGTCTGTGGTCCGCAGCCCGTGCCGTCTACGTGATCGCCATAGCTGTCTGCCGTCTGCGGGGCCACCATTGCCACAGCCGTCTGCGCAGCTGCAGCATAGACCCTTGCCCAAGCCTCCTTGGACTTCTCATTCAACCTTGTTTATGCTCACTCTTTTGAATTTTAATTTCAGTATTTATTAGTTTTCACATCATCTGTTGGATCTGTTGTTTTTGTTTATTTCATGTATTTGTCATGCCATGTGTCGTCAGTCATGTCCATTGTCTAGTGTACCCCCTTGAGGAACGCCCGGTGGCGTCCCTTTAAGTGGGGGGTACTGTCATGATCCTGCCAGTCTTTCATAGTTATTCATAGTAGTTCATGGTCATGGGGCAGGATCGTGGCAGTACCCATGTTTTGTGTGGCAGCACATGGCCTTTTGTTTGGGTAGTGTGCTGCTGTGTCTCGTTTATATCCCCACCCCCTTGTCTCCTCGTTAATTATTAATTATTGGTTAACTACCATCACCTGTCCTTCCCTCGTTGTCTTAGATTTCTTATTTAAGGCCCCAGTGTGTTCTGTCCTGTGCTGGATCGTTTTGTATGTTTGTATGATTGCTGTTTGTAGCAGCTCAGTCAAAGTTTCTAGTCAAGTCTGTAGTCTTTGTAATTGTCTTAGTCAAGTTAGTCTAGTCTTGTGTGTAGTGTCATCTGTTCCTGTGCTGTTTTCCCCACGTGGGCCTTTGTTTTTGATTTAATAAACCCTGTTTGAGTTCACCGTTACCTTGCACTTGGGTCCCGTTCTCTGTGAATCATGACACTATAGCTTCTTACACGATTCTATCAGACCAATCAATGATCTACAGTGTTTTCGGGTCACGTTTTGGGATCAGCTCGGTCACTTGGAACCCTGACCGTGGTGGTACTAAAAAAGAAAAGTACTGCATTTGTTACATGTTAAACATGAATACATGTTATAATGTGCACTGTCAAAGCTTCAAAAACACAGAAGAATGGGACGTTTAAATGCAAATGAGCTATAGCTCCACACTCCCTTACTAAAAGAGACTGTATTCACAGGAATCAGATCTATTTTACCTAATGGAACTCACTGTCTGAGACAATAGTATTTCACTATTGAGATATGGCAGACAGCCCGCATGCACACAAACACACACGCATGTATAGAATGCTTTTAGACAACACTAACTAGTGCTTAACATCAGTGAGAGATATAAGATGATACATTTCCTTATAGCCTTCCTGTAAAACACACACAGCTCTGTTTTGTTTCCATCCGTTCTCAGCACTGGATGACGCACATTGGTAATAGTTGAGAAAATAATCATGATTTTATTGCACCAGTGTCATCCCACACAGAAGTATAATGATTGGTTTTAGAAGCATGGGTCAACCGTGAACACCTTCTTGAACATCAACAGCACAGGCCAGTGCTGAAGCATATAACATCCCAAGTACAGTAATTGTCCTTTGTAAATACAAGGGTAACCTGTAATATGTATCCTCTAATGCAATCCCTATGAAAAGATGACTGACACACAATATGAGCTATGGGGGTACAGCCTCCAGCCCATGGCCATCTCCATTAGAGCTCAGATAAGCTGTGCATCCATTTACAATCACAGCTTCTGTGATTTTCTAACTCTAAATAAGTAAATTACCCCTAATACCCTCTCTCCAGCACTCAGACTTTTAGCTTTTATGTAAACCAGATGTTTCACACGCACGCACGCCCACGTACACACACACACACACGCATGCACACACTCCTGTATGCTCAGTATTGAGCAATATACAGTGAACCACATCAACAAATTTCTGTTCATTAGTAAGGAGAAGCTTATACACTACTAATCAACACAGAATCGCTTTCAAATCTGAGTTTTACCTGCAATGAATCATATTTGTATTTCACTCTGATATTTGTTGTTTTTCATGAGCCTTATCACTGATGTTATTAATGGAGTCACATTGTTCATTTTTTATACTTGGATAAGTTTACCATCCAGAATTTTTTTTCTCAGTTGTAAAATAAAATTATTAGTTCCTTCTGATTTGAAAATCAGGGATCTCGCTTTCATCTCGCTTCATTACAGTAACAGTTTGTTTATTTATTTATTTTTAATAAAAAGGAAAAGTACAAATAAGCTTTAACATAAAATACTGCTTAATATGTGCATTGACAGGCTTTTTTCCTAAAACCTGATAAATGGGTCAAAATGACAATTATGGCAATCATAAAACTAATTTAATGAAAACATAATGAAATATGATGAGATATAATGCTGCAATAGAGCCGAAAGTGCTTAATGCACAATTATAAAGGAATTACATAGGAAAATACATTATGATCTGCAGCTACTGTATGTTGTAGTGCATTTCACATGATAAACATCTCTTTAACATTATGGTAAATATAATTGAATAAATTTATAGAATTTAATAGAATAAATGTATGTACAAATTTCAATATGCTGGCCATGATTTCTAATGGTCTTACAGGTCACCCCAGTAATGTAGTGTAATGTAGTTAAATTATTATAGTAATTTAATGTTGAACTGAACTTACAGGTACAGATTACTTGCTAATCACATAAAATAAGCCATGCAATCAACACAAGTCATTTTTGTTATGAATGTTTTATTACATTATTAAATATAGCATTTTACTTCTAAAATCTAGAACAACATGTGTGTTTAACGTAATTGTTGCTAAAAATTATTTTCAACTTCACATTTAATGTGTTTAAATGGAAATAAATAAATACATTCACATACAATTTGGTTTGTTTCTTATGTGATTTTACATTTATTCATTTTGACTGACTCATTCAAAGTGGCAAATACTATACATTTGCAAATGCAAGCTATACATTTAGACAACCCATAACTGGCATTTCAACTAAACGGATGATACTTCTAGTAATGTATGACAACATCTGTGACAAGGTCAAAAGCTGCACTTCATGTAGTCTTCACATTGCCAACAATCATCAGCATTCTCAGCTGAATTTAAATGAACGAGATTATTGGCATTTGTTGATGCTTCTGTTTCACTAGCAGCGCAAAAGTTTGTGGGATGATTCCCAGGAAATACAGAGACTGATAAAATGTACTGTCAACAAGTCATTTCAAAGTGGATCAATGTGTCCATTAGTTGTTACTTTCTTGAAGGTAAAGAGAGAGAGTCAAAGACACAAATTCGACTCATGTTCAAGCCACAATCATTTCCATACGTTTTTACACAAGCCCTCCCGTAACAGGAGACAATTAATAGGAGAGGTGTGTTACAGTAGACCCGTGTGACCCATGCTGCGGCGGCTGCTTTTATTGTCTGTCTCATTTACTGGTGTTCACCATCTAAACACTGCGGTCATTGTATGGGCAGAGCTGTTCAGGAACACAGCATTAGAGAGACAGACCCGAGGGAATTGAAGTGAGGTGAGATGCCATCTACACACGTGTTGGGTTTTACACAACGAAAGCATGGAAGTGTGAATGTGAGTGTGTATTGGTAAGGTGAAAAGAAAAAGACCTTTGTGACCTATACTGTATGTGTGTGTGCATGCGTGCGTGTGTGTAGGTTCGGTGTGTAGACACCGAAAGTGCTGTCACTAGTTAAAAATGTCTTCACCAATTTAATTAAACGTGTACAACAGTGTCGTGTATGACATTAGGCCATAACCAATTGTTTGAAATCTCTTTAAATCAGCAGATCTCTTTAAAACATTAGGTTCAGAATTATGGGTAGATTTAGGATTAGGGTTATGATTACAGGTAGGTTAGAGCAAATATTGGCAACTGATTTATTAAAACTGTAGAGTTTATGTGTCCAACAAAAGTAAAATGCAGGTGTGTAATTAACAGACAACATCTGGAAACCATTGGTAAATGACCCTTCAGCTTTAACTCCTGTGCCTCTGCCAGAGCAGTGTACAGTATACCATCCTCAGACACACACACACAGAGAGATAGAGAGAGAGAGAGAGAGAGAGAGAGAGAGAGAGAGAGATTTTTATACACATAAAATACTAAACTCATAACTTTCTCACATGAATGTGTTGAACAGAACAAGGGGACATGAGGGTCTTTTTAATGAGTATATCATGAAAAGAGCAATTGAGGGCCACTGAAATTAGAGTAGATTTTGAGAAGACATGAAGAACATTCGTTTTCATGTCTTTAACTGGAGACAACTAAACCAAAGTGTGTGACTTAATGAATCGTAATGAATGATACCTGAATGAATGAAGGGTTGGGTTAAAGGAAAGACTTGGAGAATGAAAAGATCATTAGCTTAGTTAAAACGCAATAAAAATGAATGCATAAAAAGCAAACTGAGTGTGTGTGTGTGCGTGTGTTGTAATCCGTCTATCAGACTCATGATGATGAATTAGGTTTGTTCTGCTCAGGTTAATCAGAGTGAATGTGCTTCCAGCAGATCTGTGACAGTGATACATGGAGTTCAAGAGTTAGATGTGATTGCCAGACCACCCAGACCATCTCTGCAGACAAACACTGTACAATGTGTGCCACCACTCCACTGCTTCTCTTAGGACAACACCAGTGTCACGCACCACATAAAATAGGATTCACTTGTTCCTCAGCTGGTAATGGTGGAAAATGTGTACAGTAATGCACATAGACATATATTTCCAGCACTGCATATACATATTTAGTGTTGTGTACACTCACCTAAAGGATTATTAGGAACACCATTCTAATACTGTGTTTGACCCCCTTTCGCCTTCAGAACTGCCTTAATTCTATGTGGCATTAATTCAACAAGGTGCACGAAGCTCCCGTTCCACCACATCCCAAAGATGCTCTATTGGGTTGCGATCTGGTGACTGTGGGGGCCATTTTAGTACACTGAACTCATTGTCATGTTCAAAAACCAATTTGAATTGATTCGAGCTTTGTGACATGGTGCATTATCCTGCTGGATGTAGCCATCAGAGGATGGGTACATGGTGATCATAAAGGGATGGACATGGTCAGAAATAATGCTCAGGTAGGCCGTGACATTTAAACAATGCCCAATTGGCACTAAGGGGCCTAAAGTGTGCCAAGAAAACATCCACCACACCATTACACCAACACCACCAGCCTGCACAGTGGTAATAAGGCAAGATGGATCCATGTTCTCATTCTGTTTACGCCAAATTCTGAATCTACCATCTGAATGTCTCAACAGAAATCGAGACTCATCAGACCAGGCAACATTTTTCCAGTATTCAACTGTCCAATTTTGGTGAGCTCGTGCAAATTGTAGCCTCTTTTTCCTATTTGTAGTGGAGATGAGTGGCACCTGGTTGTAGCCCATCCGCTTCAAGGTTGTGCGTGTTGTGGCTTCACAAATGCTTTGCTGCATACCTCGGCTGTGCCTGTCTGGCACCAACAACCATGCCACCCTCAAAATTGCTTAAATCGCCTTTCTTTCCCATTCTGACATTCAGTTTGGAGGTCAGGAGATTGTCTAGACCAGGACAACAACCCTAAATGCCATGAAGCAACTGCCATGTGATTGGTCGATTAGATGAGAAATTGAACAGGTGTTCCTAATAATCCTTTAGGTGAGTGTATATGCAGTATACACAACCACAAACTTTACATGTATACCTGATAATATGAGAGCCACTGTTGTGAAAGAATTACCAACATCTATTATCAACATCTTGACTATTTGTAGAAATGTTTACTCTCACATAAATAAAAAAGCAAGGGCCTCATTTATAAAGTGTGTTTTCAAAAAATCTATTGCAAAGTTAATATTTTCATATTTACATCTGAAAGTGAGGCGCTTTTGAAAAATTTGTTTCTATGCAACATTATGCATAAATGAGACCCCAGAACATTAGATGCACCAAATGCACCAAAATATCAGCCTATAATCAGTATCAGCAAAGAAAAGCATCTTTTCCCATTGTCAGACATCAACTGAAGGGGGGGGGGCAGAAAAGCGCATACTGAGTGAGAACTTTATTTTAAATTCCAGTTTGTACGCATTCCGCTTCTAGGATTTTATGACATGATAGTTTGAAACATTAAGTTAAAAGAAACTATCAGTGTCGGAAGAGGCTAAGTTTTCGAATACTGGCATAGGAATTTGGTATAGGTGCATCCCTACCAAACAGCACATGAACCGTTCATCTTCCCCCCAGAGCTGGATGATTTACAGAACATTACGGCTCAAATAACTTGAACTAGGGCACTAGTAACCAGTGCTGCATGGCCCTCATAGTGATATATGGGCAAGGCCTGATTTTATTCACTGCCAATTGATTGAATTGTAAATAGCGGGTATTATAGACAGGAGAGCACCAGAGCTGGTGAGAGAAAATGTAAATCATCTAAAAAAAGGGTGGTGGGTGGTGATGGCGCAGTGGATAAGACACATGCCTTTGGTGTGAGAGACCCAGGTTCGAATCCACTGTAACTCACCATTGTGTCCCCGAGCAAGACACTTAACCCCTAGTTGCTCCAGAGGCGTGCGACCTCTGACATATATAGCATTTGTAAGTTGCTTTGGATGAAAGCATAAGCTAAGTGGATAAATGTAGAAGAAAAGAGAACGTGTGAGAAAATTTTTGATAGGAATTGGATTACGAAAGTTCTTAAAGTAATTCAATAAATTGATTTGAACCTGCACAGTGATTCCAAGGAAAAGACCCATCTATTTATACCAGTTAAGGTTTATAAGAAAGGCAACTATACATCTGTGTGCTCATCTTTGAATGCATGGCTTTGTGGAGCTGTGAGGGTCTCTGTGGAGGCTGGTGAAATATCTCACCCTGAGAGGACGTCTGTGGGGTGTTTGCGCCATGTCTTGCCCAATAACCTCTGGAGGGGTTTTCAGAATACAAGAATGTTGTGATTTCATCCAGGCTTTCCAACCACCGTCAACAGGTCACTTCAGCTCAGACTCTATAAAGATACTTCCTCTGAGAGCGTCGTCACTGAACGGCCACCCACACACACCCAGCACACTGGCCTGTCCAAACAACATCTGTCTCTGTCTTAATCACTCCTGAAACACACACACCGAAAGGAAAATGTGCCTGTAGAATTGTATGGTATAAGTATCCAAAGGAGAGAAAGACAGCAAGACAGACAGACAGTTTAAGCCTTAAAAAAAGACTCCTGGCATGACAGGACCCAATCAGACATCCTCCCCTCCGGCTCACTCAGACTCATCTCTGGTTTTAATCAGCGTGACCCTGCGTTCGCTCTCTAAAAGCTCTGCTGCAGACATTATGAGAGAGACAGGGTTACGCCCGCTGGGTTCTGCAAGGCTCCTGATCCCTCCTTGACAGACCTGAGAAAGCCATGGCAATATTCCCTTGGGCATGTCTGCACATCTCTGACTGGCGCTCCAACAAAACCACCATCTACGCGGCATTCGACTTATTTCAAAAGTTTGATATCACCTTCTGGGTCGGGAGTAGCAAGCGCTGCACCAGTATTGAATTATGTTCACCAAAACAAACTTCAATTTCACCAAGAAGCAGTGACCCAAAGCAGTGAAGTACAACCTATGTAGCTTCATTTCAACAATGATGTTATTGGCTCCAGTTGTTTCTACATACAACTAGTGTACATTCAGATTTTTCTTTACCTGCTGATTTTTGCTGAGATGGCAGGTGTATTATTTCACTGAAATATGAGACGTCTGAAAACAATACATACAATATTTTGTAAACAATATAATTATATGGTATCGATATGCACCTTATCTGTTGCTTCAGTTAATCTTAGAGTAATCATTCGGCTTGATGTATTTAACGTTTGATAGTCTTTCTGTAGGCAAAATCTTCACTGTAGGCTCCTCCTCTTTCTTAATAAATAAACTGAATCAAATCTGATGTTATCAGCAGTTAGATAAAGTGTTTTTAACTGGAGGAAATGTATAATAAAATAAGATCAATAATAATGATGACTATAAGCTCAGGACTATGAGCTCAGAAAAAAGGTTTGTCTAAACCAATTATAATTTCAATTTGATTCTAATTGAAACACTTTTTTACCAGCATCATTCAGAACACATACATTGAACTCCATCTACAAATGAAAGTAAGGAGTTCATGATTTGATTTGTGAAGTGTCACTCTAATCTGAATGTACTGCATAGTGAACATAGTAATCAGATTACAGTTACATTTTGTAAAAAAAAAACGTGAAAACTTTCAGGATTACTATTGTTTCACTTATAACGAAATAAATCGTTATTTTGGCATAATAACGTTTTTTTTCAAGCACTGCTTGACTGTACAGTAGTTCCTGTTTTTATAGTCAGTGATGACTCACGTGAGCCACCTGCTGGTGCATGCGCAAATAACAGAACACAGATTGAATCGCAACTAGTTATGACAATGCTCCCCACGGGGAAAGTCTTGTTAGCTAAAATGTGCTTTAAACTCTGTGGTTGGTATGATTGCAGTTGTGAGTTTTCTAGGGGTTCCGGAAACTGTAGAGTTAACACGCGAGTAGTCTACTCACAATGTCCCTTCTCAATCTCTTGCAAAGAAATGTAAAAAGATTAGTTGTATAATAAGTTAGCTGTATAATAGCTGTAACAGTTGGATCAACTTAAAAAAACTACTTCAGTTGGTAACACCTTTTAGGCTACTTTAGTTTCACTTTAGGAGAAAAATTTAAGTTGAAACAACATACTTTTTAGGTATTCCCAATTTAAGTAGTTTTTTTTAAAGTTGATCCAACTTTTCACTTTTGGGACATTCCAAGATTTGGTTTTGTAACTTTTAAAAATTTAACTTAATTTTTTTTCTTTTATTAATAATATATCTTACAACACACATCGAAATGTACATTGGTCAATCTCAGGCAATTTAATTAACAAACTAATATGAACACTATTATATCAATGGACCAGAGAATGCAACTTTTTTCCTTGTTACTATTACTCAGTCCTCTTTTGGCTTATATGAATAACAGGGCTGAAGGTAACAGGACTGATTTTTTTTTATCGTAGAATTAGCAAATACATGCTAAATATATAGCCACATGGTACACATGCTAATAGCATGAGGATACTGAGCAAATTCTAGTTATTTATCAAAAATTTTTATTTTTAAAATGAACAAATGACATCTAAAAATAATTTAGTTAACAGGGCAGTATGTTGAGATTGACCCTCTCAGACACGGTTGAAATATCATCAAATACATTGAAAAGAAAATGAGTCTCCCCATTGCCCTCAGAAGATCTGGATAATGCAAATTCCTGTTGAAAAAATATCTTTTGGAATGTTCCAAGCTCATCAAAGGGGGAAATGAGTTAGGTTAACAGGACTGAGTGTAAACATGGGACACAACTAAAATGTGTATTTTATCAAAAATGTTATGGATTTTTTTTAAGGAAATCATTATTTTGATATAAAGTCACACAGAGATCCAAAAACAATTACATTTCTGAAGGATATTAATTATAATATTTCATGGTAAATTATAGAGGCAGGGAGTGGGGACATGCAACAACCAAGTATTACTTAAGTGTTCTAGGTAGTTTATAATAATGCTTTTAATTATACATTCTTAATTTAGCAGTTAAATAAATGTGAAAAAACTTAATAATAATAATAATAAAATGTATTTTTGAGTTCATTTTCATGCATTTTTATACTTTTAATATCCTGGAGACAGAAATAATACCCATTCAGTGGAATGTCCCTTTTAAAGTGTATAGGGAAACTACCACTGCCAACGTCACAGGCCAAATTACAGCTTAAGTCATCATTTTTAAATAAACATATATTTACTTGTAGATTGGTATATACTATAATTATTTTTGTTTATGTTAAAAATAAAACATAAAATAATAAGTATTATATTTTAATAACATGTTAACGCAAATTAATTTTAACAACAGAAATGTTATTAATGTACAATTAACGCAACATGCAATTTCTGTTTGACCCTTGGTCTAGCCAATGGTTGAATAAATTGAGATGCAGCCTTAGACAGTTAATGTGACACGTGCTGTCTAAAGGAGTCGAAACATTAAGCTCTCGTATAGCGATCACAATGCTCTAAAAGGTTGTTAAATATCTAAAACACATCTATGTTTTCTAAGAGGTGTACCGTCTTAAATGCCTAACTTATACACAAAGGATGGTTGTCCATCCACTTGCACATCTGACATTTTAGTTTAGTTTTGGAATATGGAGGAGTTATAAAATAAAGTGCATGACTTGCTTTATGTTAAAAGAGTTATTAAGAGCGATAAGACTTGAAAATTATTTCCGTCGTGCTGACTGACACATTTGAAGCATGCATACAGGCGTGCGACCCCAATATATACACACTTAGACAGAATTACAGTTTTAAAAGGATCTGTTTTGACAAAAATTCACGCAGATATAATCTTTTAAAAAGCACCAATTATCCAATTCATGATTTTACATGTCCTTTGGTGTGTAAGTGTGTATAAGTACATGTTAATGATTTGCAAAAGGTAAAACCCCCAAAGAAAACAATGATGTCATCATGATTATCATCTGATTTTTTATGTCGGACAAGAATTTCGGACTGGGTGTGCAAACACCTTCAGAAGGACATTTCCAAACAATTCAAAGTCCATCATTCTACAATGAGGAGGATAATTTACAAGTCGTAAACATTTGAGATAGCTGCCATTTTATACACAGTCAGACTAAATGCTTTTTATTAAAAAACAATAAAAAATTAAAAACAAGAGCTACAGGCCTCATGTTAAATGTTAAAGTCCAGACCTCATTCTGAATGAAATTTTGTTGCTGGAACTTAAAGGGGAAGTCCAATCTATACATTTTAGCCTGTTTATCACGGGTAATTTATGTCCACTTTGCATTATACATGAGGAAAAATAAATAAATTTGCACGATTTCGATTATTAGATTGATAGTGTGTTGAAGCGGAATTTTCGTAACGGTCTTTAATGGACACAATTAACCAGAATGCACTGCGCGAAACTGATTCATTAGCTCCACCCACTAACCACTGTTCGATGCAGTCGTCAGGTTTGTTTGACTTCATGCGGCGCCGCAGGAACCGACAGCTGGATGACGTCAAGGTTCCGCGAAAGGGATTTAAAAGCAAACTCCTCCGTATGATTTCGCGAATCGCTCTCGCGGTACTTTGACGTCATCCCGCTGTCGATTCTTGCAACGCCACATGAAGTTGAACAAGCCTTATAACTTCTTTTACCGCTCAACTAGCTCTCAAATCAACTCAAGTCAACTTGAAGTTAGCCGGCAGACGAACCCATCCAAAGAGTAACTCCGCTTTAACCGTCTCTGAGGGGGAAATCACCAAAGCCCTCGATAAAAGATGACTAGAACCTGTGCAGTATGTGGATGTAAGGACAACAAATTCAGGCCACCGGGAGTTTTTATTGTTGACATCAACGCGACCCTCAGCTGACCCACCACTACACTACTTTGAATATGCAGCCAGCACTTTCGTCAGGAAGATTTTGAGTACTGTTTTCAGCCCAGTTTTTCCGCGGACGCAGGTAATGTAAAATTGTTAAAATATCTAAAACATCATTTGGCTTAGTTGTTGCTTGTTTTGTGTAACTACGGTAAACATACTACGTAGAAAGTTATTATCATGTTGTTGTTATTATAAACACGAGCAAAGCAAGCTAACGTTAGCTTCTGTGCAGCTGTCAATCAAAAACGTTATCATCTACTGTCAATCATCTCGCCTCAAGACCCGCCCCCATTTAGAACATTCAGAATTAATGTAGTCGTGCATTTTTCTTCCGGTGATTTGATGACGCGTCAAATCACCGTTACTGTAGCAGTTAAAAGCTTTAATTTTTTATATGGAGTTAGTACATTTGATGGCAGCACAATCAACTACATATATGGCATGAAATATAGTGTTGGAGCATAATGTTGTTTTAGGGTGGACTTCCGCTTTAAGAGAACAGGCCACAAAAATCAAAGAACTGCAATGTTGTCGAGAAGAGTAGGCCAAAATTCCTCTATAACGCTGTGGGAGACTGAAAATGTCAACAGTGAAATTTCACTAAATGTTGTATATGCATATACTAAATATCTTAAATTTCTTTTAACGTCTGGAAACCTACATTGCACACCATTGTCACTAAATCTATCACTATTCAAGAGCTATTTAAGACCAATGAAAACTTCTGAGTAAAGCACTGCATCATCAGTGCATTTCATGTATGTATTTGCGTCATCTCACTTACAGTAGAAAAGGAACGCTTACCACAGAGTATGTAGTGTCATATTGCCTCTTTAGACATTTAGTCACAGAACTGAATAATGAGACATCACACATCACGCTCATCTTCTACAGTCAGGATGTTTCTATGAGTGCAGAAACACAAAGACTTTTTAACCCAAAGCAGACTGTGTGGCACATCTCACCCTGGCAGTCATTTGGTAAATATTGTCTTTCCTGTCTCCACCTTAACTTTGTGGTAATTGGCTTGTGTTAACCTCCTGACCTGCTGATGGAGAGAGTTTGTTTCAGGGGCGACTCGGTAAGCCAGGACCCTTGGCTTCGTAATGCCCCGTGCTGTCACCCCATCGGTCCTGTTTGGGGTGATTGACCAGACAGCTCTTGGCTAGTGTTAAAGAGAGATAAATGCAGCCTGCCACAGCAGAAAACACAAACACGTACACCAATATAAACATGATGGCCATTCTTCAAACACACACTCCGACGTTCAGAGACAGTCTCAGTTACTGTATAACATCCGGACGGTGTGTTCTTACATGTTACAAGCTCAAATATGATTGCTCAGAGGGGTGTGTTAATTTGTTAATATGTCAGCAGAGATATGTGATGTGACATTACACATATCTCTTAGGGATTAGATATGCTTCTGAAGTGTGAACAGGAAAAAGAGCCACAAAACAGTTGTGTTGACACCCACACAAACACGCGCGCACACACACACATCACCTTCTGATATGAAGACTCTGAGGAAAAGCAGGTCATTGTTTTTCAAGGATTTTAAAAGTTCAAAAGTGCCATTAACACACACAAACACACACACGCACGCACGCACGCACGCACGCACGCACGCACGCACGCACGCACGCACGCACGCACGCACAAACACACACACACACACACACACACACACACACACACACACACACACACACACACACACACACACACACACACACACATGAAATTATCGTTCCATATGAGAAAAGAAAATTAGTATTAGCTAAAGGATGATACGATGATATATTTGTAATATAAAGTTTACTTAAGGAAGCAAATTATATTATTGCTTTAACAACTGCATAACAGTGTTTTTATATATTTTACACACAACAGGACTACTGGAATATTTTTTAGTTGTTTATTTATTTGTTTATTTAACATGCCAACATTAACAGTCCCATGTTTTTTTAACTAGTCAAATCTTAAACAAGGGTTGCATTACTTAATTAAAATGTCTGTGGATATTAAATATGCATATATAAGTAAAAATAAAATTCTTGCATGTAAAATCTACTATATTATTTTTACCAATATTTGACTATGCTGTATATTGTCATTCGTATAGCATTTGTGTCTTAGGATTTTACAATTAATATAAAAAATGTCACATTTACATTTAGTTCATTGGCAGATGCTCTAATCTAATCGTGTGACTTAAATACATTCAAATAGATAATTATGAATGTTACCAAAAAAATGTAAAATCACATTGAACTCCTGGTTTCAAATGCATCACATCTAGTAACAATGTTGTTACATGTTAACATGTTTGCAGTATTCTGTAAAGTCTTGGAAAAGATACTGTGTGATTTCTGTGAGACAAAGCACAGTCCCTCCCTGCGTCTGAAACCACATACTGTGATAAATTAGATGAAGTACTAACTCATCGACCAATAAAACAGTAATTATTATTATTATTGTTTTAGATTAATTCATCACCGACACACATCATTATAACAGGTGAGCCTCCGTTGGGTGACTGTTCTCCTGGGGGCTCACGGGATAGTAGTGTGTCCGTCGGATGCACACTCCATAATCTTGTAGGTTCAATAGTTCGCTTGCGTGTTCAGGTCTTAATGATTAATGGAAAACAAACTTGGCTTGCTGTCCTCGAAGGGAGCTCTGTAGCTGAGCTCTGAACCTTCAGAGAGAGCGAACCTCGAGCCCCAAAGTCAACCCCCCTGCAACATAACTGCACAGTGAAAGAAAAAGTATATAGGCTGCCTTATATACGCCTATAATGATGATTGACAGACCTGAATGATTAGGCTCCTCTCAAACCTACTTTTTGAACTACAAAAGTAGTAGATCATCTGGGTACTTTCTGTCTACTGTTTTTCGAAAACAATGAATTTGGACAGTAGGCAAGTATGCGCTTTCAGACACAGCGAGTGTCACAATAAATCAGTAATTCTTAAAGTGTGGTCCGCCAAACCCCCCAAGTGGTCCGCCAAAAGATGACCTAAACTAGGCAATGGTTTATACAAAATTATTACTTATTTAAGTAGATTTTTAATGCACTTGTTAAACTTTGATTTCAGTTCTTGCCATTCTGTTTTTATAGCGTAAAAATGGATCGGTGGCTAAACCAAAGAGGAGTCAAAAGAACTGAAAGCAGCTACAATCCACAGATCTCTTAGTTTTGTATTGTACTAGTTTTTGTTTCATGTGTAAAATCCCTGTAATCCACCTCAGTTTTAAACTAATGGCTCTATGGAATGACATTAAGTGGGACCTAGGCTGTTATAGTATGTTTAATTGCAGTTTTTTGTCACATGTGCAGTTTGTTGTTCATATTATGCCGCAACTCATTTCACATTTACTTTTTCAAATGAAATAAAATTCATATAATAATTTCTGAACATAGCATTGCATTTGTGTTTAAAAAAATTGTTTTTTACTTGAAACAGTTGCATATTAAACATAAATAGCTTATCCTTCCTATTTTGTTGTTTTTTGGGAGCGTGTTAGAGTGGGATTCTGTTAGGTGGTCCTCAGAAAAAAATTTGAAGATAAAGTGGTCCTTGGGCTGAAAAAGTTTGAGAAACACTGCAATAAATTATAATAAAATAGTAGCTTTTTGACTGCTTATAGTTTATTATTGGTAATTGTTATTCTGCACCGTTTACATGTGTGAGTAATCAGCTTTTTAGTTTCCAATTTTTTTCTTAAATCTTAGATGAAATAAATAAAAGTGTAATTTGCATATAATTTTATATTTTTTTGTGTTGTAAAAATTAAACTGTTGTTATCAAAGCTGTTTTATGTGTTAAGAGCCTTGAAATATAGGCTAGGAGCTGTATGAATGAGGACTTTTTCTGATGATCTTGATATCATGTTGACATTTTTGCTATTCAGTCCAGAACACAAATTCACCTAACAAATAAAGGAAAAACTCCCATTATTGCACTAGACTAAAATCTACCTATTAGACAAATCACCCCAAATGTTGGGTGAGCATGATCTCACATTTATAAACAATATGTTTCTTTAAATGTTCTGAAAGGGCACATCATGATGACCAATCTGTGCATTTCCTGCATTACAGCAGCACTTACATAACAATAACAATGACCTACAAATGTAATAGCAATAAATGCAGGACTGTGGAGAATTTCGTGAAATGACTTACGAGTGTTTGAATTTGGTATTACGATGGGAGCTAAACAACTTTAAGACACTTGTAAGCAGCTAAATAAATCAGCGAATCAGATTTATACAGAGCGTTGCCATGGAAACACAGGCAATGTAAGATGCTTGGAATGATATACTGTAAGGACAGAAGTTCAGCACACAGAAGAAAACATTCACAGAGGGTGATAACAGCAGTTCAGTAGACAAACTTAACTTTCTGTCTTCCGTCCAAAAGCAGCTAAGTTTTTTACTAAAACAATTTTTTAGTATGCATAATTTCTATTTATATCATTTGTTGGCGACACATCTTCACGTGATACGAATTCACAGATCAGCATTCACAAAACTTGCTGAAATGCAACATTTCTTCTCATGAGCCTGCGTTTCCGTTATGCCCCGCATGCGAGTCTGAAACAAAAATAGTCAGTGAAACAAAAGCCTAGTGTGACGGTGGCACAAGACAGAGAAAGGCAGTGATTGTGTGTGATGTAACACCTGCAGTAGCTGTGAGAGACAGTTAATCTGCTGGATGAGATATTATTTTACTTTAATCTGTGAGTTCAGAGTTCAGGAACCTTGTGACGTAAACAGACTTTTAACATTGAAACAGGACATAGTAGTTACGCCTGCCAAGATGAGTCCTGGGGAGAAGCTGAGAATATGTGACCCAAATTAACAGAGAGAGGGAGAGAGACATGGAGAGAGAGAGAGAGATAGGGAGAGATGGAGACAAGGAGAGAGAGGCAGGCAGATTCTCCTGGGTGGCCTCTGTTGAAATGCATGCATAAAAGGCAAACAAATGGGAGGATTACAAATAGTACAGCCAACCCATCACCAACAGTCTGTCTGAGCCAAATCCACAGCAGACGTCTCTCTGAGGTCACTATCTGTCCAGAGAGAAAGAGAGAGAGAGAGAGAGAGAGAGAGAGAGAGAGAGAGAGAGAGAGAGAGAGAGAGAGAGAGAGATTTAACAGTATGTGTGGGAACAGTTGTCTATAAACTTAACTCTTCCATGTCAAATGTAGCTTTTTATAAAACAAACTGGTATCAAGTTTGGGTATCCTGGAATACTTACAAAAATATGTAAACATTTCTTAATGTCTAATTAATTTCAATTGTGCAATGGCACAACATAGCTCTTTTATAATTGTTATGCATCTATTTTTAAATTAAAATGAACTTTAATCATTTTCAGTGGTGTTGTGTGATTGTCCAAATACCAACAAACTCTCATTAGAAGGATTAAACAAACTTTTAATATTTAGCATTATTAGTATTTGAATTTTTGTCCACTAAATCAACGTCAACATGCTACAAACATAATGAGGAAAGAATAGTATAAAGAGTTATTTATTTCCAAAGACCCTTTAGAGCAGTACTGCAGTATTTTCTTTTAAAAACCTTTTCTATTTTTCTAATTTTCATTTGCATTCCCAAATAATCATTATAAAAAGTTAAAAATTTAAAAATCTTTATTTTAACAGAAATTAATCTTAATGACTCCATATTATCCACGAAACCACATTCAATGAAAATGTTCTAAGAAAAACAGAACCCGAGCATAAATGTGTAAAACCGCACCATATAAGATGAGAAGTGAGGGAGGTCTAAAAACTGCACAAGAGAAAGTATGTATGAGTGAGATCTTGTTTGCTCCAAGGTGACAGCGTCATAAATTCTCTCAGTGAAGACGTCAGTAGAGGTGAAGAAATCTCGCCTGCCTCCCTCCTCCCAAGCGTTTTCCCATCACCACCCGCGCCCTTTCTCCTCTACAGCTGGCAGTTCTTCATAGCATAGCACCTTTAGACACGAAGCGAGGCATCGTTTAACTTCTATGATTGTAGCAAGCAACAACCAATGAGGTGGGCAGCTCCCTGCCTCCATCCTGAACGAGTTGCAGCCCCAATCATTGGACCAGAGTACATGTGTTATTGTGCATTAGCCAAATGTGTCCTCATCCTCCTCCACCGGGCTCCAGTTACAACTGCATCGGAGGCCAGACAAGCTGGAGAGTCTGTCAACAAGCAAATTACAAGCAATTAAGGAGCGAAAAAAACATAACATTCAAGGAGGAGAATATGGGAGAGGAAGGGGAGGAGGGTGCTGTTAGGGTTAACTGGAGTGCTGGATGTTACTCGCAGACCTCAGTGGTCAACCTGTGGAAACATTGCTTTCCATTTTCTTTTTTTTTTTAACTGGCCTGACCTCTGATCCGCTCCACATGGCCTTTCAGAGACCCTGCCAGTGACCTCTTATCTAGCAGAGCACACAATGAACCAATCAGCGCGACTCTTTTCTAATGCAAAGCTCTGATTGGATGGCTCTCTCATGTGTGAGATGGATTGGTGGAGTGCTGATATGACAGATGTAAATACCATGTTCAACAAAATGGCACAGAAACACAAGCAATGGTATCAGATATGCAGACCGACCAAGCCAATGAGGAACTTCTCACTGTGGGTGTTCATGTGTGCGCGTTCTTGCAAAACACCTACGTGCTCATTTACCACCACCGACGAACATACACAAACAAGTGTGAGTGCCCGCGTACCTTCAAACGCACACATGGGGACAAATATACAAACATACTTACAAATCACACCCACGCCATGCTCGCCGATTTTATGACCTCTAAATCTGCTTGCCAGATCAGTTGCACGCAATCCTCTCCACAATGATCGATTTAGCTAAAAGACTGTTTATACGTGCTATTTTCACCAATGTGCCATATATGTCAAATGAAGAGATTAAATGAATGACCTAGTTCAAACCTCTCGTAATGAGAGCAAACAGAGAGACGCCAGCAGAACAAAGCGATGGAAATTTGAACGACGAGAGGTGTCATTATGGCTGAACTTCTGTATGGTTAGAGCTTCCCACACTAATCAAACGTCTGAGTTAAATACAAGAAAAGAGAACAAAGCAGTCTTAATCTTGCTAAAGTATAGTATAGTTTAGTATAGTACAGTTAGTACAGTGTAAATGCACAGTAGAAAACTTGCCGTATGCATACTACCCAGATGATCTACTACATTACAGCATCCATCTGAACAGGCTAACTGACCCATGCCAGTCAACTAAATATTTATAAGAAGTTTATAAATAAAGTTTATAAATCAATCATTATTTTTTTTATTTGGTGCACATTGGGTTTGCATTGACATTGAGTGGCTCATTTTCTAACACTGATTAAATTTTAATGGCTTAAATAACTGAGTCATTAAATATTCCATGCAGATGATTCTTAAGGTATCATTTTACTTGGCCTCACTCTTAAAAATAACTTTCGTGTGATGTAATTGATTAACCAGAATAAAAAAGTGAGCGATTTTAAAAAAATACCTTCCCCTTTCCCATCTTTTCATGCAGAATCAGCGAGCCATGTACTACCTATCACTGCAATGCTTTAGAGTACTGTTTTATACTTAATAGGTAGTTACACAGGAACTAATGCAGAACAAATGGTTAGTGCTGCATTAACACTGTAGTCACTACTGAAAACTAATAGAGATTAATAAATCAGTAAGTATTAGCTTACTGTTTGAAGTAAGTAACAATTACACTGTAAAAAAACATTGCAGCATGAAGATAAATTCAACCTTATATTTTAAGTTTTTATTTGTAATAAGTTATAACTTATAAAACAATTTAAAATGGTTTAACTTAATTTATTAAAGTAACATAAAAAATATACATTATGTTGACAAAAATGCTGCATTTTTACAGTGTAGTTACTTGTTACATATTTAATAGTCATTATTAGCTATTACATGCTGTGTACCTACTGAAGAATTCTACATTAACTAATACTTATTTAAAAAAGCTATGAATTAACTACCTAATAACTACTTTAAAATTAATTATTTAAATGAACAAGCCATGTGCACTCTAAAAATGATGTGTTAGATTTACTTAAAATATATATGCACCATTTTTGCATCACAATTTTTAAGTAATCCCAACTTGAAAATTTTTACTTAAAATTAACAAGAAAACCTGTGTTTTATGTACTTACCTTTTTAAGTAAAGAATGTTACATGAACCTAAATATTTAAGTTCATATAACACATATTTTCTTGTTAATTTGCTTGTTCAGATTACTCAGTTTGGCAAGTTGAGTA
Source organism: Paramisgurnus dabryanus (assembly GCF_030506205.2). NCBI lineage: Eukaryota > Metazoa > Chordata > Actinopteri > Cypriniformes > Cobitidae > Paramisgurnus > Paramisgurnus dabryanus. Next base: position 14,005,257 of record NC_133345.1, read on the forward strand.
AACGAATTGGACAAAAACTTATAAATCTATGTCAACAAAATAATATTTGTTAGCAGGATGATTATGCTTATTTCATTTAGGGAACACAAAATAATGAATTGACACCCTTCAACAAGAAAAACTTTGTTCAAGTTACTTAATTATCTTTGTTAAAAGAACATTTTGAAGTTGGATTTTTTTGCAGTGCATGTCCTTCACAAAATGGCTACGACAGAAGTCAGAATTTTTGGCTGGAAAGGCATCATGGGTAATTTGCATATCACATGGCTCTATAGATACTTAAAATGTTATGCTAGATTTACTTAATTGTTAAAGACTTGGCATTACTTATGTTTTTCTGTTAGATTTTTGCATACATTCAAGTTCACCTGGTAACCAAAATGTTTGTTACACACATACTAAATATGTTAAGTAGAGGTTGAAAAGTTGTTAATACTAAGTTTTTCGTGTTTAATGTAATTACTTTAATAAGTAATGGTTGTTCAGCCAACAAATCTTTTTTTAGAGTGTATGATCCTATTCCATCTCATGAGAATGGTCAGAGTATTTTGAACCTTTTAGGTTAGTTATACTGATTCATAATTAAACAAATCTATTGTGTTTATTAATCAGAAAGAAACTTGAGATATACACCAATTGTAATCACTGTATGATCATTTAAATGCTTTTAAGATAAAACTGCCACAATGTTGTGTCCTTCCATATTCATTTTGACCTTGAACTGAAACTCGTGCATTGGGGGGAGGGGGTAAAATGTGAATAGTTACTAATAAACTACCATGTTTTTTGCATGATAATACTGTCCCAGATCATGAGTAATTAATTAATACTTATGCAGTAAGTGTTGTTACAAATAAACTACCATGTATATTATGAAAGAACCATCTTTATACCATGTAACACTTTCACCTATTCACTTTCACTTTCACCGCGGCTTCAGCCTACACCTGTTCGGTTACCATTTTTGTCTGTCTGTAATGACTTTTCTGTATATATATTTTGTTCTATGTTTAGTAACCGAATAAACAAACATTCAACATTCAACCTACTCTAGATATAGAAATAATTAAGAACATTTCAAACATTTATATAGTTTTGCCATGATTTTCTTAATAGTTAATAAAAAAACCTCAACTCAGTTCTTCTGAGTGCCAGACTCACAGAGAACAAAAAATTGAAATATCTCAAAGAAAACAGAGAATGAAAACAGGGAAGCTGTTTATTTTTTGAGGTAAGTTGATTAGTGAAGCAATGATTAAGATGGGAAAATTTCTTAGGATTCTAGGATTATTTGACTAATTCAAAAATAAAATAGAATTAAATTTTAATGGATTAATTTAATTGATATGGTAATTTGGAACATTTTGAACATTCCAAACATAATTTGGAATATTTTAATAAGTTACAATATTTATTATTTTCTTTGGTGCTATAGGTAATAAATGATTCAAAGCTTTTTAAAAGTAAACAAAATTGGTTAAAATTGTATTATTAATAGTAAACAGGATCATGCAGTATATAGCTTGTGTTGGCACAAGTGTTTAGGAAAACGTCTCGGTTACGGATGTAACCCTCGTTCCCTGAAGGAGGGAACGGAGACGTCACGTCGTGACCGACGAATTGGGAACTCGCTTAGAGAGACCAATCTGCTTCGTATACTACTAAAACGCCAATGAACTTGGCATTGAGATATTTGCATAATGCTGGCGCCGCCCCGCCAGGTGCTTTTATAAGCAGCAGGTGCAAATAGGGAAATTAGCTTCTTTTCGCTGAGAAAGCCGGGAGAAAGTGACCGGTCGATAAACAGCAGGGAGCAGCCCTGTGGCGACGGGACGTGACGTCTCCGTTCCCTCCTTCAGGGAACGAGGGTTACATCCGTAACCGAGACGTTCCCTTTCAGTCGGTCACTACGACGTCACGTCGTGACCGACGAATTGGGAATCCCTACCAAAACGCCACTAGGGGCTGACCTCTTCCAGTGTCTGCGTAAAGCCCTCCGGTTCCACTTAAGGAGGAGGAGATTTTAAGGCAGAAGGCCGGGCACTAGATGTTCCTTTAACCCCACAGAAGTGCCAGCGACTGGGAAGCGCCCTACCTGAGCGGGATAGGAACGCTGCGGAAGCCACCGCCCGTCTTAAGGGCTAATGGTGGGCGAAGTCAACCGTAGTTGAGGAATAAAGACAGCCGTGGCTGTGTAAGCAAGCAGTGCTCTGCTAAGGGAAACGTGGGCTGGTAGGATTAACCCCACGGAAAAATACTCACAAAGGAACCCGGTGGGACACAATGTGGAGCCCGAGCCAGACACGTAGGTTCGCGAGGATACAGCTAGTGAAAGGCTGACAGCCAATGCTCCGCAACAAAGGCTGCCAAGGCAGCGGAGGAAGAACAATTCAAACCATTACGCATTTTTGTTCTGAAGGCCTTCCATACTGACACAGTTATGAAGCATCAGTTGGAGGCTGCAAGCCGACCTGCGAGACTGCTCTCCGTGCTCCCCCTGGTGAGGAAAGAACACGAGAGGATACAGGCTCGATACGAACACTGTAAAATCTAGTGAACGTATTAGGTGTCGCCCAACCAGCAGCTCTACAGATGTCTGTTAGCGAGGAACCACGAGCTAAAGCCCAAGATGAGGCAACACTCCGTGTGGAGTGCGCTCTCAAATTAAAGGGGCAAGGAATACCCTGAAGATTATAAGCCAGGGCGATAGTATCAACTATCCAATGAGACATCCTCTGCTTAGTGACAGCTTTCCCTTTCTGCTGGCCACCATAACAAACAAAGAGCTGGTCTGAGGTCCTGAGGCTTTGCGTGCGATCCACGTAGAGTCGCAGTGCGCGTACGGGGCACAACAAAGCCATGGTTGGGTCTGCATCCTCCGGGGGCAGCGCTTGCAAGCTCACCACCTTATCTCTGAAGGGAGTGGTGGGAACTTTGGGCACGTAGCCTGGTCTGGGTCTCAGTGAGACAGCAGGACCAAACTAAAAGCACGAATTGTCAACAGAGAATGCATGTAAATCCCCTACTCTCTTCATGGAGGCCAATGCTATCAGGGTCAGAGTTTTCATTGATAAAAACATCAGACTCGTAGACTGCAAAGGCTCAAAAGGGAGACCTGAAGGCTTCAGCACCATGGACAGGTCTCAGGAGGAAAGAGGGAGGGCGCGAGGGGTTTAGCCTGCGAGCGCCTCTTAAAATGTAATAATTAAATAATGCTGGCCAACTGATCTGCCGTTGATAAGAGAGTGATGAGCAGAAATAGCGGCGATATCAACTTTAATGGCGGAGGGACAGCCTACCATCTAACCTATGTAAAAGATATAAAAGCACAATGTTAATGGGCATTCTCTGGGGTCCTCGCGTTGCGAAGAGCACCGGGTGACGAAAAAGGTTTCTTTAAGCGCGTAAGCCCGTCTTGTGGACGGTGCTCGAACCGCGTCGATGGTGTTAGATACCGCTTGCGATAAATCACCTAAACCTTGCGCGCGCTCAACGACCATACATGGAAATCCCACAGGTCGGGGCGCGGGTGCCATAATGTGCCCCTTCCTTGAGAAAGAAAGTCTTTCCTCAGGGGAAATCGTCAGGGAGGGGCTGTCGCGAGGAGCATTAACTCTGAAAACCAATCCAGTACGGGGCGACTAATAAAAGGCTCTCCTCGTCCTGCCTGACTTTGCACAGTGTCTGCGCAATAAAGCTCACTGGAAGGAATGCGTATTTACGCACCCCTCGCGGCCAGCTGTGTGCCAACGCATCCACGCCGAGGCTGCCCTCGGTTAGTGAATAAAATAGGCGACAGTGGGTATCGTCCGGCGACGCAAACAGATCTATCTACGCACAACCGAACTTCTTCCAAATTAGCTGGACCGTCTGGAGGTGGAGTCGCCATTCGCCGGAGGCGCAGCTCGGGAAGCGCGTCTGCCGCTGTATTGAGCGAACCCGGGATGTAAATGGCACGAAGGGACCTCAGATGCTTCTGACTCCAAAGGAGGAGATGACGAGCGAGATGCGACAGGTGACGAGAGCGCAAAACCGCCTTAACGGTAAATAACGCAACAGTCGCAATGTTATTGGTGTCGGCTAATACATCCTTCCCTCGCATCTCCATAGCGGAGCGTACAAGTCCCAGATATACAGCGCACCGCTCGCGGCAGTTGGGGTGCTATGCACACCCCTGAGACTGCAAGCCCGTCATACGTGGCTGATCATCCCGTGCTGAGGGCATTGCAATATACAGAATGCCAGGAGACCCCTCAGGGGCATATCTTCTATCGGAAATGCCGGGTCTACCACAGGGAAAAATTTAAATGACACGCAGGTGCAATGTTTACACAGTGTATGTCGGTGTGCCACGCTCTCCTCGAGACTCGATAGTAAGCCAATGCTGAAGCGGTCTCATATGAAGCAGCTCGGGTGGCGTCACAGCCGCAGCATGCTGTCATATGTCCAGGAGCTTCTGAAATTGTTTCAGAGGAACCGCGTACTTCCCTCGAATTAAACCGAGGCAAGTCAGAACTGACTGGTTGCGCGCTCTTGTTAAACACGCCAATTAGTCGATCGAGTCTTATTTCCATACTGAGAAAAAGGATCCTCTGCACGGGGCAAAGTTGCTCTTTCCCAGTCGACCTGAAGACTTAAACGAGCGAGATGCCGAAGCATTAACTCTCTGTGTTCGCGCACGTCTGCCAAGAACGGGCTATTATAAGTCGACGTAGAAAAAAGCAGAATGCGAACAACGCTCTCTCTCTGACATTTTAATGCCGTGACTAGCACATGGAGACACGGAGAGAGAGAGAGACAGCTCGAATGGTGTACTTAGTATTAATATGCCCACCCCACGACGCAGAGCGAAAAACGGTCTAAAGCGAGGGGAGATGGACACATAAAGTACATGTCTTACAGGTCTAAGGCTGCAAACCGATATTGAAATACGAGCCTCGGCGTTATCATCCAAAAAGAACACCTTCGTAGAGCCGGTGCGTAAATCAAATCGATCGTAACCCACCGCGTATTTTGGGTACTATGAGATAAAGGCTGGAAAAACCCTATCATCATCATCTCGGTAAGAGGGACCGGCTCGAACATCCTTCGCCAACAGGATATCGACTTTTGCACGCAGTACATGTGCATCGGACGCTTTCACTACAGTGAAACGAAAGCCCGAATTTTGGGGTGTGCCGGATTCGTAACCGAGGCGGATCGTGCGTAAAACCCAACGAAACGGGCTGGGAACTGAAGCCAAGCACCCAGGCACCGTACGAGGAGAAATAACGACACTATCGAAGTACCCGCGGTGGGGCAGCGAAGCGAGACAGGTGGGACTGCCGGTGCGTCTGCTGTGACAGCATAAACATCTACAGTATGTGTGTGTGACACTGACCTGAGCCCGCTGAGGGTAACGGTCGTCTGGTCTCCTCTACGGAGAGCGCAGACTCCGATGAGGATGCTGGTGGTCCGGTCTCCTCAGCGGAGAGCTCGGACTCCTCAGGTCACCCGCTGGCGATAGAGGAGAGGTAGGGGAGCTGGTGTGTACCCGCTCACGGCTCTTTCGATCCTCCAGAGACCTAGAGAGGGAAGAGGAATGCACTCTTATGTGTGGTTAAGTGGGTACCGGTTGAACAGCCGGTGGAACATATGCAAACCAAGGATTTTCCACCCGACCCTCTATCGGGGGAAGGAGCTCCATCTCCTGAAGAGTGATCCTCTGCCAATCCGGGTCGCCCTTCACTGGCCACTTAAACTCCCGAATTTCACGGGAAGCGGCTAAGCGGGCGGGGCGAGCTGCTGACGACCGGTTCCCCTGCGCTGCCGAGATGGGGTCCGAGGAGGGGAACGGAGGTGGTCGCCGCAGGACGCCGACGGCAAGAGGCAGACTGAGGAGCCGGCGTGGTGGACCAAGGGCAGCTCTCTTCCGCCGGGGCATGACCTAGGAGATCGCCTCAGTCTGCGCAGCGGAGCTGTACGACTCCCCTGGCTCGCCGAAGAGGCCGGTCTGTGAGACAGGAGCATTCAAGTTGTTCTCGTCTGCGTCCGTCATGTCAGCCAGACACAGCCAAAGGTGGCGATCTTGAACCACTGTGGTGGACATCGCACGACTGAAGGTCGCGGCCTCCCTCGTAAATCCTTGGTGAGCCTGCAGCAACGTTATTGCGTGCAGGGCCGAAGCCGCCTCTCCGGCATGCCTGATGGGCAGCGTCCGTAACCGGACGACTGTCTACAAACACGGGAGGGAAGGGTTGGGTGGTCCCTCCAGGAACACATCCCGCTCCACTGAAGGGGTCCCCGCCTTTAGTGGCTCCGTTGGTGAGGGAGGTGAGGGGTGAAAGCTGAACGGCCGGATGGCTGCAAATCACGTCAGCTCTTCGTGCCGTCGGGAAAGAAAGGCACAGGAGGAGAGGACCGAGAGGCCCGAGCAGCTCCGAAGTACCAATCCTGTGGGCGGGACGGTTCGGGCGGAGAGGGGTTAACCTTTCCAACTCTACTGTCTCCGCCGCTCGAGCGGGCACGGCCGCCATCTCCGGAACGACTCTGCCTCGGAGGAAAAATGGACACCCCTCTGATGCTGCAGAAGTGACGGGACCAGAAGGAGGTCCAATGGATTCGGCAGACATCGTAGAACACGACTCTGCAGTCTCCACCGGAGCCTCAACCGGCTGAGGATGAGAAGGCCGGTAGGTGGAGGACGCATCCTCCGTCCTACTCAGCGTAGTGACGCGAAGGGCGCCCTGCGAGCGCTTGACAGCCGCACCATGGCGGCGTCAGCACTGCAAAGGCGCGGACAGCGTTCCCGTAGAAACGACAGTCGTCTCCGCAATCCAAGAGGGTTATGCTCTCACAGAGAGAACAGAAACTCTCCACGAACGCAGCCCCGGAGTGCTCGATGCCTGAGCACGAAGACAGCGCTCGTGACCGTCACTGGAACCCTTATACTTCTCGCATCCAAGATCGCACGGGCGAAAAGCTATCCTGAAAAGGACGCTGATCTCCGCATATACGAGAGAGTGGCTGCCTTTAACAAGGCACAAAGCTCTCTCGTATCACTCTTTTAGGGAAATTCACTCAGATGCTTAGTTGATGAGCGCACAGGAAGGCAACGCACACACTAAACTCAAAACAATAAACAGATGTAGAGCCGTGGAATAAGCGAAGCGTCCGCTGTGATACTGCTAGTTCAACCAACTTCAGCAATCAAATCCCAACAGAGTAAAGTAGCTTCTCAGTAGCAGATAAAGCCGGCTTTCGAAGCGAAAAAGCTAATTTCCCTATTTGCACCTGCTGCTTATAAAGGCACCTGGCGGGGCGGCGCCAGCATTATGCAAATATCTCAATGCCAAGTTCATTGGCGTTTTAGTAGTATACGAAGCAGATTGGTCTCTCTAAGCGAGTTCCCAATTCGTCGGTCACGACGTGACGTCGTAGTGACCGACTGAAAGGGAACTAAGAATTTATGTTGTGCAGAGATTATTACCAGTAAATTTACTAGATGGCATCTATTGCTTGCACATGTGAGTAATATTGTGTGTGTGTGTGTTTGTGTGTGCTCTCACAGTGTGAGACGGTTTGTGGAGTACAGCTGTGCATTACGACAAACGCTGAGGAGCCAAGACCATATCACTCAAATCACAACTGAACACAAATGGATTTTGTCAGAGCACGCCAAGTTCATTAAAAGAAGCGGGAGCGAGACGCTGTACAGCTGTGTTCATGTGCTCACTCTTCTACAGCAGCAGAGGGCCTTTGATGGGGGGGGGGTATGATTGTGTGTTGTATGTCTGTGTGTGAGGTTTTTTTGCCATGACTGTGTGAGTTTTTTGCCAGGGTCATTTCCTAGCCATAGTGTGTGTTTGTATTTACAGAAGACTGAGCTCCATTAAAAACACTAATAATATCTGATTTCAGCCTCTATATGTATATGTACATAAACATGACTGTATAAATGTATAAAGTGTACAATTTTCTCTATGTATCATGCTTCTATAGCACACTCTGTTTCAGGTCCTTCTTTAGATTAACAAAGCAAAGTGGATCAAAACCTGTCCTAAAGTTTGTCCTAAAAGAAACAATACCCAAAACCTGTTCTTGTCTTAGGACAACTTTGATGAATCGTTTTTATCCACTTATCCTCAAATGCTGACTTAGTATAATTTCAAATATATTAACAATAACCAGTTTAATGCAGCATATAGTCCATCAGTTGTACTCAAGAGATTTGTTTCAAAGAAGCTTAAGCACTTCTGTTTGTAGAACTGCTAAAACTTCACTGCCATGATTGTGCCCCGAGAGAATGTTCCCTTAAATAGCAGTTGTCCTGCTGTCACTACACATCAGTCAGTGTAAATCCTGATACACATTATGTGTCAGTGCCCACAACCCCATTGTCTCTGACATACTTGTACATTTATTTTGACAGCATTATTTGACAACAATTCTGAAATCTGATTCTGAAAAATTCTGAATCTTTTGTAAATTAATCGAATCACTCATTTAAATAAAAATAATAAATACACTTACTGAATAAACGTATCTAACTTAAGAAAATTAGAGTGCCTTAAAACTAAATAAGTAGTGAAATTAAAATGTTTAAGTTGTGTTTGCTTAAACAGCATATGACAACTCCACAAACTTCAGTTAATAGAACTTAGTAAGTTAGTTTACATTACTTAATATATTTAGTTACATTGAACATAGGAGTTTACAGTGTTCTGTATGGCCCCACACATATGAACATATAGCGTGCATTTGTAAATGCATGTTGTAGACAAAAATCTCCTACATTCATCTGATAATTCTATTAACCTCAGCTTTTATGCTAGATCAAATTTGGGTGGCAAGGCACTGATAACCTTGCATGCCCTGCATGCTGCTGTCAGACTGAACAACACCAGGCAAAATCACAGTCCAGTTTTCTCTGGTCTTGTTCTTATTCATTCTGACAGTAGTAATGCTCCATCAGTAATCTGACACACACTACACCCATGCAGCCATCTCTACTCTGGCTTTACACACAAAAGCATGCGAGGAATGCCCACTACGGGTGAAAGTGGGTGGGGTCACTGTTGCAGCTATAACACTAGCCAGAGCCCTTGTGTACCCAACCAAGTATGGCACAGGCCACCCTCACCACACAGTGCTGCAGTTTATTTATACAGCTTTAGCAGATCATCGACCTAGGGTGAAAAGGGTTTTCAGCCCCTTTCCCTCTATCCTGTCACAACTGCTTTCTTTCTGCTGCAGAAATTTGTTCATGCAAATGTCAAAGGAACAAAACTATTTTACTAAAGTAGTCATATGATTCGATTTCATGTTTTCCTTTGTTTTTGGAGTGTTTAAAGCTGTTCATAGATGTCACCAGGTGACGATCTGTGAGGGCGGAACCAAAAGTGTGGAAGATGGGTTCCGCCCGGACGCCTGACTCCGAACACCGGAATTCCCGGGGTTTCCCCGAACACCAAATCAAGCCCTATTACGTACAGGTGAGGGCGATTAACACAGCGATCGCTTATAGGTCGATAAGGAGAGAAGGCAGAGTATAAAAAGACCTTTGAAGACATCAGATGGAGTGCTGTTGGTGTGCTTTGTGAGTACTTTGTTTACGCTTCGTTGCGGCTGTGCAGATCGGCTGCATTGGTTCCCATCGATCCCTTGAGGAAAATAAAAGGTTGGAAACGACTGGGCGAAGAGGATATTGTGTGACATTGACCGTTGTGAGGGCTGAACACGAAATCATCGGATGCATTAGTGAAGAGATATGCTGACCACGAAGCGTGAGTAGTAGTTGAAGTGTGTGTATAAGCTGCTCCGAAGAGGAGTTACCTGGTGTGTTTTGTGAGTGTGTTGAAGGTTACCGGCCCCACTACGAAGAGAAACGTGGGCGTGCCGTGTGGATATCGAGGAACACCAGCCGGGAGATCCGTTGACGCAACTCTCCATCATTCGTAGCTCTGGCCCTGCGGATAGAAGAAACGTAGGTGAGCCGAAGAGGTAACCAGGTAAACATACAGGGGTGTTGCTGAATATATTTACGTGCAAACCTTTCCTCTCTGTGGCAAGAACGACGCCCAACCAGCCTCACGGGGAGCCTAGGCCCGGCCGGCCGAATCCTAAAATCACGTGGAGTGTGTGTGCAGAGTGTTGGGTGAGTTGTGACTTTCATCGTGTGGTTTTTTTTCACTAAAGCTTGCTGTGTGTGTGCTGTGCTTGCAGTAACAGAAGCCGCTCCGGCCCCGTGCAGATCGTGAGCAGTTAACAGCACGTTGAGGCCCGAGCCATACGAGAGGCAACTAAAACTATAAATCCCTGTGTGTGGGCTAGAGCTCGCGTTAACCTGGAAAGCAGGCAGTGGTATTGTCCAGCTGTAAGTCGGAGTGAGTAACGGCGAATGTACACTGTATGGACTGGGGGATCGTGGTTGTGATCTGGTTTGTTTAGAAAAAACCTGTGTGTGCGCGGAGCCTCGTCGAGAGTTCGCCCCAGCTGAAGACCCCTGTCATTGACCAGGAGGGGGAGCTTGGGAAGCGTTCGGCTCTGCTTCACCCGACCCATCAGTCCCTACGACACCTATGAAGCGTTGGCGGACAGGTGAAGGTATACGGTGTGCAGCCGTTGTCGTGAAGGCCCGCTGCCTGGAGGAGTGAACAAAAGGCCCGAGTCTTGTAACTTACCTGTGTAGTGTGTAACTTACCTGTGCTTACAGCAACGCCTCGAAGAGGACCGAACAGTGTCAGTAGTGAGAACCTCTTACCTCTGCCCCAACGTATGCCCTGGAGTGAATAAAAGGCCCAAGTCTTGTGAGTAACTTACCTGTGAAGTGTGTAACTTACCTGTGTGTACAGCAACGCCTCGAAGAGGACCGAACAGTGTCAGTAGTGAGAACCTCTTACCTCTGCCCCAACGTATGCCCTGGAGTGAACAAAAGGCCCAAGTCTTGTGAGTAACTTACCTGTGTGTAACCTACCTGTGTTTACAGTCACGCCTCGAAGAGGACCGAACAGTGTCAGTAGTGAGAACCTCTTACCTCTGCCCCAACGTATGCCCTGGAGTGAATGAAAGGCCCAAGTCTTGTGAGTAACTTACCTGCGAAGTGTGTAACCTACCTGTGCTTACAGCAACGCCTCGAAGAGGACCGAACAGTGTCAGTAGTGAGGACCTCTCACCTCTGCCCCAACGTATGCTGGAGTGAACGAAAGGCCCAAGTCTTGTAAGGAACTCACCTGTGTAGTCCGTAACTTACCTGTGACTACAGCAACGCCTTGGAGAGAGACTCCCAAAGTGCCTAGCGAAGTCCAAAAGGAGAGACCTAAGGGCGAGAGGGAGAGAGAGAGAGAGAGAAGTGATCGTCAGGCAAGCAGCAACTCTGTACTGGGCCAAGCTGTTAATTGTGTTCTCACTGTTTTGCCTCCAGGAGGAAGCGGAGGGCGCCACGGATTGAAGAACATTACTGGAAGAGTTTCCCGGCCCCGTTCCCCGGTCCCACTCGTCCTGGAGGCGAGAAGAAGATTGTTTTAGATTACCCCTTCCCCCCTTCTTTTAAATATTTAAATAAAGTTTATTTTAATTGTAGTATACTCATCTGTCTGGTCATTGGGGTGGTCTTGGGAACCTCCCCGAGGTGGGAATTAGAGAGGGGCGTGGCCCTTCAGCTATCTTGGGTCCGCCCCGGCCTGTGACAGATAGAAGATCTGTAAAGTCACCAATCTTGAAATCTCAAAAACAAAGAGATATTCTTTCTGAAAGTGAAGGCTCATCCACACCAATCTAAAACGCCTCATTCAAACACACCCCAAAATATCTACATCGCTGTGTGAGAAGACTGGCATAAGATTTGCCAAATGTATACACAAAGAAAGATGTAACTTTTATTCTTGCTGTAGTATTGTTGCTGCCACGTTGTAGAGACGTTGTGCTTTGGGAGCTGATATTTCAAATATGTTAAGAGGTGTACATTTCCATCCCACACTTAAGGTATTCGCCCAATCACAACGCACCGGATGGCTGGCCAATCAGAGCACACCACGCTTTTCGGAACAATGAGCTTTGTAAACATTTTCTTGTTTCAGTTTTTCAGCGGTCCATATCTATGTCAAGTATTTGAAGGTATTGGAGATAGAGGAGAAGGGTTAATTAATTGTTTTTTGAATGTTTCAGAGGATGCGGTAGACCCGATTGCAATAGAAAGGTCATTCCACCAGCAAGGAGAAGTGAAGGAAAATGAGCGTAAATGTGATTTAGTGCCCCTTTGTGAAGGTAAAACAAGGCGCCGCTCATTTGCTGAACGTAAGGCTCTGGATGGGGTGTAGGAATGTATAACCCCATTCACACAGACCTTTGGTCCCAGAAAATACCTGTAAAATTGCCAGACAAGCATCTGTGTGAACACAAACACGTCCAGTGTATCTTCTGGGATCGTTGCCAGAAAGAGGACCTAGTCAGATACATAGAAAATCCCCTGTATGAACAAGAAGCCGAAACAATGCCGTAATGGGCGTGTCTATAACTTTTTAAATGAGCTGAACCATAACTCTTGTTGTGATGACGCGTCTTCCTGGGACCTTGCAGATGCCGGCTAATCATGGCAGTGTGAATGAACAAAAAAAATCTAACGATCCCGGAAAAATCCAGGATGCCTTTTACGTGTATTTTCCGGAATGTCTGTGTGAAAGTAAGTAAGTTTATTTATAAAGCACATTTAAATTCAGCTCTAGCTGACCAAAGTGCTGTACATAACAGGAAGTCAATACACAATAAATAATAAAAAAGCACATCATAAGTAAAATAAAACCATAAAAACAGAAAGAAAGAAAGAAAAAATAATTAAAACTCGGCAGGAAAGGCCTTAAGATACAGATGAGTTTTAAGTTGTTTTTTAAAAACCCCAATAGATGACGCTTTTTTTATTCTGAGGGGAAGCTGGTTCCAAAGAACGGGCGCAACTGTAGAAAAAGCTCTATCCCCTTTAGATTTAAGCCTTGAGCGAGGGACACAGAGAAGAGATAGATCGTTAGACCTAAGAGATCTGGGTGCTGTATAAGGGTGAATGATTTCAGAAATATAATTGGGTGTTTTACCATTAAGAGCTTTAAAAACAGTTAAAAGAACTTTAAACTGTATTCTAAAATTAACTGGAAGCCAGTGTAGAGAGGCTAGCACTGGCGATATGTGATCAAACTTTTTCTTACCTGACAAGAGCCTAGCGGCTGCATTTTGAACTAACTGTAGATGATTTAAAGAGGAGTGTGGAAGACCAACATAAAGAGAATTACAATAATCTAATCGAGATGAGATAAACACATGTATTACCTTTTCTAGATCCTTAAAGCTTAGCATTGGTTTCAATTTGGAGATAGTTCGTAATGGATAAAAACTGCTCTTGACAACAGTACTAATTTGTTTCTCAAAATTGAGCTCAGAATCAAAGATGACCCCCAAATTTTTTACAGAAGGCTTTACATAAGATGAATAAGGGCCCAAATTATTTCTCAGACCGGTGCGATTTTTTTGTGGACCAAAAATAATGACCTCAGTTTTATCACGGTTCATTTGGAGAAAGTTATTTTCCATCCATGTCTTAATGCTGTCCAGGCAATTTAATAGGGGCTGTAAAGAGACATTGGATTTTAATGGGATATACAATCGTGAGTCATCAGCGTACAGGTGAAAATAAATATTAAAACTTCTAATGATATTCCCCAGAGGTAGCATATACAAATTGAAAAGAAGTGGGGCTAAAATTGATCCCTGTGGAACCCCGTGAGCAAGAGAAGCAGTAGAAGAGGAATACTGACCTATCGATACTGAGAAAGTCCTAGATTGGAGATAAGAACGGAACCAATCAAGAGCTGAATCTCTAATGCCCACCCAGTTCTCTAAACGAGATAGCAAAATGTCGTGGTTCACTGTGTCAAAGGCCGCTGTAAGATCTAATAGAATCAGAATTGCATTTTCACCTGAATCAACAGCTGTCAGAAGGTCATTTGTAACTCTTATTAAAGCAGTCTGAGTGGTATGATGTTTTCGGAAACCCGATTGAAAAGGTTCCAGAATATTATTACGATTAAGAAAAGTATACACTTGAGAAAAAACCACCTTCTCCAATACCTTGGAAATAAATGGCAATTTTGAAATGGGTCGATAATTGTTATGGGAAGAAATATCAAGATTAGGTTTCTTTAATAATGGTTGAACAACAGCATGTTTAAAAGATGCCGGCACAATACCAGAAACTAGCGATGAGTTAATGATAGCCGCAATTATATGACCAAAAGTATCAAAGGCCTCCTTAATGATAATAGATGGTATAACATCATGAGGGGAGGAGGTGTTTTTTATCTCCATAACCACATCTCTCAGTTCAGAAGTGGAAACAGGTTGAAAATGATTTAACATCATTGTTCTAGATGACACAGGCGGAAATTCACAGAGATCAGGTGCATTAAAAGAGGAATGGATCACATCAATTTTGTCAAGAAAGAATTTCAAAAAGTCTTCACAGACAGTATTCGATGACTCAATTTTGAGTATATTACTAGGATTAATAATAGAGTTTATAGTGCTAAAAAGAGTTTTTGGGGAATTATGATGACTGGTAATAACATCAGAAAAAAAATTGTATCTTGCTGTTTTTGCTGCCTTTTGGAATTTATCCAAATAGAATTTAAAAATGTCAAAGGAGACAGTGAGATGGTCTTTCTTCCACTTTCTCTCAGCCTTTCGGCAGTCTTGTCTGAGATGACGGACAGACTCATTCATCCATGGCTGAGATTTAAGTTTAGGAACCCTAAACTTAACAGGAGCAACAGAGTCCAGAATGGAAGTGCAGGAGGAATTGAAACATTCAAGTAGCTGATCCGGACTAGAGGAGTCCGAGGCTGGGAGTAAAGAGTTTACGGCATTATTATGATAGCTGTCAATAAAAAGATTTATAGTTTCAGCATTTATCTTACGCATAGAATAGCCTGAGGATTTTGTAGGACATAGATCATAGAACAATGTAGTGTTGAATATGATAGGTTTATGATCGGAGAATACAATGTTTTCAATATTAATATCTCCAATTGAGAGACCAGAGGACAAAATGAGGTCAAGGGTGTGACCATGGACGTGAGTAGCCTCCTCAACGTGTTGAATAAGGCCAAAGGAATCACAGACCCGGCTAAACTCAGTGACCAAAGGCTTACCTGGGCAGTCAATATGAATATTAAAATCACTGAGGATGAGAAGACGATCATATACGGACATAACCCGAGACAGAAAGTCTGCAAAATCCACAATAAAGTCCTTATCCAGTCTGGGAGGTCTATAGACGAGGGCACACAGAACCGGAGATGTAGTTGACGTAATTTTCACACATTGGAGTTCAAATGAGAAATAGTACTTGGGTGAGACGGTCCTGAGTTGAAAATGATTTTTAAAAATCACAGCGACTCCTCCTCCGCGTCTTCCGTCGCATCTAGGGGTACTATAATAGGAACAATCAGGTGGACAAAGTTCGCCGAAAATAGAAAGCTCATTGGATCCAAGCCAAGTTTCAGTTAAAAATAAAAAGTCCAAGTGGTGAGAGATAAAAAAGTAATTGAGGATAAAGGACTTATTCAATACTGATCTGGCATTTATCAGAGCCATTTTGATAGTTGTCGACCGTCGTACAGGTTTGCCAGCATATTTCACCTGTTGGATATTGTGAAAGTTTGTGCCTCTGGCTCTGATGCGTAATCGTGTGGATCGCAGAGTAGCAAATAATCTCGTTGAGGCTGGAAGAGAAGGGAGATTATAACAAAGTCTTAGATCCATCACGCGTCGCGTCGTTTGAGAGCCTAAGAGTTTGTAATGGTGGCAGAGCGACGGCTGTTTATGATGAGCAGTATGAAAGTCTCTCCTTATCCTCACTAGGACACCTCCACAAGTACCCCTCTTTCTGTGACGTTTCTTAATGTATATGCCGCAGGGCGGATGTTGAAGCCATGGTCCAGATCGAAAAGGGAACGAGGAAGAATGGTGAAGAGAAGGGCAAACACTCGTGTAAGTTCCCAATAAATCCAGGGAGTTTCCAATATCGAGTAAAAACTCCCGATTATAAGTTATGCTGCTCATAGCAGGTAAACTTCCACAACCAAAGCCATTTTTGGACAAATTGAAAGGTTTGGAGAAGACGGCATGCCGACAGGTACACTGGCGCCATCTTGACTCCGCCCCACATGACGAAATAGCACGAAAAGGGCTCCAGTGAAAGTATGGTGGTACATTCCCAGTGAAAGTTCTGTAAGGGAGCTGGAGCAACTTGTACCTGATAAGCACTTTAATCGGTAGCCAGTGGAGAGAGATGAAGAGCTGCATTACATGAGCCCTTTCAGGCTTCTGGAAGATGAGCCGAGCTGCTGCGCTCTGAACTAATTGTGCTGTATTTGCAATGTTATAAGAGAAAGACAGTTCATCATTAAAACTAAGGAGAAATGTTGTGTTGCCAAGTTGAATGGATAGGTCATGCTGTAGCGTGGGTTGTGCTGGAAAAACAAGCAACTCCGTGTTAGCGAGGTTCAGCTGGAGGTGGTGTTTCTTAATCCAAGCTGAAATGTCTTCTAAGCAGGCTGTAATACATGCTGCTATGGTGGGATCATCAGGGTAAAATAAGAAGAAGATCTGTTTGTCATCAGCATAGTAGTCGTAGGGGAAGCCATGTGCCTGTATGATAGGTCCTAAGGATGTTGTGTAGATGGAGAAAAGAAGTGGCCAAGCAATGATCCCTGAGGAACCCCAGTGACCATCTGGTGAGCTGTGGACCACGCACCCTTCCACGACACCCTGAAGGATCTCTCGAAGAGATAACATTTTAACTAGTGGAGGGGAGTACCCATGGTCCCTAGTGATGTAGGGTGGGAAGTAGGATCTTATGATTGACTGTGTCAAAGGCTGCCAATAGGTCTAGTAAAATGAGAACCAAGGATTTGGATTCTGCCTTAGCTAGCCATAATGCTTTCGTGACCACTAACAGCACTTTTTCAATGGAGTGGTTGCATTTGAACCCTGACTGCTTGTCATCAAGTGGGTCGTTCTTAATAGAAAGGAGGATACCTGGTTAAAAACAGCTCTCTCAAGTGTTTTTGCCAACGAAGGGAAGAAGTGAGACAGGTCTGTAACCATCAGTAAGAGAGGGGTTCAACATAGCTTTTTTAACCCTTAAACTGCCTGGGTTTCTTATTCATAGCTGTAAATAATCAGAAATGTATATTTCTCATTAAATAGTAAATTCTGACTATAGAAATGGATTATCTGAAAATATTAGCTTAACTTTTCTACTTTTACCATAAAGTGACAAATCAACCGTTTGATAAAGCACATTTTTGAAAAATTATTAAAAACATACAAACACGTTTTATCATGTTTTTTTCAAGTAGCATAATCTTGTAAAGTCTAGTGGATTTTTTTGGCATAACATACATCTAAACAATCAGACTATATTATGAATTCCAGTCAATGGATGCACACTTTATTGACTTTGTTTACACCTGGTATTAAGATTTGATGCTTTTTAAATGAGGCCCCAGGTGTGAAGGAACATGTGTCTCTCCCATCCACTTATGATCCTATCGACCAAGAAGCATTTTAAATCAGGTGTAAATGTGCTGACAGTCAGGCACTCTGGCTTCAATTAAACTAGAGATAGCCCTGTTTTTATTACTGAACAAACTATGGTCATCAGAGAATGACAGAGATATTTGCTCAGCCGTGCCCATCCCCCAAGACAGATACTTGGGGTGACCTCGGACATCTTGCCCACTCTGTAAAGGAGCTCGTAGACCAGATAGTCGCTCAGAAAACGTCTCTTTCTGCCTCCTTCAGAACTTTCATTGCTAAAGTATGGCAAGTCACTGGTTCACCGAGTTATCCTTAATAAAACCAGAGGATGAGAATGAGGACATGGTGTGTGATTCCAAGTCGGTGATGCACATTCATAACATGCAGCTTCCATACCTCGAAGCCTTCCATGGTCACATGGAAGCTCTATTTTGACCGACGTGTGGCAGAAAACCTGGATTCGGACATTCTCGCTAACATCTTTTCTATGGAATGTAAGACATCCCCATCCGCCCTGCTAGTCGGCAGGTCTGTGTGGACTCAAACACATATGAGTATGGCAACAATAAAATGTATGAAGACAGACATGCTATTCAGTGAGATCAATGCCAGTAGGGGTAAGAAAAATCTTAAAAACTTAATTCAGGAAAAGGGTTATCTTATTGGCAGATTTCTTTGCTTGCTTTAAAAACTAATTCATTTAATTTGTATATTTTTTTGTATAAAAACTACATTTATTTTCTCAGGTCATGTTACTCATCAAGAATATTGAAACCAAGACAAAAATATTAGGTAAGAAAGTTATTTTTGTGATCACCTGATTGGGGCTGAACTTCCACTGCTGGGGTAACGAGTTTAAATTGTTCTGCTCTAGACTATAGAGATGCATGGATCAGCTGTAATGTCACAGAACCCTGTTATAATAAATTATCCACCCGACACGCATGCACCTGAACATATGATTTTCTCTAATTTATATATACCCCCTCATGTCCTCCCAATATACTCTCATTACCTTTACTGTGACAGATATGGTAAATTAATATGTTTTAAATTAACATGAATTTAAAGTTATTGTGTCTGTCACACACACATAAAGCATCTCAGACCAGTAAATTATCACATGCCCAGAACTTTAAAAACGCACTTACATTTTAGAGAATGTAGATCGTATTACATTATCAATGGTTTAACTTGTCCACTTGCGGCCCACCAATTAATCAGAATTATATTTTTAAATTACTTGACCCACCCACTGGCGGACAATCCAGCGTCAGCGCTATAGCTTGCTTGCATCAAATGGTGCTTTTCCATTGCATAGTACCCCACAGGTCAGGGTCGAGTCAGTTGTTGTACACTCTTAGAACGAATGTGTCAAAAACAACACATTAGTGTTGATTCTGGGACAACACACTAAATGCGTTGTCCCAGAATCCACCCATCACTGTGTTATTATTGAAACAACACATTTTGTGTTACTTTTAACACAACTTGTGTTATATTTTAACACAAAATCAACACAAAATGACACATAATATGTTAAAATGACACATAATGTGTTAAAAGCTTAATGCACAAAGATGTGTAAAAAATTAACACATCCTTTCTAAGAGTGTACAAACACCATGGCATCATTTGAGTTGCAAAAATGCCATGAATGCAGACGTTCGCGTCGCGAATGTGCTTCCACAAACCGGAAGTCTGGAGAACACTGGTCTAGTGTTCCTGATTCTCAACCTGTGAACAATGCTATAAGGGAGTTTGGGGACTTAACCAACAAAGCACAGATGACAACAGGTGTGCTTGAGACAGCGCAAGCACGAAGGTAAAGCTAATCTTGCTTTTAGCATAACTCTCATCACGATTCTCTCAGACCAAACAGTGATCTTCAGTGTTTTCATGTCACGGTTTAGTATCAGCTCAGCTCACTAGGAACCCTAACCGAGGTGGTACAAAAAAAGTATTGGGTACTACGTACTGTAACCAGTGGAAAATCCCCCAAAAATAAGCCCACCTGACCCAAACCGTGGAGTACTATCAGAGATGCTCACAAGTCTTTGAACTTGAGTCCAAGTCAAGTGTCAAGTCTCTGGGATAGAGTCCAAGTCAAGTCTCAATGTAATGATATGCTGAGAGTCAGAAGCAGCTGCAGGTGAAAACAGGGTCGTGATCAACTGTGATCCGTCACAGCACTACACAAAGCTTACGATGAATGGCACTGCAGCGACCGGGGCAGTAGACATGTTTGTGTGGCCGCGCGCACGGAGCAGATACATACTGTAGTACATCACGTGTTACGTCGTGGGCAGGTTATTGGTAATGAAGGGAGGGGAATAAGAGCGAGCTCATCACACGTTTCCTTAAAATAAACATTGTTCACGAGTTCCGCAGCTCGAGTCCGAGTTTAGTCTGAAGTCTTTTGAGGACTTCAGTCCCAATCTCTGGGTAATATGCAATGGAAATGCATCTTAAGTGCTTAAAACTTAATTTAGCGCTTCAAACCGAATTGGAATGTCATCAAATTAATGCAAGAATCAGTCTGGGCGGGCGGTTTCAAGTTGTAATGAACTGTCACTCAGATTGGGATCCATTTGCAGCTTTATTGAAGACCGTGTACTGTTAAACAAAGATACAAAACAGAATTCCACAGATTTCAGATCCATCTGGGCCTGCTTTTTGTATAACTTATGTTTTATACATTAGCCCAGGGTTCCCCAAATCTTACCCTGGAGGGCTGGAGCACTACAGAGTTTAGGTCCAACCCTAATCAAACTTACCCACCTGTGATTGTCTAGTGATCATGAAGACCTTGATTAGCTTGCTCAGGTGTGTTTGATCAGGGTTGGAGTTTAGACTCTGCAGTGCTCCGAAATTCCAGGGTAAGATTTGGGGAACCCTGCATTAGTCCAAGTCGAAAAGTAATTTTGTTCAGATTGCAATGATAAAGATATGTGTGAGGAAAAAATGAGGAAGCTGACAGACTTTTTCAAAAGATTAGTCACTAAACACATAGGTGTGGTTTCCTGGACAGGGACAAGCTTAGTCCCAGACTAAAATCCATGTTTGAACTGTTTTAACTGAAAAAAAAAAAAAACATATATATAAAATATATCAATGTGTTGTTTTGTCTCAAGATGCAAACAAGTAATGTTTTTTAATAAGTTATGTTTGTAAAAACTTAAATTAGACTAATATGACTTAGGTCTAGTCCTGTCCTCTTCTAAAGTGAGTCCGGGGAAACCGCCCTATAGTCTACTTGTTTGTTGCCACATGATGTAATTTGGAAAACAAAATCCTATGCCTCTGGCAACAATAGAAGGCCACTGTAAAATGTGCAGTTTTATTGTATTGACGGGTCCAGGGGGTAGGGGTTGTCCGAAAACCAGTCAATATCTGGTATGACCACCATTTGCCTCACGCAGTGCAGCACATCTCCTTTGCATAGAGTTGATCAAGTTATTGATTGTGGCCTGTGTCAAGTTGCTTGATATTGGCAGGAACTGCAACACACGGTCGTTCACACCAATCCAGAGCATCCTAAACATGCTGAGTGGGTGACATGTCCGGTAATTCAGCTTCCAGGAATTGTGTACGGATGCTTGCGACATGGTCTGATCACATTCTTATGGACATGGCCTAAACTTCCAAATACCAAATTTATCAATTTACAATGGTATCACAGTTGTTGAATAAGATCAACCAAAAGTTGATATTTCAATAATTTAGAGTAGTAACACGTGTCCATGTACAGGTCAAAACAGCAGCCCACCTCAAAAATAGATACAGATTTTATTAGGTCATTTACAATTACAATATCAGGAGTATTTTAAATGTTCTTAAAATACTCATTGTCAGATGTGTTTGGATGAAGCCAGTTCAAATGTACAGTACTATGTTTGTGAATCTTATTATCATGTTCACAGAATACCTTTTGCAGGTCTTCTGCTATTAGATCAACCAGACGATCATGTCTGGCCACATAAAGTCCTTTATAATTATAGGATCCATTTAGTATATGGGCAACAGTTTCTTTTTCCTGCTGAGTTGGATGTAATATACAGTAAGGTTCATGCTTTGATGGATACCATGTTGCCAAATTATACTTCGTTGGAAGACACTGTAACCTTGCTTTAACCATGAATATTAAAATGTCATCTGAAATTGAGGGGTTTGTCAGGACAGAATGAGACACTGAATGGTCAGAAAATTGAAGTAATGCAAATTTTCCTTGTAATTTAAGACCTGTCCAGTGCTGTCCATTTTGGGTCTGTCTGTGATGAAGAATTGGGGCTCTTGCGTGTTTGATCTGCAACTGGTGAGGTGTACTGTCTTTATTAAGGATTGCCAGCATTGAAACCAGCGGATCAGTGATTAAGTTGTCATTAAGAGTGACTACCTCTCCATCGGATCCCATCCAGGACAGCTGTATCCCTGATAACAGAGATCATTTAAATCTAGCCAGTCGGACACACGCCACATGCACGCACACACACACACACACACACACACACACACACACACACACACACACACACACACACACACACACACACACACACACACACACACACACAATTTGTGTTTTTTTTGTTGTTGTTGTTGGTACTGTTTAGAGGTCTTAAATTTTTGTTTGGAGCTCTTAATTGTTTTGCTACTTTAGTTTGAGCTTAGTTGAGATTGACATTGCATTTTGTTCTGCAAAGGTCTATATTAAGAATGCCCATGCAAACATACTTGTGCGTACATTATTACGTGGATTACATGTATTTTGATTGTTTGTTTTTGTTGCCAAGTTGATAAAGAACACAATAAACAATTGAATTGAGGGTTTCTTAAAAAGTGTAAAAATATCGTCTGGTCTCGTTCTCGTGAACCCAATCTCGTGTTTCGTCTCGTCTCGTGGACTAAGTGTCTCGTCACACCCCTAATAAATAATGACTAATTATAGAAAATTCATTGTTACATCTATGACTTGGAAAGGAACTTTTCCTTTTAGAGGCCGTCCATATCAAGACACGCTCAAGTTTATTTTAAATCTAGACATGTGCCAAGTGCACTCAAATATAGGCACTTCTGAAACAAAACTCGTGTTCACAGAAGAAAGCGGGGCATCCTTCATTTTCCATGGTAATTCCATGGTTTTCCAAGATGGTAATGGACCAATGCAAGAATTCTTCCAATAAGTGGTTGGAACTCGGGAAACAATCAACTTGGGAATGAAGCGGCGGGGACACCCACAAATACGCGAGTGGGGCTGCTGTGAGTGCTGGCAGCCTACGGACAGCAAAATTCAACCAGGTGGCATGACAACACTGGCCCTGGTGGCAAAAAAACAGAACGGCCCACCGTGAATTCTCCCGGTTCTCCGTATGGCCAATCCAGGCCTGGGTAGAACACATAAAAAACAACTACACTTGTGTTGTGTGACTGCGAGTTTGACTGCGAGTTTCTTCAGAAATCCTCCCTGTCACGTGGTGGTGGACAGAAAATCGCTGGCACTTTTTGTCCTTACATGCAAGTATTCTACAGGCTCTGACACAGCCCCTTGGCTTTTACAACCGAAATTTGGCACCGAAAGATAAATAATTTCCGATAATCATAGTATTGGAGTTTTTCATTCGATACAATAAAAATATCGACGTTCGGTTCCCAGCCCTACTTTCCTGTATTTTCCTCGAACCCAAGGACACTGGGACTTACAGACCCAGTTACTGCTGCAGTGAAGCTCATCACTCCTCTAAACCACTCCCATTATCGTGATGCCCAGCTTATGTCTGACCAACGACCACTTTCCTTTAATTTCTATTTTTTTTAGTTCTTATTAAATCTTATAGTATAATATTTTTTTTACTATGAAGTACTTAAAATATATTATTTTTTTCTACTGGATCGCCTAGTTTGCCCAGCGACAATGGCGAGCGGAGCTTTTCACCCAAACTTGAATCTCTTTCAACTCTTAGCTTTCAAAACTTAGCACCGAGCGCGGAAAAACCGCCAAGCATCAGTTTTCAGTGCAGAAAAAAGCTAGCTGCTGGCTTATTTGAAAAATCGCAGAGTTTCCATTGAAATCAATTGAAAACATGTGCACGCCCCCTAAATCGCTTTAACTTTTACTTAAAATGAAAAAAATCTTTAATTGACATATATCTTTATTATATAGTATTCAAAATATAGTATATATTCCATAGAATCAGAGTCTGGATCTCTCTCAGGGGAATTTTTTCTCCCAAGGAATTTTTTTCCAACAAGGTTTTTCTCCTAGGAGTTTTTATACCCTTTTGGAGTCAGCTGACATTGCTTAAATGGGACCTTTCACAAGACTTTTTTTAAGATGTCAAATAAATCTTTGGTGTCCTCTGAGTGTACATATGTGAAGTTTTAGGTCAAAATAGCATATAGATAATTTATTATAGCATGTTTAATTTGCCACTATGTAGACATGGGCAAAATTTTTCCCCCTTCTGACCTCACAAGGGGAGCCAAATTTCAATGCTCTTTTTTTCACATGCTTGCAGAGAATGGTTTACCAAAACTAAGTTACTGGGTTGAAAAAGTAAGATTTTCATGCTTTATCTTCTTTAACATATAACTTTCTTCCATATGATACATTAGTTATCTGCTTAGTAGTACGGTTCAATCAGTTGTACTTTGCTACTTTTGTTGTCCTTTGATTTTTCTGTTTTCTCGTGTTTTTATTAATGTTACAATTACACAATTGTGAAAAGCACTATATAAATAAAATTGATTTGAATGATTATACAAAGCTACCACTGGAAAATTTGATCAGTTTATTTATATGGTGGTCATGATCATAATAATGTAGTGTGCACATCTAAGGTGACTAATTAAAGTACATTTAGAAATGAGCAAGCATTGGCAACCCCGGGCAGCGACCAAGCCTGGTTCGACTGTGATTGTGAGCCCACAAACAAGTGCAATACTAAGTAAAGAGCTAAACCAGAATGTCTAGACATCCATCCGATTTCTCTAATTATTAAGTAAGGGATAATGTAGAGGCAGCCGGTAGTTATTGGGAAATAAGCCTCGACAGTGTGATCAGGACCCGACGCGAAGCGGAGGGTCTTGTATCACACTGAAGGGGCTTATTTCCCAATAACTACCGGCTGCCTCTACATTATCCCGCTTATTACACGGCTACTTGCCACATAAGAAAAAAAACTGGACATGAATATGAATTTTAAACATTTTATTGGCATATTTGTTTTAAATTAACATTTTTATCCTTCCGCGAAACTTTGCACAGATGCATAAAATGATCGTAATATCTTATTAAGATCCTCTCCTTCATACTTGTCTCCATTTTTGCTCTTTTAGCCAGTCTTTGAGAAGTTTTAATCCCCATTCTGTATTTTTTTTGTGTGTTGGCTTCGTAGCTGTCATGCTCTATTTTGTCAAGTTCAGTCTCAGTAAGCTGTCTGTGTCTTGTCGTGGTTGTCGAGTGTTTGTCACAAGATGGCGCCAAACAGACAGTAATCTTTATTGATCTTTATTGGCGCGGAGCGATTTTACTCGTGCAAGTAGTCCGGCTATGCGTTATTATTTTGGAGCGGTTCTTATTCGAAAAGAACGAACCTGCAAATGTCTCAACTGACCAATCAGAATCAAGCATTCCAGAGAGCCGTGTAATAAAATGTAATAATCTATTCAATTCATATTGTAAATAGTGAGATTTTATCTTTTGGAGTCAGATAAAATTACATAAATTACATAACAGTAAAACGTCATCACTAAGCACCGTAAAAGACAGAACACACAGGAGCACATTGATTGGACTACAACCCCTTCCATCAGTCATGTAGACTTTGTTATATTAAATAGATCATGCATATAAAAATCAGGTAACACTTTATTTTACGACCCGCAAAGTACCGCGTAATTAAACCGCAATTTATTAACTGTAAACACAAGTATTTTAGCCAAATATAATTTATGCAATTGCAAACCAGAATGAAACAACAGCAGATATCCCGCTAAAGCAAAAGACGACTACATGCGTAGGCTACTGCGCAGGTGTAGAGCGCGCGGCCGTCTGCAGGAGGTTTGCTGGAACGCGATCCTGAGGTGAAATTTCTTTAAGAGGTTTTAAAAACGTTCTACACTGTGGAGTACGGCTGCGAGTGATGTCAGCAGGATCCGCATGCTGGATAAGGTGACTGGTTTTGTTAATACATGACTCACGCATTTCAAACAATGTTTTTTCAAGAAAGTTGCTAGCTAACGGTAGCAGGTTAGCTAGCACATAGGTTAGCCTAAAGTTATTAACGTAACTGGCTCAGAAAACTCTGTTTCTGTCAAGACACAGTGAAGAAACATTTACTGAAGGCTTTCATTTATGTTTTTTATATGTAATGCAGAACAGCATTTGTGAGATGACATCAACTTATCATCCGAGTGGACAAGAACACCAACAGAGGAAGCCAAGCCGCAAAAACAATGAAAAATTGTCATGACTTTTTATTTTAAATAAAAGTTATGTGATAATAAACATTAAGTGTTGGCTTAATTATAGTGTTTTAAAGATGTTTTAAAATAAGTTGTTTTAAAATAAAAATAACAATATTCTGTATGTTTATGGTATTTACCCTATAATATTTATAACAAGAGGTGAACAAAGCACCACTTTAGTTTACAGCCCACAAATATGTGAGTTACCTGGTACATACACAGAACAAGCGGGGAATAAGCCCCACTTTAATTTACAGCCCGCAAATATAAGAGTTACCTGGTAACTCATGTATACATATACAGATCAAAGAGGTACAAGTTGCTATTATTTTTATTGTGTGTTATATTTTATTTGCCGACGTTGCTTGTAGACATCAACTGTAGGCTATACAAAACACTTCATCAGGTAAGTAGCAAATATGAAAAAAAAAACATATTACACATAGACCATATTACCCATAGACGTAAGTCATACATACCACGTAATATTACAATAGGTACCCTGTAGTTATGAAATACTTAGAGAATAATTTTCCATATATTCTTACCCCCTTATTACCCCAAACTTAAAATATTGTTCCCTTATAACTACAAGTACGTACTGTAGAGGTACTCTGTTGTTACAAATAGGTACGCTGTAAATTCGGTTTAATTACGCGGTACTTTGCGGGTCGTAAAATAAAGTGTTACCAAAAATCAATGTCATAGCCCATGTTGAATGACATCAGTGGGTAAAATTATTTAATGATTATTGATATTCACGTTCATTTACACAACAGCACCTTTCTAATAAGTTCAAGGGGACATCTAAATATAGTTTAATTCCACACTTCACACTAGACCAAGATATAAACATATATTCCAAATCAAAAAATTCTGGACCCAAAATCTAAACATGTTTACGCTTAAAAGTATACCGCACGGTACACTTGTATGTTTTACAAAGGATTGGTGTTAAAAACATGCAGGCTGCGACAACATAAGTCATTTCTAAATAAAAATAACTGCACATTTGTACTTTTCAAAGGATACACTGCCGTGATGGTAGAGTCATAGTGAATGTTGACACATATACACAACAGCTGGAATTGAATCACACACATGTAGCTATCTATTGTAACTGCGCAGACAGTAGTGCTGGCTATTTGTGCTGGTGTGGGGCTTCCTGTCTAGACTGAAGGAGATAGGGTTAATGAAAACTCAGGACCGTCACAGGACGCTGTCTACAGTATTCTGTGGTTGAACCTCAGCTTCAGAGAAGAGGGACCATTTATGAGACGGTCTCAGAATAAATGGTGGTCAACAGTTCAGCGCTTTGGCCCAGGGTTTTCTGTAAATATAGATGAGAACAGCCAGCCACAGAGAGAATGTGTGAGTGCTTGAAGTGGCCAGAGGAGCACCTGGACAGTGTTAATCACGCGCTAATATAAACATTTCCTCCGCTGAACATTCAGCAGAGCTATTTGCCTCAACACAGCTCACTATCCTTCACTTCAATCCTGAACACACACACACACACCCAGCGAACACACTCTAAGCTGAGCTGTTCATCTTGCAGACATGTTCCAATCGTGAGATCTGTTTCTGGATCATCGCTCCAGCAGTTCATCGTAGTGGCAGTTACTGCAAATCTGCTCTTATACCTTGTGTGGCATACTTGTTTCACACATAGTTGTGTTGCACTGTTTAAAGCATGCACACACAGTTGCCTAGCCTCTGCACAAATGGCACAACCATTGAGGCTGAATTGCACTGCCCATAGTTAAGAAAAGCTCTAAAATATGTCAAGCCAAACCACCAATTCAGATACTTTAGTCAAACCCTGCTGAAAAAACAGCATCAAACCAGCATGGACCAGCATGGGAATAATGCTGGTCTATGCTGGTTTAGCTGGTGGTCACAGCATACCAGCACCAAAACACAACATATGCTGGTATGACCAGCATGGGATGCTGGTGCTAATGCTGGTTTAGCTGGTGCTAATGCTGGTTTGGTGCTGGTTTAGCTGGTGCTAATGCTGGTGCTGATGCTGGTTTGATGCTGGTTTAGCTGCTGTTCACTAGCAAACCAGCACCAAAACACAACATATGCTGGTCTTGCTGGTATGCTGTTTTTTTCAGCAGGGAAGTTTATGCACTGATAGACCAGATAACTACTGCATAGTGTAAGAATACTAAGTTTAGCTACCAACTTCACCATTTAAATACAGGAGCTGTGTTTATAAATAACCACCAATAAACGGAAACAACTAGCTAATATTCTTGATATTTTTACGAAGCATCTATCAATAAGAAGGGACATATTTAACTTTAAGAAAAAGCTTTCTAAACTCATTTTAAACTCTTTGTATATTGCTCATTTCATACAGAACAGGTGGAATTTTGTAGACTATATTTTCTCAGAGCTGCAGAACTTTCTTAAAAAGATAAGAATGAAACAGCCATAAATTCATATCGGTAGGAGGGGTTAAGTTTCCATTTAACATGACATGATCATTTAATAATTAATGTATTCAGACTCTGTAGCATACAATCTTGTTTTTTATTAACACTTTGCTGCTTTATTATTTATAGTTTGCTCCAGGGTGCCTTTGTAACACCACAGTAAATAAACGACCTTCATATGACCCCATTGTGTTGTTGTCAGATCCTTTTCCTTCCTTGACAGAAAACCCAGAAGATTAAAATTTACCGTCATGTTTCACAGACAATCCTTCTCCCTAAAACTGTGTCAAGAACCTTTTCCTAACCTCTGGCGAGCAAAACACTCTAAATCATCTCAATGGCTTACAGCCATCCATAGTCTTATCTGCTGAAAAAACTGGACAAGGTTACTGGATCATTATTATTCTACTTTTTCTACCGCTAAACTATCCTTTCCATTTTTTAACAATCAACATTATGTTTTCCTTGATTGTACTTTTACGTTAGTGTGTAAGTGTGTGTTTCTACATGTAAATGATTTGCAGTGTTATAAGTCCACACTAACACAAGCTATCGCCTCTAACAGAAATCACTTTTCCTAGACTGCAGTGAAAGTCTGATCTGCAGTCCTACAGTTACTTTATCATTTGCATGATCCCTGCCTGCTGACTGAATGTTCATGTTGTATTTAACCCACTTGATGAAATTTATGGCATTGTTCTTGGTGCAGCATCTATCTGTGGAGCTAAAGTTTGAGACACCCAGCGAAAGTCACAATGGTCTCTGGATGTTGCGGTGGTCTCTGTGTGGCCTCTGTCTGTAAATCTGATGTCATGATGGTCTCTAAGTGGCCTCTGTCTGTAGATCTGATGTCGCGATGGTCTCAGTGTGGCCTCTGTCTGTAGATCTGATGTCGCGATGGTCTCTGTGTGTCCTCTATATGTAGAAATGATGTCGCAATGGTCTCTGTGTGGCCTCTGTCTGTAGATCTGATGTTGCGATGGTCTCTGTGTGGCCTCTGTATGTAGATCTGATGTCGCAATGGTCTCGGTGCAGCCTCTGTATGTAGAAATGATGTCACAATGGTATCTTTGAGGCCTCTCTCTGTAGATCTGATATCGCAATGGTCTCTGTGTGGCCTCTGTCTGTAGATCTGATGTTGTGATGGTCCCTGCGTGGCTTCTGTCTGTAGATCTGATGTCGCGATGGTCTCTGTGTGGCCTCTGTCTGTAGATCTAATGTTGCGATGATCTCTGTGTGGCCTCTGTCTGTAGATTTGATGTTGCTATGGTCTCTGTGTGGCCTCTGCCTGTAGATCTGATGTTGCGATGGTCTCTGTGTGGCCTCTGTCTGTAAATCTGATGTCATGATAGTCTCTGCATGGCCTCTGTCTGTAGATCTAATGTTGCGATGGTCTCTCTGTAGTCTTTGCCTGTAGATCTGATGTTGCGATGGTCTCTGTGTGGCCTCTGTCTGTAGATCTGATGTCGCGATGGTCTCTGTGTGGCCTCTGTCTGTAGATCTGATGTCGCGATGGTCTCTGTGTGGCCTCTGTTTGTAGATCTGATGTTGCAATGGTCTCTGTGTGGCCTCTGTCTATATATCTGATGTTGCTATGGTCTCTGTGTGGCCTCTGTTTGTAGATCTGATGTTGCAATGGTCTCTGTGTGGCCTCTGTCTATATATCTGATGTTGCGATGGTCTCTGTGTGGCCTCTGTCTGTAGATCTGATGTCGCGATGGTCTCTGTGTGGCCTCTGTCTCTAGATCTAATGTCGTGATGGTCTCTGCGTGGCCTCTGTCTGTAGATCTAATGTTGCGATGGTCTCGGCAGTGCCTCTGTCTGTAGAGCTGATGTCGCTATAGTCTCTATGTGTCCTCTGTCTGTAGACCTAATGTTGCGATGGTCTCTGTGTGGCCTCTGTCTGTAGATCTGATTTTGCGATGGTCTCTGTGTGGCCTCTGTCTGTAGATCTGATGTCGCGATGGTCTTTGTGTGTAGATCTGATGTCTCGATGGTCTTTGTGTGGCCTCTGTCTGTAGATCTGATGTTGCAAATGGTCTCAGTGCGGCCTCTGTCTGTAGATCTGATGTCGCGATGGTCTCTCTGTGGCCTTTGCCTGTAGATCTGATGGATGTCACAATGGTCTCTGTGTGGCCTCTGTCTGTAGATCTGATGTCGCGATGGTCTTTGTGTGGCCTCTGTCTGTAGATCTGATGTCGTGATGGTCCCTGCGTGGCCTCTGTCTGTAGATCTAATGTTGCGATGGTCTCGGCAGGGCCTCTGTCTGTAGAGCTGATGTCGCGATAGAGTCTCTGTGATGCCTCTGTCTGTAGATCTAATGTCGCCATGGTCTCAGTGCGGCCTCTGTCTGTAGCTCTGATGTCGCGATGGTCTCTGTGTGGCCTCTGTCTGTAGATCTAATGTCGCCATGGTCTCAGTGCGGCCTCTGTCTGTAGCTCTGATGTCGCGATGGTCTCTGTGTGGCCTCTGTCTGTAGATCTGATGTCGCCATGGTCTCAGTGTGTGCTCTATACATAGAAATGATGTCGCAATGGTCTCTGTGTGGCCTCTGTCTGTAGATCTGATGTTGCGATGGTCTCTGTGTGGCCTCTGTATGTAGATCTGATGTCGCAATGGTCTCGGTGCAGCCTCTGTATGTAGAAATGATGTCACAATGGTATCTTTGAGGCCTCTCTCTGTAGATCTGATATCGCAATGGTCTCTGTCTGGCCTCTGTCTGTAGATCTGATGTCGTGATGGTCCCTGCGTGGCTTCTGTCTGTAGATCTGATGTCGCGATGGTCTCTGTGTGGCCTCTGTCTGTAGATCTAATGTTGCGATGGTCTCTGTGTGGCCTCTGTCTGTAGATTTGATGTTGCAATGGTCTCTGTGTGGCCTCTGCCTGTAGATCTGATGTTGCGATGGTCTCTGTGTGGCCTCTGTCTGTAAATCTGATGTCATGATGGTCTCTAAGTGGCCTCTGTCTGTAGATCTAATGTTGCGACGGTCTCTCTGTAGCCTTTGCCTGTAGATCTGATGTTGCGATGGTCTCTGTGTGGCCTCTGTCTGTAGATCTGATGTCGCGATGGTCTCTGTGTGTGCTCTATATGTAGAAATGATGTCGCAATGGTCTCTGTGTGGCCTCTGTCTGTAGATCTGATGTTGCGATGGTCTCTGTGTGGCCTCTGTATGTAGATCTGATGTCACAATGGTCTCGGTGCAGCCTTTGTATGTAGAAATGATGTCACAGAAATGATGTCGCGATGGTCTCTGTGTGGCCTCTGTCTGTAGATCTAATGTTGCGATGGTCTCTGTCTGTAGATCTGATGTTGCGATGGTCTCTGTGTGGCCTCTGTATGTATATCTGATGTCACAATGGTCTCGGTGCAGCCTCTGTATGTAGAAATGATGTCACAATGGTATCTTTGAGGCCTCTCTCTGTAGATCTGATATCGCAATGGTCTCTGTGTTGCCTCTGTCTGTAGATCTGATGTCGTGATGGTCCCTGCGTGGCTTCTGTCTGTAGATCTGATGTCGCGATGGTCTCTGTGTG
The DNA here is from genome assembly GCF_030506205.2 of Paramisgurnus dabryanus. Classification (NCBI taxonomy): domain Eukaryota; kingdom Metazoa; phylum Chordata; class Actinopteri; order Cypriniformes; family Cobitidae; genus Paramisgurnus; species Paramisgurnus dabryanus. Next base: position 14,037,269 of record NC_133345.1, read on the forward strand.
GCCTCTGTCTGTAGATCTAATGCTGCGATGGTCTCTGTGTGGCCTCTGTCTGTAGATTTGATGTTGCGATGGTCTCTGTGTGGCCTCTGCCTGTAGATCTGATGTTGCGATGGTCTCTGTGTGGCCTCTGTCTGTAAATCTGATGTCATGATGGTCTCTAAGTGGCCTCTGTCTGTAAATCTGATGTTGCGATGGTCTCTGTGTGGCCTCTGTCTGTAAATCTGATGTCATGATGGTCTCTAAGTGGCCTCTGTCTGTAGATCTAATGTTGCGATGGTCTCTCTGTAGCCTCTGTCTGTAGAGCTGATGTCGCGATGGTCTCTGTGTGGCCTCTGTCTGTAGATCTGATGTTGCGATGGTCTCTGTGTGGCCTCTGAATGTAGATCTGATGTCACAATGGTCTCGGTGCAGCCTCTGTATGTAGAAATGATGTCACAATGGTATCTTTGAGTCCTCTCTCTGTAGATCTGATATCGCAATGGTCTCTGTGTGGCCTCTGTCTGTAGATCTGATGTCGTGATGGTCCCTGCGTGGCCTCTGTCTGTAGATCTGATGTCGCGATGGTCTCTGTGTGGCCTCTGTCTGTAGATCTAATGTTGCGATGGTCTCTGTGTGGCCTCTGTCTGTAGATTTGATGTTGCGATGGTCTCTGTGTGGCCTCTGCCTGTAGATCTGATGTTGCGGTGGTCTCTGTGTGGCCTCTGTCTGTAAATCTAATGTCATGATGGTCTCTAAGTGGCCTCTGTCTGTAGATCTAATGTTGCGATGGTCTCTCTGTAGCCTTTGCCTGTAGATCTGATGTTGCGATGGTCTCTGTGTGGCCTCTGTCTGTAGATCTGATGTCGCGATGGTCTCTGTGTGGCCTCTGTCTGTAGATCTGATGTTGCGATGGTCTCTGTGTGGCCTCTGTCTGTAGATCTGATGTTGCAATGGTCTCTGTGTGGCCTCTGTCGGTAGATCTGATGTCACGATGGTCTCTGTGTGGCCTCTGTCTGTAGATCTGATGTTGCAATGGTCTCTGTGTGGCCTCTGTCTGTAGAGCTCATGTCACAATGATCTCTGTGTGACCTCTCTTTGTAGGACTGATGTTGTGATGGTCTTTAAGTTTTGTAATTCTATCTTTCTTGTATGTACCACCCTTGGGCCTCATTTATAAAGGGTGCGTACGCACAAAACAGGGCTGGAAAAGGGCGTATGCCAGCTCCCACGCAAAGGTTGTGATTTATAACAAACTTGATGGGAGAATGGGCTTGCAGGGTGGGATATTAGGATGATTCATGTGTGCACACTTGCAGGTGATCTGTGATTTATAAAGGGAACATTGCTTTGTTTTATAAGTCTTCATAATTTTTGGTGTATGCCATTTTTGGCTTTTGTGCGTACATAGACTTTTAGTAAGAATCCTACGCACAGTTTTATACATGAGGCCCCTGGTCTTGGAGGAGCTTTGTTTTGTTTCCCATTCAACATATTCAGAACTAGCCAGATCCAGCGCTTTCTCTGCATATATTTTACAGCATTTATATTTAATATATTAAACTTGATTTCACATTGATACAATGTGAAAAGTTGTGTGTGAGAAGGGGGGCACAATAAATGTATCATTAAAATGCTGGGTGCATGGGGATTGGAGTCCACTTGTATAATTTTATTCTGGGATGCATTCTAGTTGCAGCCCTTGGAAAATGATAAGGGGTTTTCTATATCAGCTAAACAGAAGTAACAACAAAAAGTTGTTAAAGGCACAGTAATTTAATTTTAAAATTGTAAATTTTTAATTAGGGGTCAAGCCCAGAATGGGCGAGACCCCTATTGGGATTGTTAGTTTTCTTATTATTATTATTATTATTATTATTATCTATTATTATCACCAAATTTGGAGTGTCTATGTCAAACCCAATAGCGCCACCAACAGTCCACATTTTCACTTACATTTTTGGTTATAACTGCTGACCCGTACATCATAGAAACGCAATTCTTGTTTCTTCTGATTCCTTGGCTCATGCCGATTCGATTGCACCATATGATGTCATTTCGGTTATGCTAATTATTTTGATATTTTGAATTGTTTGTAAAACCTACTTTTTCGAACTCGTCCTAGAGCTTTTGTCCAATTTGCATAAAAAATGGGTGTGTAGCATCTAGAGACACTCATGGCAAAAAGTTATGGAATTCGTGTCGATTCGCCAATCCGTTTCCGTATACCGCGTCAACGAATTTTACGTAGAGTGCGTAAAAACGGATTTGAGGCTGTATCTTCGCCAAAGTTAAACGTATTCACACGACACTTGGTAGTTTTGATGGCAGTCATGACCTGAGGGTTCGTGCCCAGTTTCATCACAGCGCCACCTAGTGTTCACGAGATTTGAAAAATGGCTATTTTTGCTTATAACTACTGCAAACTTGAGTCTAAAATTATACAAGTGCTTTTGTTAGATTCCTTGAGGCATGCCGAGTCAAACGATACCAAATGGTTTTCAGTCGGCCATTTTGGGGGTCGGCCATTTTGATTTTTAACTTTTTTTGTCGGAAAGTTATGAAATTTGGCACACTCAAAGAGGACATTCCAAATAGTCCCCACACCAAACTTGGACTGTCTTTGTCAAACCCTATAGCGCCACCAACAGTCCAAATTTTCACTTGCATTTTTGGTTATAACTGCTGACCCATACGTCATAGAAACGCAATTCTTGTTTCATCTGATTCCTTGGCTCATGCCAATTCGATTGCACCATATGACGTAATTTCCGTTATTCTAATTATTTTGATATTTTGAATTGTTTGTAAAACCTACTTTTTCGAACTCGTCCTAGAGCTTTTGTCCAATTTGCGTAAAGAATGGGTGTTTAGCATCTAGAGACACTCATGGCAAAAAGTTATGGAATTCGTGTCTATTCGCCGATCCGTTTCCGTATACCGCGTCATAACATTTTACGTAGAGCGCGAACAAACGGATTTGAGGCTGTATCTTTGCCAAAGTAGTTTTGATGGCAGTCATGACATGAGGGTACGTGCACAGTTTCGTCACAGTGCCACATAGTGTTCACGAGATTTGAAAAATTGCTATTTTTGCTTATATCTAATGCTAGCTTGATATTAAAAATTATGGATTTGTGGCTATATCTTCGCAAAAGTTTTGCACATTAATGTGTGCATTGGCAGTGGTTCAGTGGTTAGTGTAGGTTGTCTACAAATCGGAAGGTTGGTGGTTCAAACCCCAGCTCCACCTGACCAAGTGTTGAGGTGTCCATGAGTGAAACATCTAACCCCAACTGTTATATGTCATCAAAGTCATGAACAGAGGGTGCATGGAGCGGTTTGTCACAAGGCCACCTAGTGGTCACGAGATTTGAAAAGTGACTGTTTTTGTTTTTATACTGCAAAATTGAGTCTAAAATCATGAAATTGCTATTGTTAGATTCCTTGAGGCATGCCGAGTCAAACGATACCAAAATGTTTTCGGATGGCCATTTTCAATTACAAAGCATACCAACTTTTTCAAACTCCTCCTACAGCTTTCATTTGATTGGCTTGGATTTGGTACACACAATCTAGACTCTAGACAAAAAGTCATAAAAAGATTTTGATAGACCAATCAGTTATTGTATAGCGCATCAACAAAATTAAAAAAAATCTTATTGTTTTTTTTTTTTGTTTTTTTTTTGGGCCATTTTTGCCTTTATTGATACACAGTACTTTGAGAGACGACAGGAAAGTAGAGGGTGGACAGGAAAGTAGAGGGTGGAGAGAGGGGTATGGGATCGGCAAAGGACCTCGAGCCGGGATTCGAACTCGGGTCGCCGGAAGTGCGTTTGCACATATGTCGGAGCGCTGCCCACTACACCATTGGCTCTGGCGCATCAACAAATATTATGGCGAGCACGCCGGAATGGATTTGAGGCTATATCTTTGCAAAAGTTTTGCATATTAATGTGCGTATTTCCAGTGGTTCAGTGGTTAGTGTAGGTTGTCTACAAATCGGAAGGTTGGTGGTTCAAACCCCAGCTCCACCTGACCAAGTGTTGAGGTATCCTTGAGCGAGACATCTACACCCCAACTGCTCCTGATGAGCTGGATGGCTCTCGCATGGCTGACAGTGTATGAATAGGTGAATGTTTCACAACTTGTAAATGTCATGAACTGAGGGTGCATGGAATATTTTGTCACAGAGCCACCTATTTCATCAGCATTTTTTTGAAAGCCCTTGTAAACTTTTCAGTGCCCCCTAGTGGTTAAGAGTTTTGAGGCTTTATCTCCAGATCGCTTCATTGTGTGTACACCATATTTGGTGGGTGTCATCAGAATTATGACCTGAGGCACCATCTATTGTTTTGGTGCAGTGCCCCCAGTGGTCAAGTCATTTGAGGCTATATCTCAACATTGCTTAATCATATGTATATAAAATTTGGTGGGTGTCATCACAATCATGACCCGCGGCACCATCTATTGTTTCGGTGCAGTGCCACCAAGATAAAGAAGATTTGAAAAATTGCAATTTTTGCCTTAATCTACTGAAAACTTAGATTTAAAATCAAGACAGTCATTATTGATACTTCATTCTGTGCCCTTTTTGGCTTGACCCCGGCATCGCTGCTTTGCAGCTATATTTAAAGTTGAAACTCTCATCCATTACAGGGCGCACATTCTACATTCTCTATGTCATCTGGCGTGGGGAAAAAACTCTGTAGGTAAACCTCAATGGAAAAACTAGAACACATATACAACTTATATACTGTATTTAAATTGGGCTGGAGCCGTCAAAGGCACATAGGCTGATGACCTTGCTCTGCTACACCCTAGAGTGCAAGTACCCATTGGTGTGTGCATGACGAGAAGGGAGCATGATGTGTTTTCAGTTAATGGAACAGAGAAGGCTGAAAACCCATCAAGGCTTTGAAAGGGGACATATTAGTGGTCGAAAAGGGAAGTGAATTATGGGCTTATTCAACCCAAGGAAGCTGTTGGCCCCAAGAGCTCGGACATTGAGATGTCAGACAGTGGAGCACTCAACAAAGATCCTGATAAGCCCATTCGCATTGCCTGTTGGTCTTTGGATGGTAACCTGAAGACATGCTGCAAGCGGCACCGATCTGTCTGCTGAACTCTTGCCAAAAGCGAGAAATAAACTGAGGACCCCTATCATATACCCAGGGCAAACCATGTAAGCGAAAGACGTGTGTTCAATAAGTATCTGAGACATAGCTTTGGCAGATGGAAGCTTAAGTGAGTGAAAATAAATTAACCGCTTTGGAGAAACGGTCCACCACCATCAGTATAACAGTGTTACCTTTGGAAACTGGTAAGCCGGTGACAAAATCAATGGCTATGTGTGATCAGGGTCGGGGTGGATGGGGAATGATTAAAGCAGACCATGGGAGACTGGTGAGATGCTTTATTGTGAGCGCACACCTGACAGCCTAAAACATACTGTCCGGACCCAAGGTGGGCCACCAGAATCATTGACGGAAGCTCCAGAATAGCAGACAAACCTGTACTTGTGGCGTCACTGGATGACCTCAGAGCGGAGCGCCCAAAGCAGACCCACCGGACACCCCTCCGGCACTTCACCCCCCATCCGGCCTCTCTCATCCGCTGTACCATTCCCTAGCAGAGGGCACCCATCACCCACCTCTCCGGGAGGATGGTTTTGTCCCTCTTGGTTCCAGGATCATCAGACATGTGCAAGAGAGCATCAGGCTTGACAGCCCGGCCGGTACGAGAGGGTGAAATTAAGACAGTCAAAGAAGAGTGCCCAGCGAGTCTGCCTCGATGTTACCCTCCTAGCTGAACGGACATATTCTAAATTCTTGTGGTTCTTCCATTCTTGTGGCCACTGGGCGACTGCTTAAACTTTGCAGAATCAGAATGTATCTCTCTGGCGGCAAAAATGAAGCCCAGGAACGAAACTCCTTGGGCTGTGGCATCCCCCTGCACTGATTGCTTAAACTGCTTCAACATCTCGGTGCGAAACTCCTCAAAGGTCTGATTTGCTATCAGACCTTTGAGGACACGAGCATCCCAAACCGCCGTGCCACACTCATGCACTATCCGGGTGAGTAAGGTGACAATATACCATGCTCCGTCACATACCAGCATGGTTGAAGGGCAAAGACCAGAGAGCACTGGGAGAGGAATCCACAGCAGGAGTTGGGATTGCGTCATAAGGAGGCGGACTGGTGGCATGGGGTTCAGGCTCCAGGGGAAGCCTCGGGTGACTGACCTCCCAACGCATCTGCTCGAATTGAGGGTTGAGCTCGGTGAAACAGGAGGAGAGATCCTCGAACTCCCGGGAAGTGGAAGAGAGCTGAGTAGCATGTTGTCCCAGCCAGGCTTCCTGTTGCGCGATGCCAGTGCGCACAGACTCTGTGGCAGAGAGAGACAGAGACCAGAATCCAATAGCAGATTAAAGTTTATTAAAAAACAAACTACCACTGGACGATGCCAGGGGGAGATAACCACAGGACGATGCCAGGGAGAGATAACTACAGGACGATGCCAGGGAGAGATAACCACAGGATGATGCAAGGGAGAGATGACCACAGGACGATACCAGGGAGAGATGACCACAGGACGATGCCAGGTAGAGATGACCACAGGACGATGCCAGGGAGAGATGACCACATGACGATGCCAGGGAGAGATGACCACAGGACGATGCCAGGGAGAGATGACCACAGGACGATGCCAGGGAGAGATGACCACAGGACGATGCCAGGGAGAGATGACCACAGGACGATGCCAGGGACAGATGACCACAGGACGATGCCAGGAAGAGATGACCACAGGACGATGCCAGTGCTCTGCTGGACAGCGGCAATGAAGACCGCTGAGCTCTGCTGGACAATGGCAATGAAGGCCACTGAGCTCTGCTGGACAATGGCAATGAAGGCCACTGAGCTCTGCTGGACAGCGGCAGTAAAGACTGCTTAGTTCGGCTGTTTTTATCAATAATCTCAGCTGTGGTTAACTCGGCAGAGGGGAATTGCGGGAATGGAGAACAGTCATAACAGAAAGAGAGACAGGGAAAATAAACCTGGTAGAGAACAGAGGTAGCAGAGAACAAAGGTAAAAAACTATAAAAACAAAAAAAAACAAATGCAACAATAAACACAATAACACGAACAAGACTGGAAAATAACTGGAAAATCTATCTGATTAGTTAGACCAGTGTTTCTCAACCCCATCCTCGCCCCCCTTCAACTTCTAGAATGTTTTAGAAGTATCCCTATATAAAACACTAGATTCAACTCATCAACCTCTTAGTGTGTTAAGTAAGGGATAATGTATAGGCAGCAGATTGTTATCACAGAAATACACAATAGCAGAGGGTGTATAGCAATCTGCTGAAACGGCTTATTTCGCAATAACAACCGGCTGCCTGTACATTATTCTGCTTATGACACTTATTACTAGGGATGTCCCGATCAGGTTTTTTTGCCCTCGTGTCCGAGTCCAAGTCATTTGATTTTGAGTATCTGCCGATACCGAGTCCCGATCCGATACTTCTATAATACATAAAAAAAAGAATAAAGAAGAGCGAAAAAACAGAACCAGTCCAGGATGTTCCTTATGTCATGCCGCACGCATTGCTGTTTCTGTGTGGAGTCAAAAGAGTCTAACTCTGTGCCAGCGCATAACTACAGATGTGTTAAAAAATAATGAATATATATGTTCAGGGGTTAAATTGGGGTTTGTTTTGTGGGGAGGCTCTGTTTGGAGGGAGGGTTCGAGGGGTAACATGTTTAATCCTGATGACAGCAAAGCCACTGGGTGTGTTTCAATGACATTTTGTATCTCTGATAGGATTTTATAAGTTTCAGTTTTAAAGCTGTGCCACATGTTGACCCAAACTTTAAAACCTGAACTTTAAATAATGCAAATCTATGAGTCTGACACCCTATATGCATTTGGTGCACATGTCATTATGCACAATTGATCAAACTTTGAATGAAGTTATAAGACTTAACCTCCTTGACTCATTCTAGGCATAAGATAGACTACCCAAAAAGACTCAATTAACAAGAAAAACAACATACTGATTCAGCAATATGTCTTATAAATTAGCCATAGATTCCCTAAGCTGGTCAGCAGTTAGTTATAAAATACCTATAGTTAGGTCGTGATTCATTTGTATAATCAAAATACATTATTTTATTAAACTATACAATCAGTTGTATCCAGTTATCTAGTTAACATTTTGTAATGAGATGAGTGACATGGCTACATACTTTAATACTTTGTTTCTAGACTTCTATTAAGTTTTTTCGACATGGGCACCATTCTTACCTCTCTTTCTCTCCCTCTCTCTCTCTCTCTCTCTCTCTCTCTCTCTCTCTCTCTCTCTCATCTCTACAGTAATGTCAAATGATCCTGCGCGAATGCGCGTTCTTGAGGTTCTGAGTGAGACGCGGAACTGCGTCTGAGCACATGTTGACAATAACGATCGACGCGTCGTTTAAATGAGCGGTAAAAACGCGGTTTTGTCGTGGGTTCCTTGCACGCACGAGTGTGAAGCCTATGAATGAAAGCACATCAATAGGCTTGTTCGACTTCATGCGGCGCCGCAACAATCGACAGCCGGGTGACGTCAAACTACCGCGAGAGTGATCCGCGAAATCATACGGAGGAGTTTGCTTTTAAATCGTTCTCGCGGAACTTTGACGTCATGCAGCACCACAAGAACCGGCAGCCGGATGAAGTCGAACAAGCCTATTCTCTTCAGTTCACACGCACCAGCGCAGCACGTACACTGGCGCGGAGCAGCGCGAGAACTTAATGGATTTTAAACCCTGCATATGTATCCGAGTCCTGATCGGGAGGTAACGTCCGATTCCGATCGAGTCTGAAACCACGTGATCGGGGCCGATTTCCGATCACGTGATCGGATCGGGACATCCCTACTTATTACACATAAGTAAGTTAAGGAACATTAAATATTGATTTGAAAAATTTTATTTGTTAATTTTTAATGAATGCAAACCTTCCGTGATGAAAACCTGTTTACTTTCGGTTTTAACACGTTCAAATGTGACAAACGCACTATTTGGTTTAATTATTTGTAAATATAATGTCATATATGTTATTAAAAGACAAATTTATATTACATTTTTGTTAACTATTACTTGTGAAGTTTCGATGAGTTGACTCAAGTGTATTTTCCATAATCTCTGTGGAAAAGGGGATCATGGGTAGTGTAGGAACTGGGTTGCCAGGAATTCCTCGGTTGCCTGGAATTTCACTGCTTCATTGTTTAATTGAACATTTCCTTATGGAGATAATAAAAAATAATTTTTTTTTGCCCTTTAAAAGCAAGTCAAGTTTACTTTTGGGGACACAATAGCAGACAGTGTCACAGTTGTTACACATGGTTTAAAAACAACCACATAAAAATCAAGCTTTCTACAGTTTTCCTGCCTTTCTTCACATGTTTTACAGCAAACTTGCCTTGCCTTATTTATTTATTGCCACAATTTTTAAAAGAAAATTTTACATAAGTCAGTTTTTAGATTTTTTTAAAGGGATTGTATTTTACTGTATACTATCATCTCTAAGGATTTTAAGGGCATTATCATGAGGAAGGAAATGTTTTAGTCTAGAATGCTGACAGTTATTCTGAGAGTCCTAATTACAGCAAATCATACATACTCTTTCAGACACGCAAAGGTCAGTGGACAAAGGCGTTGGATTTTACTTTGGATACTGCTACAGGATATGCAAAACAATGGACTAGGAGTAAGCCTTTTATTATAATGTTTTAAACCAGCATTTCTCAAAGTGTGGGGCGCACCCCACTGGTGGGGAATAGAACCATTACAAGTGGGATGTGACAAATGGTAGGAAATTTTAGTCATTTTTGATTTCCATTAGGGCAGTGATGGTTGTCATAACCACCATATGAAAAATATAAAGTACAATCTCGCCCAGCAAGATGTTCGCAAGTTCGTGTGAACGCAAACGGACAGCAGACTCAGAGTTAGTGCGCTATTTGCAATGGGAGGCAACTGATATTAGTGATGACCCGCTGGCTGGTGGGTGGAACATAAGGCAAGATATTTCTCTCTTGGTCATTCAAGGTTGTGAAAAAGTATCAATCTGCGCTATCACCTTACACTGTTAGTTAAGGAGCGCCATCAGATACCTTCTCATTTATACAGCTGCTGCAGTTCCCCTTGTGTTTTTTAGAGAGATATGCAATCATTGTGGTGATCTGAAATCATCGCAATGAGGTAAACAATCGCACTGATTGGCTGATCAATTCGAGAAGCGCTGTGTCCCTGTATGACCAGTTAATTTGTACGTTGTGATTGGCCTGAATACCTCTGACATCAGCCAGAAATGTGACATTTCTTACATATTTGAAAGATTTAGTCACAATGCAATGCTAACAGGAGTTAACTTACAGGCTGTGAGTCCAAGTGGGAAGAATTATGATAATGTCGGTCTTTACTACATCACCAATCCCAGGAAGTAAACAATTGCCTAAAATCCGTGTTTTTGTTTTAGTCCAAGAAAATGGATTTACGTTGGAGACGATAACTCACATCATCGTTTGGGGTATGTACCTTTTGCATATCATTAAATGTACTAATACACACTTACACACCAAGGGAAATGTAAAATCGTAAATCGGATCATAGGTGCCCTTTAAGAAAATTTGAAGTACATATTTGCTTCATATTAATAATATAATAAAACGTGTTAAATGTGTTAAATTAAAGGCATAGGCAAACTAGGTGGTCACTTAGGGCGCCACCAGGTGCAAGTGTGCCAAAGAGTGCATATACATTTTGACTGCTGCTTCACTGACTTGAATGAGTGAAAAATGAACACCGCAACAAAATTAAAGTCGCACAAACTCTGAATGTCACTTGTTTAACACAGAATGGACTGCAAAATATTTGACCAACATCAGACAGAAGTTGATGTGTGTGATTTGCACAAAAGTATTGCAGTTTTCCAAGACAAATATTCTTTGTTTTCAACACATATTTTTTCATGATAATTGATATTTAATAATTATAAGCCATTACACTTGTGATGATTTGCCCTTAATAAAATTAAGCATGATTAAATTTGCTTTATTTGTAGTATCCACAAATTTTATACAGTTTGTATACAGTATTTTTGTGTATCAGTAGCCGCCGGTGACTTCTTTTTAGAGGGTGCTTGATGGAAGTTTGTCACAACATGTATGTAGCCCGTCATGTGTGTAGTTCGTAATTTCAAAATATGTGCGTGTCGAGTGAACCTGTGTGCATCACGTGTCTTGTCAAAAGAAAAGCTGCAGATGCGTCTAAAGGGTTTAAGATAAAAGAGATAATTATGATCTTCTCATAATCTCATGTGTAATCAGAGTTTACTATTAAGGGAGTGTCTTGCGTGTATTTTGTAAAAGTGAGTGTCTCTTTATCATAAACGGTTTTGACGCGTGTGCAGCAGGCACTTATTTTGACAAAACACGTGATGCACATAAATTCACATGACACAACAAACACATATTTTGAAATGCAAACAACACACATGACACTCAGAATACTTATTTTGAATTGCTCAGATGTGCAGTCATGTGCAGACCCCACTGAAACTATGGTAATACAAATGGTAATTAATCTGCTAAAATCATGGTTACTACAAAAATAAAGCCATGGTTAATTTTCCTCATGATGATAACTGTAAATATGGCTCACAATGGATATGACATGAGAGTTGTTTCTTACTATGCTAAATATATTACTTTGATTGTGATGTTTACCCTGAAATAGAACTGTAAATATGATTTGCACAAGATCAGTGGTACAGTTTTTATTCCAAAATATGAAATTGTGTTCTTGATAGCAGGATATGTATAACTATATTACAATAATAATTGCGTGTTGCTTTGGAATAAATAAACCAATACTTGTCCTAGCTCATCAAATGTATTTAAAACATGGCCCTTAAGTGAAAAATATTTGCCTATCCCTGGTCCAAAGGGTAGCACAACCTGGGCACAGCCACCCTAAAATGCGATTTCTACTCCCACATTTCCCCTAGCACCATTAGATGTAAGTACTGTCAATCAGATGCCTGTATGCCATTGGATCATTGGAGGGCTATCTTAATGCCTGATCATTAATGTTTATTTGGTAACACTTTATTTTACGACCCGCAAAGTACCGCGTAATTAAACCGAATTTACAGCGTACCTATTTGTAACAAAAGGGTACCTCTACAGTACGTACTTGTAGGTATAAGGGAATAATATTTTAAGTTTGGGGTAATAAGGGGGTAAGAATATGAAGAATTATAAATTATTTATACTCTAAGTATTTTATGACAACAGGGTACCTATTGTAATATTATGTGGTATGTATGACTTAGTCAAGTCTATGGGGAAAATTATGTTTTATTTATTTTTATTGTGAATTTTTCATATTGACTACTGAATGTTGTATACAGTCAATGTCTACGAGCCACATCGGCAAATAAATATAACAGCACATCACTTTTATTTTAGTAGCCTATATTACTTGCTTTTAATAACAAAAGTCCAGCTGATTTAATGTGGTTATCTTTTTTTAAGGTAAGTGCAATAAAAATAGCAACTTATTCCCTATTTACCAGGAAACTCCTACATTTGCGGACATATTTGAAGTGGTGCTTTGCAATTTATTTACTGTAAACACAAGTATTTTAGCCAAATATAATTGAAAAATTATGAAAAATGCAAAAACAATGAAAAATTGTTATGACTTTTTATTTTAAATAAAAGTTATGTGATAATAAACATTAAGTGTTGGCTTAATTATAGTGTTTTAAAGATGTTTTGAAATAAGTTGTTTTAAAATAAAAATAACAATATTCTGTATGTTTATTGTATTTACCCTATAACATTTATAACAAGAGGTGAACAAAGCACCACTTTAGTTTACAGCCCGCAAATATGTGAGTTACCTGGTAACTCATGTATACATATACAGATCAAAGAGGTACAAGTTGCTATTATTTTTATTGTGTGTTATATTTTATTTGCCGACGTGGCTTGTAGACATCAACTGTAGGCTATACAAAACACTTCATCAGGTAAGTAGCAAATATGAAAAAAAAAACATATTACACATAGACCATATTACCCATAGACGTAAGTCATACATACCACGTAATATTACAATAGGTACCCTGTAGTTATGAAATACTTAGAGAATAATTTTCCATATATTCTTACCCCCTTATTACCCCAAACTTAAAATATTGTTCCCTTATAACTACAAGTACGTACTGTAGAGTTACTCTGTTGTTACAAATAGGTATGCTGTAAATTCGGTTTAATTACGCGGTACTTTGCGGGTCGTAAAATAAAGTGTTACCCCTGTCACTTATGCCTACAGAGTCAAACAAAAAACAAAACAAAACAAAAAATAAAGGAAGAAACTACATAAATAAGTCAACCCCCCTCCTTACCACAACCACCAAAAAAAAAAATACCACCTATCTTTACATTTTATTATCATCCTCTTAATCATATTAGTCATCTTTTTTTTTTTTTTTATAACCTTCCAGAATATTTTTCTTATACAGATTCTTAAATTTACAAACACTTTTGCAGCATTTCAGTTCATAGTCCAAGGTATTCCACAATTTAACTCCATAAATGGACAAACACCTCTGCTTTTGTGTGGTACGTGCAAAATGAATTTTAAAATAATACTGCCCTCTGTGGCCATGATCTTCTGATACCAAAGTAAATAAATTTTGTATATCCATAGGCAAAACTCTCTGCTTAGCTTTCCACATAAAAGTCAAAATCTTCAAATCAACCAGATCATAAAATTTTAGAAGTCCAGATTTTACATATAAACCATTGGTGTGTTCTCTATAGCCTAACTTATTAATAATCCTTAAAGCTTTTTTCTGTAACAAAAAAATAGGTTTTGTGTTGGTCAGGTATGTATTACCCCAGACTTCTATACAGTAACCAAAATATGGAAGAACTAGGGAATTGTACAACATCAGCAATGTAGAGTAATCTAAAACATCTTTAACTTTATACAAGACCCCAATACTTTTACAAATTTTATTCTTAATATATACTATATGATCTTTCCAATTCAATTTTTCACCCAAAATAACACCTGAGAATTTTATCTCATTAACTCGTTCTATATCATTTCCTTGAATTGATATTCTTACCTCTTCCTTCTTTTTACAATTACCAAAAATCATGTATTTAGTTTTTTCCCAATTTAAACATAGTTTATTGTTATCAAACCACAGCTTAATTTTTCCCATTTCTGAACTTATGTTTTCCATAATTTCTAACAAATTATTTCCAGAACAAAAAATGTTGGTATCATCAGCAAACATCAAAAACTGTACCACCTCAGACACTTCACAGAGATCATTAATAAACAAAATAAAAAGTAATGGGCCTAAAACGGACCCTTGTGGAACTCCACATCTTATCTCTTTTAACTCAGATCTTAGACCATTAATTTGAACAAACTGCTGCCTATTATTAAGATAACTATTAAGCCATTGATAAGCTAGACCCCTTATGCCATAATTGTATGATTTTGACAATAGTAAACTATGATTTATAGTGTCGAATGCATTGCTTAAATCGATGAAGACCCCCATTATATGTTGCCTTTTCTCAATTGCAGATGTAATTTTTTCTGTGAGCTCAATTAATGCCAAAGCAGTTGATCTTTTTGCTCTAAAGCCATATTGTTTTTCTGTAATTAATTTATGTTTTTCTAAAAAAAGTGTAAGTTTTTGAGCAAACCACTTTTCAAGGATTTTAGAGAACTGGGAAAGCAATGACACTGGTCTATAGTTATCAAAATAATGTACATCACCCTTTTTGAAAAGAGGAACAACCTTGGCAACCTTCATCTTCTCAGGAAAAACACCCGAGTTTATAGACAAATTAAAGATAAAAGTCAAAGGCTTTATAATGCTGTCAATGGTCCTTTTTACAATAATCATATCCAGTCCGTCACTGTCGGTAGATGTTTTATTTTCACATCCACTAACAATAGATGCAATTTCATTTTCCATAACCTCACATAGGAACATGGACTGCATTATTCTACTATCCATTCTATAGGCAGCAGTTTGATTTGTGTTAGCCTCAATTAATTCGGCAATATTTTCCCCAATATTAATAAAAAATGAGTTAAATTCATTGGCCACATCTATACTATTATTCATGACAGTTTCATTGCACACAAAATATTCAGGTAGCTTAATATGTTGTGAGTTTGGTTTTATTATATTATTTAATATTTTCCATGTAGCTTTCATATTTCCATTTTTGTCTTTCAGTTGTTTATTATAATAATCCCTTTTAGTGTCTCTTAAAATTGTGGTCAATTTATTTTTATATACTTTATATTTAGCCTCACAATTTAGTGTCCTATTTTTTACAAAATCTTTATACAATCTATTTTTCTTTTTACATGCTCTAATTAATCCTAATGTCATCCAGGGTTTATCACTTTTAGGGTGTTTCTTTAACAACTGTGGTTGTCAACATTTATCATAACTAGATATGTACAAGTTTAAGAAGGTTTCATATGCTTTATTCACATCAGTCACATAAACGCCTGACCAGTCTTGTTGTAAAAACTCACTCCTGAAGTCATTTATTGTTTTTTCGGTTCTTGCTCTAAAATATGAAGGCTGATGTGAACTCGTGTATATCTCAGGTTGCATATCACATATGGTAAAAACAGGCAAATGATCGCTTAAGTCATTCAATAATCCACTTTGAACAATTTTTTGAAAATCGTTTGTAACAATATTATCAATTAATGTTGCACACGTGCTAGTGATTCTACTAGGCTGTGTAATTAATGAATAAAGAGATCTTGTGTGCAAGGCATCCAAAAAATCTAACGTGAGCTTACATTTAGATTGATTAAGAAAATCAATATTGAAATCACAACTTATTAAAAGTGTTTTCTGATTATTCTGTGTATCAAGTAATTCTTCAATTCTATCCTGAAAAAGATCTATTTTAGATCCTTGAGCTCTATAGATGCAAGCAGCGATCACATTCCTGTTTTTTCCCATATCAATTTCAACAGCTACACATTCAAGAATTCCCTCAATTGCAATAGACATTTTTTTAACAAGTTTACATTTCAAACAACTATCAACATATAATGCCACACCTCCTCCTCTTTTTAATGATCTATTTATGTAATATAACTTGTATCCTTCTAGTTCAAAGTCTGCACCCTTTTTATTACTATATGTTTCAGAAAGTGCTATTATATTAAATCGACTTGTAAATGTAGTAATATAATCCTTCATTTTATAAAAATTTGCGTAAAGACTTCTGATGTTGAAATGAACAAGCGACAATCTATCTCTTAAATTAACATTTAAATTAAATTCATAGTCAATATAGTATTTTGAGGTATCACCTCTTTCATTCAACCCATAGTTGTCAGGGTCCAGATCCTTATCAAAATCATACATACTTTGTTCTCCAATATCAAATCCTATCAGTGTTACATTTATCTAGTTTTACATAATGATAACTAAAATCTCCATATATCTAGATCTGTTCAAAAGATAGGTAGACAACAAAATATTGGTGATTGAACATTCCCTTCCCACTCTTCCCCCACTCATAATACCCACCTCCCAGCTCCCACCACCCCCAAACATAAAATAAATCAGCGCTCATAATAGATCCACTCTCCCAAAATTTTCAAAGTGACAGTCATTATGTCATACCAAAAAAAAATAATAATAAATAAAAAAATAAAAAAAATAAAAAGCAAATCAACAAAAATACCTCATACCTCACAAGTCACTGTCCTTGATACTTTAATCCTCATTAGTTGAAATGAAGTGCTCAGCCTTACTTACATCTTGAAAAAACTGGTTGACATTCCCTTTGGTAAGTTTAATTGTCGCGGGGTACAAAAGAAAAGCCTAAAACTCCTTTATACGGGCTTCATGCATCACCTTATCGCAAAGTTTACGACGCTTCGAGGTGGCCTCGCTGTAATCCGCTGAAAACTGAAGTTGAATATTGGCCACTTCAGTGCGATTTTTCCTGGATTCTTTGAGAATACGATCCCTGTCGATATACCGAAGACATCTAACAATCAGCGGTCGTGGTCTCCGCAACTCTTTAATTTCATGTAAAGTTAGCATTTTCAATGTTTAACAACACCAATAGATCAAAGGCCATTATAAAAATGGGTTAAAAAGCACACAAAATAATTTTCCCTTATAAAACTTTAATAGAAAAAAAAAATATTAACCTGCTTTGTTGAATTTAATACATTTAAGATTTGAGTGTTACATGATCACATACATTTTACATGATTTGTGTTTTTTGTATGTAATATTGCATGTAAAATTGTATGATCGTCATTGAGGTGGTGCCAATAAGGTTTTCCCCTATGCCAAATTATTTATTTTTTGATATTTTAATCATGTAAATACCATTTTTAACAGTTGTCTTAAACTGCTTATTTCTATGGACAGTTGCCCCGCCTGCCATTTTACAATAGTAAAACAAAATTTGTATTTATTATAATAAAATACTGAAAGTGTATTTAAACTAAAAAAAAAAAATTCGAATAAAGTGACATGTCATAAATTTTAATAATGACTAATGTGTGTTTAAAGCTTAATTTGTCAAAGGATTGCAGCCCTGTATTAATGATTGGATTTTTTTGCTCTGACAGTATTGACAGAACTTTAAATGTAATTATTCAGTCACAAACAAAGTTGTTTGTTTTGTCATAAAACCTATGTTAGCGGAATTGTCTGCTTGTGCTTAATTTTACTGAATGTCAATTTTGTCATTTCTTTTCCCTCTCATTCCTATTTAGATGTAACTTCCTGTGGTACAAAAAAAAATGCCCTTCTTGTATAAATGTAATAAACAAAGTTACTAAAAAGCATAAGGCATGCACACTCTAAGAAAAGATGTGTTCATATTTTTTACACATCTTTTGTGTTATGCTTTTAACTCATTATGTGTCATTTTGTGTTGATTTTGTGTTAAAATAAGTTAAAAGTTGTGTTAAGAGTAACACAAAATTGTTGTTTAAACAATAGCACAGAGATGTGTGGATTCTGTTTTTAACACATCCGCTCTAACAGTGAATAAACATCCTCCGCCTTACTAAATAGCTAGTACTGATTAACCCTCGTGTGGTGTTCATATTTTTGTTACTTAGACAATGTTTGTGGGTCTAGTGGACCCACTACATTACTCGTATCTTAAACCAATGCAGTCATACAAATTTATGTATAACTGTTTACAGATGTTTACATATTTTTGTTTACTTTAGCCTTATTGCAAGTAATCTAGACAGAATTTATGGTTAATATTTGTCATTTACCACTTTTAGAGGACTACTTATAGATTAAAGTGCTTTTTGTTTTTGTGATAATATGAAATAAGAGAAGAAAATTCTATTCTCCCTAAACATGTTTATCTTAAATAAGTATTTTCATCACTTCTTCATCTTAAATAAGTTTTAAATACATTTTGATGTTTAATTCTATGAACTTAGTTTGAAATTGTACACATTTGTGTCAGTCTACACAGCACAGGCCCCAACTAAACAGATGCCATATCATAACACATCATCCACACTGAACACAATAACCTGTTCATGCCAGCCAACACAACACATAAGAAGCAGATTTTTACTGTGTAGCTGTGTTGCATATGAAAATACTTGGATATGAAATTTTACTTTCTCTATTTCTCATTCTCACTCTCACACACTCTCACACTCACTCTCACACTCACGCACACTCTCACACTCTCACATACAGTCTCACACACACTCTCACACTCACTCTCACTCTCACTCTCACACACAGTCTCACACACACTCTCACACTCACACACATTCTCACACTCACACTCACGCACACTCTCACACACACACTCTCACACACACACACACACTCACACACACTCTCACGCACACACACACACGAGGTTTTCTGGTAAACCCATGGTTTTACAAATGGTAATCAATACATCAATTTACCATGATTACTACTCTTTTACTACAATACAACATGGTTATTTTTTGTATGGGAGATAATGGTAAAATGTAGAATGGTTCTTGTTAGACAGAAGGTAAAGTGTTTGGGACAGTGGGGGCAGACGAGTGTTCATGCTTGATATATAACATGTTGTATCCTTGCGCTGTTATAGCAAGTGCAGAAGGACAAAACTCTGACATGCATCTGTCATAGGTGGGAGCGGACCGCCCCTGTCGCGGGTCATGCTCCTCCTTCTGCTTCCACCCCAAGGAGGTCCCGAAACACCCCAATGACCAGACAGACAAGGAAAATAAAATGTAACAAGTTTTATTAAATATTAAAAACCCTTAGGGAGATTTAAATATTTAAATGGACTTCCAGTCTTTGGCCTCTCTCTCAGGGGCACACACAGGGGAGGGGCATCTAGGTACACGGGGCTCTTGGCTTTGGGCAATGCAGTGAATGGACAAGGTGAGTACACTGGGCTCTTGGCTTTGGGAAGAAACAGGTATGTGTACAGGACAATTGCTCTGGGCTCGTGACCTTGGAAGTACAGGTAGGGGTATGGGGCAATTACTCTGGGCTCGTGGCTTTGGACGTGCAGGCGAATACACAGGAGAAGCGACTGTAACTTTAGACAGACGCGACTCACCAGCCCGGAGGCAGCCGGGGTACAGCTTTAGCTCCGTGGGCCTACAGGAAGTACAGGACAGGGCTGTTACACGTGGGGCCTAGCACGGCCACAGATAAGATCTCAGCGGTGGGTAGACAGAATTAAAGCACCACGCCAGGGGTACACTGTACGAGTCGGCATATCGCTTCCCTCTCCTCTCTTCCACAGCGGGACCAGAGATCTAGACAGGGGCGGGCATCTGTGAACACTCAACAGTGTATGATCATACCACAATACAGCACATCCACCTTTCCACACAGCAGCCGATCTAAAGTCCTACTCCTTCAGTACTTCACACGATACTCACAGCCAATCTTCTCTCCTTACAGATTTCTTGTCGCCATCAGGCAAAGGAAGGAATTACAAGTCGCCGTCCAGGTATGTATGAAAGTATCAGTCATCCCCCGACACCAGCTCATCCAGGGCTCTCTCTTCGGCCTAGGGGGCGAGTGCTGACAACATTTACACGGCACCACACTACAATCCTCTCAAGTGTGTACACATCAAATAAAGAGACTCACCCACGGCACTCCACTCTCTCACTGTGAAATTAGGTTCGCACCACCACGTTGGGCTAGGGGTTGATCCTGAATGAACAGACAGGAGGGCTGACTCGAAGGATGGCTACATGGACGTCTACCCCGCGACAGTAATCCACACTGCTTATCTCCTTTCGTGACTTTCCGCTCGCCCACCGCTCCTTTCCACCAGTGGGGCCGCAACAAACTGTGCACGCTAGCCAAGAATGTACTGGCACACAAGGTTAATTGCAGAGGTACTCACAAGACAGCGAACTATGCATACTCACTGATTTGTTGACACACGATGCTTTCCTTCTTCCTTCAGACGCCAAACACATAGAAGGCAGTCGAAACACTCTCCTTCGTTCCCTTTAGTACATCCCACAACGACGTCTTCAATGTGCACAGTTATTGCAGAGCAAGCAGTGAATGTAAACACAAAGCCACAACAAGAGCCTCACTGTAAATTGACTTCGCACTTCCTTGAAGGCTACGTCACTTCGGCCATAGGCCTCGTCTTCCAAACACTCGTCTTCTATTACAGTTTCGGTTTCATTTCCAGTTTCGGTGCGTGTGCTTTCCCGCGTCCGCCCCTTTCCCGTAGCAAGCCCAGCGGGCGCCCAGCGCGATCTCGCGGTGCCAACTCCACTGTCCATTGTTCTCCAGATGCCTCATTTATATTCCTCCTCTTCACCGAATTGCCCAATCATCAATCGCTACGTTCCATTACACACCTGTTCGCGATAAAAGCCCCAATCTGGTTTCCCGGAGTTACAGGAAGCGACGGGGTGTTCCATGGACCATCGTCTGGGCAGAACCATTCTCTGCCATTTTTAGTTCTGCCCCTTTTACTTATAGTCACTCCGTGACACATCCATCACATATGTACAGACATAATTATATACAAACACACTCATGCACTCACAGGAGTCCCAGATAGGAGAAAAACAAAGTGAAGTTACATAGCACATTCAATTTTCACTCTCTTATTACCCCTGGGTCCAGTGGACCCGAACGCCACATGTAATATAAATGTGTAGGGGGGTGTACAGTGGACAGTCATTATAAAGTTGTTTATTTCTATGTTCTTTATAGGAAATGAGCCAAGGCCAATGAATCTGAGGTTGATATAACAATTAATTGTATAATTTTTCTTTTAGTAAACATTAAAAACGGGTCTCCCCCGAACACCACACTAGGGTTAAAGATTACAGTATCACTGCAAACTTAGTATTATAAGTTTTATAATACAAATATTAAAGGGGGGGGGGGTTCAATGGTATTTCAAGCATTCTGACTTATTAACACAGTTATAGAGTTGTTTCCTCATGCTAAACGTAGGCAAAGTGTCAAAAAAGCAGTTGGACATGTTACAGTGCCGAATGCACTTCGCCAGGGTTCGTACAAGTTTCGGAAAGTTTTTTTCGATTACAGGTCCAACTGACATTTCAGGGGTTTTCTATATGTATCACTTCTTTATATGGGCACTTCCCCCAGAAAACCCCGGCCACCCGTCAATCAGCGGAAGACGATAGAGCTTGCAAACATCTTATCACACCACTCAGCTTTGTTTAATTTCAAAAGTCAACAATGGCACGAAAGATGAAGTGTGTTTTTGGATGTAAGGAGAAGAAATCCAGCCTTATGAAAACAATGGATATAGTTTATTATCCGGGGTAGCAGCGGAGTTTTGCGTGTGTGTTTGATGCGGTGGATTTTCCCAACCGGGTCATGACGAGTTGAACGCGGTAAGTAAGACTTCTGTGTTATGTTGGAAATAGTTGCGTGCATATTATATAAATGACACAAACATGTAGTGAATCATAAGTTAAAACAGTGTTGTATAGTGTTGCATGACTCATACTCGCTCCTCCCGCGGTATAACTCCTCCTTCTTCATTTTTTCGTACGTTATCGGAAAGATTCGGTAAAGCTAATCTTTCTTTTATAAATCTGATTAAACTAAAGACTCTTCGGAGATATAAAGGATGTCATACTACTCTATAGGTACTCCAGATTAACATCAGAAATGCAGAAACAGCGCGTGTTACGTGAGCTTTAAATGTACTATTAATCACACCTGTAGAAAATAAAACATGCAAGACCTGCCAGCTCTTGGCAGCTGTGTCCCAGTCTCTGCCAAGCGGACCACCAACCAAAGGAACAAATCTGTTTGCAGATACCACAGTTTGTGCAGACTGAGCATGTATTTAGAGAGAAGAGTGGGCACACTGCGGGCTTGGCCTGAGTCATGGTTTACAAAGTTATTCAGATTGACATGTAGTGGCCAGGGTCAAATCCATAAACCCCAGGTCTACTGTCAAAACATTTCACATGTGACTGAACATGACATCCTGACCTTCAGCATCTTTCCATCCCAGTGCCAGCCTCCACAGGAAGTCTCCTCACAGACTGCAGGGCGGGTTTCTGGATGAGGCCCTAGAATAATTTAGCTTAACAAACTAGTATCCAGTTTTCATCTGCACTGACTCCATAGCATGGATTTGTAGCAGAGCAACATATTCTGATCAATACCATGTAGGCCTACTTTTGCATTAGGGAAAAGCGGGCACGAAAATACCACTGGGCACGAAAGTAAAATTTATTAGAATTTTTTTTTTAAAGATAAAGTTTCCGTCCCACCAGCTGGGATGAAAGTAACACAACAGTACAAGATCGATTGTTTATGTTACTCCTGCTTTTATGAAATAAATATATAGGTATATTTTTTATTATTCATTTTTTTATAACGGCAAACATAGCTTGTCCTTTATCTGTTAAAAAATTTAATAAAATTTTCATTTAAAATGTCAGTTTCATCAAATGTTTCAAAAGCAACCTGACAGTACAAACTAGAATAGTTGAGAATAAAACATTGTTGTTGTTGTTATTATTATTGTTATTATTATTATTATTCTAAAATATCTAACTTAAATATCAGGAACTTCTGACATGTAAACCCGATTTACTTTTATACAGAAAAACTCTGAGAAGACAACCTTCAGGATGTGTTACAGCACTAAATAACCTGTAGATTGATCAGTACTGTAACACATGAAAACAGAAACACAACTTTTAATTAGTAAAAAAATACTGCTTCAGTAATTTTCTTTTCATGATCCAAAAAGCTTTCTGAAACTAATTGCGAGTAAATAATGACAAAGTCACAAGACATTTGGCAGCCATATCAAGGGTTACCTACCGAATGTATAGCTTGGAATACAAATGAAGAGTTTTGTTGTAAAACGAGATAAAAAAAACAGAGAGAAATCTCATTTTTTGGTTGTGCATTCCAATTAATATCAATTCAACTGGAGTTGGTTTGTTTTGATTTAAACCTTCATAACTTAAAAAATACAGCTAAGTAGCCCCATAAAACAAAATAATAACATGATAACATAATAATAATAAACATGTTTTGACAAAAATGTTAAAAACTGAGTGATCTCGTTTTGCAACGACACTCTTCAAATGTTCTCTGGGCTCTGAGAAAATTGTTTTGTTACTTTCGTCCCAATTCTCCCCTACTCTGGAAAAGAAGTCGTCTTTCTTGATACAGTGAGATGTTGTTAAGCAACGATCATACTAATTAGCTAAAATGTCACAAAATCTTGCTAATGTAAACCACTTTAGCAATTAAAAGCTACAGATTAGGAAAAGATATTATATCACGCGAGTATACCTCTATGTGCTGTATGTGTACTAAGAGAGAAATTAGGCCCCTTTACTAAAAAAGAGCGCCTAGTATCGGTTGGCATGTTCAGTCAAAGTATAAACCACACCAAAACTTTCAGAGTTTCCTTTACCTTTAAGTGATGCAACATTCCATCCCATTGACAGATTTGGGTAGCTAATGGGTTATGTGAAGACCAAGCTGGGAAAATGCACATGTGGGCAGCAGTCCTACAGCCACAGCTTGTGGGTACACCACCCATCTCTCCACAAACATAAAGTACATCTGGTTTATCAAACTGTAAAACCTTCCGTCTGGTCATATTCAAACCCAAAGCTAAAGCTGCAAAGTCAATTTTTTAAGCCTAAAACTATCTCTCAAATTAAATAAATAATTTACCTCAGTCTGTAAGTGTTGTTAAATTTTAACACTAATTCCTAAAACAATTTAAAATTTTCAAAAAAGTTTGGTGGTATTGATCTACTGCTTGTTTTTGTCTTGAAATGTTTACTTAATATCTATTTATTATTGTGTTTCTGTAGCTCAACTGGTAAAGTCCATGTATTTGATTCCCCAGAAACACACAAGGGCCTACTGATTAAATGTATAGCTTGAATGTTCAGTGTTTGCATGTTTGTGTTGTTTGTTTTGAAAGTTGTACTGTAACATGAAGGGCTAACTTTGATTTTGCCAGATTTTTTAAGGTTTGTATCAACTTCTGGTAGTGTTGACAAAAGTTAAAGAGCAACTATGGTCTGATTCATGATTTTACATTTCCTTTGGTGAGTAAGTGTGTATTAGTACATGTAAACGATATGCGAAAGGTATAAAACCCAAAGTAAACGATGACACGAGCTATCGTTTCCAACGTAAATCTCTTTTCTTGGACTACAACAAACACACAGTAGGTTTACTTCCTGCGACCAGTGATGTAGACAAGACCTACATTATCATAATTTCTCCCACTTGGACTCACAGCCTGTAAGTCAGGGGTGTCCAGACTTTTTTGTGATCTACTTTTATTTTTATAACACTTTAAATGCTTGTAGGACTAGACTGCATATATCTCAACATTGAATTTAGGGCTGTCACCATTACTCTATTCTTTAAATAAAATCCCTGAGTACATGTCGAGTACTCCTTAAAATAGCGGAGATGCGGTTTAGTGAAACAAAGTAGAAAATGACAACAGTATCAAAAGCATACAAATCTCTCTCTCGTTTGCTCGCTCGCGCGATCAGCTCCTGCGTGAAGGCAAGAATGCGCATCCTGGTGAATTTTGGAAGTTAGACGACTGAGCTGCAGTGACCTGGCATAAGATTTATAAAAACACATTTGAGAAGAAAGTCGCAGCAACTCAAAAAGGCTCACATTTACTATAATGCCAATTTCGCGCGTGGAGCAGCAGTTAACTTGTGCGCGATCTACCGGCATTGCCGTTGCGATAGACTGGTCGATCGCGATCGACGTATTGGACACCACTGCTGTAAGTTAACTCCTGTCAGCATTGCATTGTGACCAAATCTTTCAAACATGGTAAGGAGCGTCGCATTTCTGGCTGACATAAGAGATATTCAGGCCAAATACAACGTATAGATTAGCTGGCCAATCAGGAACACAGTGGTTTTTAATCAATGAGTTATGAACAAAATCAATGGGTTTGAGGGAAGCAGTATATCTGTAGCTACAAAAATGCACTGTATGTAAAAAAGCGTGTTTTTAACCATAAACCACGTGATCACGTTGTAATATACAAAATACACAAAATAACGCAATGAAATAGATGCACTTTAAGAAAACATATTTTCAGACATTTGCAAAAATGTTTCATGAGCTTCACTTATGTTTCCACTGCCTAATCTGGCCAGTAAGGTTACCTAAAAAGACACACATTATTTTTAGGCCGGTGAACATTGTGATCACATTTCACAATTTTTAAAACAATGAGAAATCAAATTCACTGAAGCATTTGTGTTAGGATGATTCTAATGCTCATCACTTTGCAAAATGAAAATTGCTATTTTACAAACTGGCTGCAGGACTGACTTCTGAATCATAACTTATGAATCAATGTCAGACAATATGAAAACATTCAGTCATTGGCAGAAATAACAGAGACTGTCTATAGTTGGGCTGTACTATTCGTTTTAGAGTTAGGGTTAGGTTTGGGGTAGGATTACAATCTATATTTGCAATAATGCCCTATAGTTACTCATCTTTCACAAAAACACAGTATAACACACATAATGCCTTGCATATATGGAACCCAGTATGTAATAACCCAGTTAAAGTCTAAATAATATCATAGGGGAGAGCAGTGGCGAAAGTAATTTTTTTTTCTGAAAAAAAGCATAATGTTTAAAGCAGACATATCATGCTTTTAAATCTGTCCTTTTTACATATAAATCGTCTATTTGTGGTCTATATAAAACGGAACTGCAATGCTTGGGTCTGAATTCCTCATTATTATACCCCCACAGGCCCCCTTTCTACCCCTTTCCTGATGTGCATCTGAGAGCAACTCATTTTGGTGCTGTCTTTTTAAATGCACGTCATACCCTGCCCCTTCTCCATTTTTGTAGTTTTATAGCAGAGATACGATTATCTAGCGGCACAGAAACTTTTTATTCACTCGTTATTCACAAAATGTCAACAACGGAAGACTTGTCAGGATTGAGAAACGGCACTGCTAAACCATGACCACCGTGTACTTTGCTTTTTTTTAAAGTTATTTACAGCTTACCGAAGTGCTCTGCACGTCGTCTCCAAAGATAGAAGTAATTGACCCCTCAATCAGACGAAATCTATGGGCAAATCCTTCTTTATACTGGCGGAGATTGGTGAATTAGTTATCCTTGAAGTACTTCGGGAACACAAAAATGACTTTACCCACAGATATGGGTACATTTCTTACTCTCTCGTAACTTCTGCATCCTTGAGCTTGGACTACAATATCGCAGCGAGAAAAAAAATGGCGGATTGCTCGAAGTGTTGGGCTGGGAGTCGATGTCCTTATTTGGCAGTTCCGCTGCAAATGCTGTGACGTAATTGTTCAAAAAACGTAATAGATAATAGAAAAATCAGAACAGGTTGGAAAATATGACCAAAACAGAATATAAAGATATCAACAAAGCACCTGAAGAGACTTTCAACTTTTATGTACTTATAAACACTACAAATATACAACAAAATGCATTTAAGAGCCAAGAAAGTGGATTTAGCATGATATGTCTCCTTTAAAGATAATTTAGGCAGAGATATATTTTTGTTGTGGTAAATGACTCACATGTATGGTCTATCAGTAACAGGTGGAATTTTGGTTTAAATGTAAAATGACTTCAGTATAATTTCACTTTGAACATAAATAGCGCATTGTTACTTTTGACCCCGTCAGCTGTGTCGAAAGTAACACACAGGTGGGTTAAAAGTAACACAACAGAACAAGATAGATGTTTGTGTTACACTTGTTTTAAGTAAACATACATGACTATCACATTGTTAATATGTTACTGCAAACATATTTTGTCAAAAAATAATTAAAGAGGACATATATCAAAATGTAACTTTAAACAACCCAGAAACTCAGTTTTGGTAAACCTGTGTAAGCATGTGAAAAAAATAGGTAATTGAAATTTGGCTTCCCTTGTGATGTCAGAAGGGGATAATACCGTCTCTTAATCTGCACTATCCAACCATGGCACTGCCCTTTGGTGCAGAGATCAACTCATTTGCATTTTGCATTTGTGAGACACCCAAAACGGCACATTTTTGCTCACACCTACAAAGTGGCAATTTTAACATGCTATATCATCTATATGGTATTTTGAGCTTCACATACATACTCTAGGGACACAAAAAATGTATTTGACATCTTAAAAAAAGTATTTTTAAGTCTAAATGTCCACTTTAATTTACATTTTCATTTTAAATTTCAGTTTCATCAAATGTTTCAAAAGCAACCTGACAGTACAAACTTAAATTGTTGAGAATAATAACTTTTTTCAACAGTATGAACACTATACAATTTAATTAAATTAGTATAATATAAATTCTCAACATAATTCAACAGTATCAGCAGCAGGACAAAAATAACAACTATTGCTTTTGTCCTAACAGGAAATCTTGACATTAAAACCCAATTAACTTTTATTCTGAAAAACTCAGGATGTGTTACAGCACTAAATAACCTGTAGATTGATCAGTACTGTAACACATGAAATGAGAAACACAGCGTTATTAGAAAAAAAATATTGCTTTAGAAATTTACTTACCATGTTGAAACAGCTTTCTGGACCTACATGTGGGAAACAATGACAAAACAAAGCAATATTTGTCAGCTCTTTTAAGGTTTGCGTGCTTAAGATGCTGCCATAGTTTGAAATTCAAATGTGGTCAGGACTTTGAGAGAATCACTTTGTTACTTTTGTCCTACGTTACTTTCACACAGGTTCTCCCCTACTGTAATGTGAAGAACAGTGGCGGCTCGTGAGGGGCGCTTATTCAAAATAAGTGTGCAAAGTGTCATGTGTGTTGCTTGCATTTTCAAAATATGTGTTTGTTGCGTCATTTAAACCATGTGCATCACGTGTTTTGTCAAAATAAGTGTCTGCTGCACACACGTCAAAACGCTTTATGATAAAAGAGACGCTCACGTTCACAAAATACACGCAAGACAAACCCTTAACACTAAACTCTGATTACGCATGAGATTACGCGAGTATCTGGCAAACGTGAGTGTCTCTTTTATCATAAACCCTTTAGACGCGTCTGCACTTATATTTTGACAAGACACGTGATGCACACATGATCTCTCTATGCACAGAACACATATTCTGAAAAAAGGAACCACACACATAACGGACTACATACATGCTGTAAAGAACCCTTGAAAAATTAAGTCATCCGCTGCCACTGGTGAAGAACATTCTGTGGAAATATAACCTTGATATCTTTAATATTGTCTGAAAAATCAGTAAGTGAAATCATGCATTGATGTTCGTCAAGAATTAGGTTTTGAGACTTTAGCCTGGTTTTCACAGACAGGGTCACATACAGACACACACATTTCTTTAAAAATCAATAGACAGATGAACTTTCAACCTTGCCAATGCATGCCATACTTTTTCAATCGAGCCACAAACAGTAGTTTGACTAGAGGAAACACAGGAAGAATTCCATCAACATGTTCAGAAAGCCCTCTGTTGTAAAGTTATGCCACAAGAGTGAACATTTAAGACACACAGTGCATATAACAGGCCCAGAAATTTGGATGAACCCATTTCCTGTCATTCTAAATGTGTCACAGGGCCTCTGCAGAGATTCATATGGGAACACTAGCGGAGCGAGATTTGTTTGCATCAGAACAAATGGGATTCTTCCACACAGTGACCTCACTGGAAAAATGTTGCCAGCCACTACACTGTAAATGTCATTTGTTGACTGTAAAATACTTCGGAAAACTGATTTACATTTGAAAGTAAAGCAGCGTATTAATGTTTAGTTAGCAAAACTAAAGTAGAGTATCTTTGTTCATTAAAGATACTTATGTACTGGTGAATCTGTTTACGGTTAACTTACCCACTAAGTTGACTGAACTCTATTGATTGAGTAAACTCGTTCCTTAAATTATACTGACTTGTTCACTACATTCACTTGATTTCTTGCTCATGTAGATTGTACTTACTATAAATTAAGTTTACTTAATGTGCTTAATGTACTGGTAAAACCGTACTAAAACTGAATGTTAAAAATGCTGTTTGGTGTGTATTTCTTTGGAGAATTGGGATCATTCAATTCAACAACCCAGCATATTTTAAATTACAGAAGAACCTAATGGGTTTGGTTTGTCCCTTTTTGACCCAACGTTTGGTTGAAATTAACCCAGCATTCTTCAGAGTGTACTTTGGTGTTTATATAATGTACTTAAAGATATGATAACCCACAAATTCATAACTCCATTAGAAATACACACCAAATTGCATTTTTAGTGGAGACAAATCAGATGTTAGTTGAATGGGGTCCATATTTAGAACCTGAATGGTTATTTCATAGAATTTTTTTACTATAAAACAACATCAGTAATACTTGAAAGGGCTTAAACTTCCTCTTATTAACACCTTCTTAAACATCTTATTTAAAAAGTTTTTTTTTTTTGACCAAGCATAAAAACGTCCTTAATAGTTTTCCTCCCTGCATGTTGTATGATTTGAAATTCATTATACTTAAATTTTTCAAGTTGGATGGATTTCATGAGCTAAAAAGTTAAAAGATTTTTTTAATTTTAGGTGGTAACATTTTAAGTAATGTTTACTTACTGATCGTTTAAAAAAAGACAGTTTAATTTTACAACGCATGTCTGCAGTAGACGCATATCTCCAGCATGACTACGTGAGTACACGCTCTCTTTCTGTCTGGCGCATGAAACAGCACAGCTTGGGAGGTCTCTTGACACTGGTAGATGTCCAATTACATGACGTGTCTCCAGTGGAAGACTTTTAACCTTGGTAAACAAGAGAAAACCCTATGTGTCACTTGCTGTCATTTGCAGGAATTCATTGCCCTGGATCTTTCCAAACGTTCTTCTAATTTACCCATTTACTTCGTTTTATCCATAAGAGTGTAATGTGTGTATACCGCTGCAAAGGCCTGACATTTTCCCCATCAAAGCCCATAAACAAAGCCCAGTAATTAATGCATCAGTCATTTCACATGAAAGCTGAGGACTTGTTTCTCTGCTCTGCTCAGGCAGCTGTGTGGCTGAGTGACAGGAATATGAATGCTGTTGGTGGTAAATGAGCTTTGACGGTTCTTTGGGGTCTCACCGCATGGTCCACCCGGCCTGCCGTCCTACTCCGGGACTGCTGATAGAATTAGGGAGCTCCTGAACCATGCTGCTCTCACTTCCGGAAACAATTACTGCGAAGCAGTGGGGCCACCAAGCCTGGCGCATTATATGTTTGGAGTGGTGGGGGGCTTTGGCGATGTTTAAAGAGAGCCGAGCAGGGTGCATCCAACCACCCACGCGTGTAAGGAAACAGCCCTTGTAGAATGGGGAGAGAAAAACTGAGATTTTCTCTTTTTCCATTGTTTTTGCTCAGAAAGGTTCACAGTGAAGAACTGTGATGGGTGGAGCATACTGTAGAGCTTTTTTGAAAGATTACTGACTTGGCATGTTAGGCTAGGAAATATTACATTATAGACAGATGTCTCTGTCTAAACTCCCAGGTTTCATTTGGTGTGCATAGAGAAACAGAATGAGGTCTTGTGTTTCTGAGGAAGATTTGTACCAGATGCAAAATGAGTTTCCACATATTCGCAGAGTCTCAATGCACTTTGCACAAAAAATCGATCCATGTGCCTATTTCTGAAATTACCTGAATGTTTTGTGTTTTTTGAAAACAAGCAAATGTACTTGAAGCAGGGGTGTAATTTGCCTGCCCCCCACACTTTTCAAAATCCTGATCGTGTCCCCCACACTTTCAAAGTCATTTGTTTTGATTTTTTAACCGCATGTTGTCATCGCTACGGAAGAACAGGACCAAGCAGAACAAGGAGAGTCTGCCTGTGTCGACGGGGTGCCGTAAGGGGGGATGCTTAGGACGATTCTAATGGCCCATGAACTTTTGAAGTCCCCAGCCATGGACTGTGCTGCATACGCAACCCCCTTTCTCTCCCTCGCTCTGCCTCATCTTTAGCACGGTCTCGCCTAGCGGAATAAACTTCAGAGGAGAACAAGGTGTGTGTATTTCCTGCTATTTTGCTATCTGCACATATGCAGTTCCTTGCTATAAATGCAGTTTACATAATGTAATGCTGGAGCATACAATCCATGATTTACATTCCCTGTTTTGTGTTATGATTCTGATGCGATGTCAGCCCTTTATAAGCCGTTTATTTAACATAGCCGTATAAGCTAATTAACATAACTAGAAATTCTATCAGTTACACACTGCAATGTTTTGTAACACAATATGCCAAGGAAGTATTTTTATGCATCCAAGATTTGAGTTGATTGAGTTGATTTTAATGAGAAATCAATCGAAATGTATTCTGTAATGTGCTATATTTGTCCTCTTGATGATTTTAGAGTATAGCTGTTTTCTCAAGTTATGTTTCAATGATTTGTTGTTAATTTTGCAAAATACTACTACTATTACTTATAATAATAATAATAATACAAGCTATACAAACTTTGGTCAAGCATTTCTTGAACAGTAAACAAAAAATAAATCTTAAACAGCATTTAGTAGCATATTCTTCTTGGCAGAATTTATCATTGTTATTAACTAAATTATTTCCTGTATTTTATATCACCATAGTCCTTAAATATATGTTAATGCAGGGAATGGGTTTCAAGTAAAAAAAAAAATTCCCCCATTTTGTGCCCCCCTCCCACTTCTCAAACCAAAGTTACACCTTTAGAGATTTTAAAGATCTTGTTCAATCGCTTGTGTTAAAAGGACAAGCACAGTGAAGCATCAATTTTCTTCTTGACATGATCAGATTCGTCAGATTGTTCAGGTCTAATCAGTTTAAATCTGTGCATTCTAGTTAAGTTTGTTTTCCAAACGCTTTGCATAAAATTGAATTAACGGCAAAATCACAAGAATTTCTAGAAGTTCTGTAGGGAAACATTTAAAGATTTCCCTATGGAAGGTCACCAGTGCCTTGTGCAGGGCTGCGGGGCACAGCGCTAGGGTTCAGGTCAAAGGTCTGAGGAACCTTCTCATTCCACGCTGCCCTGGCGCCTGCCGGCAGAGCCCTCAATTTGTAAAAGGCAAACTCTGACCTCTGGGGCTTCCCTGGCAAAACACAGGACTTAAATACTACCAGCCATCCTGAGACAGGTCAGTTCAGCTTCCAAAAACCCCCTAAAGAAGAATTACCCACAGTTCTGCGAGCAAAGGCTTTAATAACACAAATTATCCATCCAAAGAGATGGTCCAGCCATCAGGCCCTAACAGGAGGAATTGTTTCTCTAAGAGGACTGATTCAGTCAGCAGGCCTTATTAAGAGGAATTAAGGCCACAGTTGTTCAGGTCATTACTCAAGATTGATGTGGCCCGATATACTGTGAACACAGAGATGCTTAACACTATGACCTCAACTGAAAATAAGGAAATTAATAAATAGGATTCTCTTTGTAGGGGAAAAGTTAAACCATCAAGTTTTTCTTATTTCAATGATTCATCATAACTAGTCTCAATTTGAACATTATGGAGAATGCAAGTTTTCATTCCTTGTACAGTAGATAAATATGAATAAAAAAGAATAAGAAAATATAATCACAAATGTTTGAAGATCATGAAAATCTGCAAATAATAAGAAGTGTCAAATTAATAAAGCTCCTGGGTGGCACTTAAGTGCTCTTATAGAATTGGGAATACAGCCACACAGACAAGAATGTCCGTGTGCCCTCCGGGTAACTTTATCTCAGTACGCCAGGGGAGGTCTGTTTGTATTAGTTGGCATTTCATCCATCACCCAAGCCTGTTGCAGCAAGACAGTTTCACCGATAAAGGTTTTAGCAGATAGATGGGCAAGAGACAGACAATCCAGAGCTAAATTCCGAGGATCTAACTCTCAAACATACTTCCTATATCTCTCTGCCTATGTCTGTTATACCTCCTGTAATATAGCAAAACCTCTGACAGCGTAATTATGCCTTAGCTTTTCCAAAACCAGCACCTTATCCAGAGCCAATGTACCCAGTGCAGGTAGGGAAAGCAAAGGTCCCCCCTCAGTTTCTTACAAGCCCCTCCCTCTCTCTGCTCTATGGGTTGGGTCCCCGGGTCTGATTTGGCCCAGCTGGAGGAAGAGGCTGATCAGAATTGGGCTGGTGCAGACAGAGCTAAAGTAAACAGCCGCGGTGGCTGGGCAGGCAGTTAGCAGTCCTCGGACAGATGATCGGGGGGCCTGCGCAGACCACACACGCAGGCACGCAGCGAAAGACCACACAGAGGCTCACTTGACGGGGGGAGCTCGGGGGCCCTCGGCACGCAAATGCACGGCCCATCGACAGGGTGCTCCTACGGGCAAAGGCGAGCCCAGGGTCAGCGCATGGCTCGCGGAGAGAGCAGGGTGATGAGGACGTGCCATCTGCGTGGAGACTGCAAAAAAAGACACACAGGTTTTTCCTCTATGTTATGGCGTAACAATCAACTTTCATCCAATAAGCAGGAGAGCTTGGGGTAAACACAAACAGGAAACAGCTTATAAAGACGTCATTTTCAACTAGATTCATGATGAGACCCTAAATGTGCTCCTAAATAAAAACAGATAAACAGAGAAAAAGTCATGCCAAACAGGCAACCAAAATAAAATATGTATATTAGAGACTGACAGATTCCTCTTTCCTAAGAACTATTTACAGATATTTAATGTGGAGTTAACATTTAGCACGCCCATAAACTTTAAATGAAACATCTAGGTTTTCAATTTTATTTCAGGATCAATCTGAGTATGAGTATATATATATATGAAGAGTTTCGTTGCAAAATGAGATAACTCAGTTTTTAAACATTTTCAGAAATCTCGTTTTTTGGTTGTGCATTCCAATGAATATCAATTCAAGTGCAGTTGGTTTGTATTGATTTAAACCTTCATAACTTAAAAAATACAGCTTAGTAGCACCATAAAACAAAATTATACCATGATAACGTAGTAATAAACATGTTGTGACAAAAATGTTAAAACGTATTTATCTCGTTTTGCAAAGAAACTCTTCATATATATATATAATTGTATCTTTAACTTTAAGCAATGCAATTTGTGATACTGGGTAAATTACAGATTTTCATCTCCTGGTCGCCTGGTTTTGTACATGACAGCTAGAAACACCTAGCCATATTAATTTAATATATTTTTTCTAAAATTGTTATACTTTATTAAATATTGATTAAAAAGCTAGACTAAGCGTTAGTTTTCACAAGGAATTTGTCACAAGAGCTACACCTCAGTAACTACAAAGTCTTATAAGAACAATAAAGTTCAAAACACTGAATGATGTCCTCCAACCTAAAATCTTAATAATTTACCAAATTGGAAATCATAATGCCATACTGCCCTATATATCCAGGAATATGTGAACTACATTATTATACATTTAATTGCATTATTGGTGCAAAAAAGCATTTGGCTTTATACAGACATGCTAAAGATTGTGTATATTTTCTGCAGGAGGACAATACAGGTCATTAGTGTGTGTGTGTGTGTGTGTGTGTGTGTGTGTGTGTGTGTGTGTGTGTGTGTGTGCGTGTGTGTGTGTGTGTGTGTGTGTGTGTGTTTATCTGGACAGTGTCAACTTGACCTGAGGGGAGTAAATGGTCTCAATCACACTTACTCCCCCTCTGCCTCCTATCATGAGAGAGAGAGAGAGAGAGAGCGAGAGAGAGAGAGAGAGAGACCTTGATTCAACACCTCAGCAGAAGATAAGCTGAATTTCATGCTAATGCTGAACACACTTGAGAGATTACAGCTGGACCATAGGGCCACACTCACAAACACACACTCTCTTTATCTTACATGAATTATGATGCCTTGATTCTGCGAGAAACACACTTTATATTACACTTGCTATATTTTACACTTGCCATTCACAATTTACATTACAGAATATATGAATGCCATGTGCTTTTGCAGGTGCTTACAAATTCTATTTAACAATGCAAATATTTTCCTGGCTGTTGAATTTACTAACTGTGTGTTGAGGTCAAATTAAAGACTTAAGATTTGATGAGACCTTACACAAAAAACACACTACTGTATATGCTATTCCTGGCTCCATCTAGTATATTGAACATTTGCAAAACTTATAGAATGACATTAGAATAGATAAGAAATTATACACAAAAGTTTGTATGACTGAAGAGACAGCTGGACAAAATGTCATGTAATGACACTTAGTCAGATATCAGTATCAACCAAAAAAGTCTCCCCTGAATCCACAGGATCATGGTGAAGATGCAAGATAGGCTATGTGTAGGTTTGAAGGGTCATCGTGCAGTGCTAAAATATGTCTGAGAGAAAATAACAACACAGACTCTCTGTTTCCTGCAGGGTTTGGAGGGTGTCTGGAACCCTGCCGGGCGACATATGGGTCACGACCCGTCCACACAGGGAAGCTGTCTCTCACACACACATGCACGCACATGAAGCATGGGAACTACAGTGAAGACACGGTGTGTGCGCGCATACAGGGATACAGACACCTCTGAACGTTTACACACACGAACACATATGTACTGTATGTTTTATATACAGTTTGCATTTCCATTTTCTTAATAGTGCCGCAGTGTTTCGTTAATAGTGAGAGTAACAATCCACTTCAATAGCGTCTATAAATAAAGCGACAGAATCATTGGACATAATCCAGGTATTGTTTCAGGAAACATGTTTAATTTGAGGCTGTAAATGACCTAATGCTCAACCCACATCATCACGCAAATACAGCAAGACTTAAGAATAAATCAATCAACAATGAACATTTTAAAAGCACGTTTCTCATTACCACGATTCATAATCAATTGCCAACATTTAGTGAGACACATAGGCTACACAAAAATATTTAAACAATATTTTGGTGTTCTATAAACAACATTTTCAGCATTGCGTTTTTACAAAAAATTTAGCTTTACGGAAAATGCATGGTATTATAGTAAATTAATTGTTTTCTTTTAAAAATGTATATTAGTAATACTACCTAATTAAAGTTTATAATCTACAACGGTATTTTTTATTCGGAGAATTTAGGATATTTAGTTAATTAACATGGTAACTATCAAATGAAACCATATTGATATAAAAAATTATCGTAAAAAGAATCGATTATTATTTAAGAACGGCAATGTAACATAGCCTAGATAGAGAGTTTATACACTCATTGCTATATTTCACATTGTCCTGTTTTCTATTATTTGTTTCCGATCTCATTTGTATAGAGCTTTTTTCTTATATCTGTACTGTTTGTTCTAAAATTTATTTGATTTATATAATATTTTTTTCTTATTTCTGTGTTTTCTGAAATACAGCTGCTTTGCAACAATACAACACTTGTGAAAACGCTATTTAAATACATTCAAATAAATTGAATTGAATTGAAATATTTACACTTGGATCGTAACCGGACTGTTATAGCTTATGAAAGTCAGTGTCTTAATCACAAGCTATTTCTTTTATTTACTAAACGTGATAAAATACATAATACATATTCTTTCATATAATTACGACACACTTTTAGTGTGATATTAACAAATTAAAAGCTATAATTAATACACTGCAAATTTAATTAAAAATAAAAAAACAAATATAGGCAACTAAAGCAAAACAGACACAAAAACTGAAATAAATGTATTTAGCAAACGCTCATTTATTCCGAGAAACCTACAAATAAGTAAGCATTCAAAATTATACTTAATAGGCCAACAGTAAAGCATAGTTCACAAATCAACGATTACAGGTAGGGCGTAACAATAATATAAACAAAAAAATAATAGAAATTGAAATAAATAATAATAATAATAATAATAAAGCTGTTGTAGTGGTTTTTAATTGTTGTTGTTCTAAATAGTTTTTCTAGATTTAAATATGGAGTTATTCTCTCCCATATGTCCAGCAAACCCCTTCACAGGCTTCAGCAACTTTCTTTCGCTTTTATCACATGCATTGGTACACATACAGTACAGTAGCCTATATCTATGGAGCACCGGCTAATTTTATTATGGGGTAGATTTTACAATTCGTCGTTTATGTTAAAAAATAGGCTTTACTATGAATCATTTTAAACGGTTCTTTGCAATATAATAGTTTTATAATAGGGCAACTTCACCGAATAATTTAAGGATCTATGTCACTATAATTCATGTAATTTAGGGAAAATGGACATTATTTTTAATCAAAGAATATTTTTTAAATTACTTCTATGGTGTTTTGAGTTTTAGGTTTTTATACCTGATGTAATTCTCAAAGATAACCGCAGTGTTTTAATGTATACATCTATTATAGACTGTACAGCCAAAATAACCACTTGTGCTGTAATACAAAATATGCCTGTCAACAGTAATACGGCAGAAACACAGTGACACACATGCAGTGCGCACACCCACCCACACACACATTTGTTCTACTTACTGGTCCCTCCAGATGGCGTTAATCCACCTCGCAGAACTTTGCATTATGTTTCTCCGAATCTACTCAGAGAAGTTCACAACATCAACGAGCAGATACTGTTACAAGACATTGTTACCTTTCAATAAAATTAAAACGAAAAGTCAGCGATTTAACTTCGGAAAATGAAAAAAAAAAAATGGTGATGTAAAGTTAAATATTTTGCCAATTAAATATTCCTTGTCAAAATTGCGTTAGATAAAACAGTGTAGTGTAATTTTAAAGTTTACACTTTAATCATTAAGATCAGAGAAATCTCTTATATCATAAAATTGTAAAAATGAATCAATAATCAATTAAAGTAAAATAAATTCCCAGTCAGTAGTTTTTTGCGGAAGAGTTGTTTTAAAGAAAGAGCTAAACTGCATTAGAAGCACATGCAAAATACGCAAATCCGGTCCACTTCTTTATAGCCAGAATTGAACCAAAACTGTGTCCACCGAGATAAAATAACATTTGTTCCATACCGGTATTTGAACTTTACATGTAATTCTTGTATGGTTGAGTTCTGTAAACTGTATGGCTGACAGCCCTTATATGTGGCTCACATGTGGCTGGTAGACCAAGAGCCAGAATTCTCCCAGAATTTAACCATATTTACATCACACCAATTTTTTAAATTTTAAATATCAATTACACTCTAAATCAACGTGTTTAAACAACCACAAAAATTCACAGTAATTTATAAAATAATATGCAAAAGATATCATCTCTTATAACTCCCCAGTAAATAAAGCACAATACACAAATCGAACCAAAATCATTTACAACATGCAGTTCATATTACTGAACAAGTGTTCAAATGACTACAGCTACGAATTGTCATGAGATGACAGTTGGCTACGCAGTATTTAGTTTATTGGGAATAGATGCAATCAAAACAAAAAAAGGGTTGTTTACTAAAACGTATAAAGTCACCTAACATTCTCAGTAATTCCACACTATCCTGAAAGCAATCAAATAATTAAATAATAATAATAATAATAATAATTATTATTATTATTATTGTTAGTAGTAGTAGTAGTCAATCTTCTCTTGATATTTAGCTTGAATTCATTACCATTTTCCATTTTGATAATTTAAAGAGAAAATCTATCTGGAAAAATTGGAGGGGAGTTAAAACTACATTCAGTACTGATATAAGACATAATTTCAAATATTTAAATAACTATTATTAATATAATTCATATAATATACTTGATTTAATCATGTTTTTCTGCCTTTACTTAAGAGCTCTTAGAAAAAAAGTACTGTGAATGTCTGTTTGTGCATGACCTGTCTAGTTTTTAGACTTATAAGCTTATTTTTTCAATTTATCCATTGGCAGAGCCTGCATGTCATTACACAAGACAACACACAAGACAAAGGGCACCAGAGCAATGAAAAACACAACAAAATGCTATTGTGAATGTTTTTACAAATCAGACTCTATCAAAAACAAACTACTTTGCAAAGATTGTGTGTTTACCACAAATTTAGCTGATCAAGAAGGCTTTCAGTGTTTAACAGTTAAAGCTTTACATATTACAAAAATAAAGAGTTGCTGTAAAATGAAACATGTTTCAGATAAAGGCCTGTGCCGCCTGAATTCACGACTCTTAACATTAATTCAATAACTCGGCAATAACTCAATGACTTTAAACTGTCAAAACATACTTACCTAAAGCTATTTGGGACAGAAAACCTTTGTGGACTGCTGGATACCATCCGCACTTGATTTCAGCGGGTTTTGTGTGTTTCCCAAGTACAATCCAAATTTAAACTACAGTTTAATGTTGCTTCACTGTGTGCCATATCTAAAACACACATGTTCTTCATGTGTCATATTACCTGAGCCATAAAGCTCAAAAGAAAAGAGCATTCTTACCATTTCTGAAGTTTTGGAGCAATAAATATGGTTACAATTTGGCTTGTATCAGTTCAGTTATGCCATATCTAGGCCGGTTGTGACATCCATGTGTGGCCCAAATCTCCTTGCTATCTGGGTTGGGAGCAACAATAAGCGGATACACCACTGTAACACATAAATAAAAAAAAAAACTGTAAATAAAAGATTTCCTGCAGTCACAATGTTGAGAGATAACAAGTGGAGAACAATAAAAAAGAAATTGGGAGCAGACCATCATTTCAATTCAATTCATTTTAATAGCGCTTTTTACAATTGTTCATTGTTTCAAAGCAGCTTTACATAAAATAGACACAAAGAACACAGAAAAGGAAAGATTGACAAAAACATGATAGTTTTTAACTATAGTTTAGGATGGAGTAAATGAATTATTTGAATAATTTAATAATGATATCTGAAAGATTGTAACTGGACCATAATAATAAAAGCAGTATTAACGTAATGTACTAAAGAAAGTAAGCAAGGCAACAGGGCGACAGTGGTCAAGGGGTAAAAACAATAATCTAACAGTGAAAAATTGTTGTAAAAACAATTATTGTGTATGTACTGTATAGACGGTTTCAGCTACAACAACATAAACAAATGGCTGTTGTGGACTAAACTTAACTTCCTGGAGACTTTCACAAAGAATCAATAACAACAAAGTCCCTCTAGAGTAGATTATTTCTGATAAATAAAATAAATAAACAGTAAATTACCTTAGTTCAAATTATAACTAAAGCATATCAACCACTTAGCTAACATTACTGTATACAATTAATGTACACAATGCTAACTACAGATCCTTAAATTCTTGCCAAATCTGCACACTGGTGATCCATGCTCACTGTCTCCCCTCACATTTTTGTTTTCCACAAGGTATTTGTTCAGAGGTCAGTTTAGTCACTAGCCAGACTGGTAAACAAGCACAAAAACGGAAGTTAATATCGGGCCAGATGCACCCATCAAGTGCGTCAGATGAAACATGTTTTTGTAAAGAAATACTTTTTTGCTAGAAACCTGTTATATAATAGGCAGCAGCACAGATAAGCCATACAAAACGGCTTTTCACACCATTTCAAAATAGCTTTAGAGCAGGGTGCATTATCATAACCCCGCTATCATAACCCGAATTATACCTCAGTGACACATTACATTTAAAAATGCAGAAAATACAAGACCATGACAGCCTGTGCCTGTGTTGCTGTTTATTACAAGCGATAACCAATAAAACAGAATTAGCATATTTTGCCGTAGAGAAGAAAACAGATATCCTAAAGTTTTTATGGGACACTCTAGCGAGGTCTGATGTCTAACTGCTGTGCTGTAAAACTGAGAGAAAATGTCAGTACTGGCCTTATTCAGAGAGTCGCTTCCCAGAATCTGTGACTCATCACAGAACACAACAGACGCCAAGCTGTGCCCTTATCAGAGGAGTGTCTGTCAACCACAAATCAGCCTGTTCACTGCCCATCACACACACACACACACACACACACACACACACACACACACACACACACACACACACACACGCACACACACACACATACACTAAGGCATTAGGGCCGATTGTTACAAAAATGAAAGTATCTTTTTTTACAGTACAACAGGCTAAGCCAATTTCTATATTATCTGTGGCCTTTTGCATAAACCGTACCAGAGTATGATTGTTCCCAAATCCCCAAACTCTCGTTTGTCTGCAGTCACACTACACTGTATGATCAATACCTGAGTATGCTTACGACATTGACAAATTATATTTTGTATGATCAATACCCGAGTATGCTTACGTCATTGACAAATTATATTTTTTAAAGAAAACTGGAAGATATGCGCAATGGAGTTCACCCCCCCAGATCTATGAGCGGTGTACAGAGGCTTACAAAAGTGAAAAAAGTGAGCCCACATCTAAAAACGCAAGGCGCAGCAGGTAGACTTAATACGATAGAAAAACATTTATAAAAGTCACCTCTTACTGCCATAAATGCGTTCTGTCAGCTCGGCCCCTTAGTCTGTTTTGGGTTAAGCATCAGCAACGAGACATGGGCACACCATACTACAAAAGCAACTCAACCAGGGCTTGCTCACATGTGTTATTGCCATGTTCAGGAAATATTTAAATGAGCAAAACTGATCTTGCAATATTAGAATGAATCATGTTGTGGTCCCAATAAGCCATTTTTTCAAGTTTTTAAAAAAGTATTTTCTGTAAAACTGAATGTCTCTCTTTGCAGTCGAGCTTTGTAACTAAATTTTTTTTACAGTCAAACAGCAACATTACACACTAACTAAAGTTGAAAGGTGAAAAGGCATAAAATGGTCCTTTTTTTAGTCAAATGCTCATAATTTCGCCAACACTTGTCCACCTGGTGTAACCCACAGTAGTGCAGCAGCCAAAGAAGAAGCAATTTGGCCAGGAAACCCATAGATATACACAATAGGCAAGGCAAGGCAAGGCAAGTTTATTTGTATAGCACATTTCATACACAGAGGTCATTCAAAGTGCTTTACACAGAAATGAGAAAACAATATATAAAAAAGAAAAAGAAAAAGTAGAAATAAGATTTACACGATAAGATCACAATAAAGACAAAGATACATGAGAATTTAAAATAACAATTAAAGAAAATAAATGTGATTTTAATAAAACAGTTTAAAATGTTAAAAAGAATAAAACAGGAGTAAAAGTGACTTGAGTTAAAGGTGCAGTCAGTGTGAAGCAGCACAGTGCTCATTCAGTAAATGCAGAGTTAAACAGATGTGTTTTTAATCTAGATTTAAAAGTGTTTACTGTTGAAGCACATCTGATCTCTTCTGGAAGTTGATTCCAGCTAGAGGTGGCATAAAAGCTAAATGCTGACGCACCTTGTTTTGAGTGAACCCTTGGTATTTCTAACTGACCGGATCCTAATGATCTGAGTAATCTGTTAGGTTTATATTCAGTTAGCATATTTGTCATGTATTTGGGTCCTAAGCCATGAAGTGATTTATAAACGAGTAACAATACTTTAAAATCTATTCTAAATGTAACAGGAAGCCAGTGTAAGGACCTGAGGACTGGAGTGATGTGCTCAGATTTTTTGGTTCTGGTCAGAATTCTGGCAGCAGCGTTCTGTATGAGCTGCAGCTGTCTAATGGTCTTTTTGGGGATCCCCGTAAGGAGTCCATTGCAGTAATCCACCCTGCTGGTGATGAAAGCATGAACAAGTTTCTCTAAGTCCTGTCTTGAGACAAAACATCTAATTCTGGCAATATTTCTGAGATGGTAGTAAGCTGATTTGCTTATCGCTTTCACGTGACTACTGAAATTAAGGTCAGACTCTAAAATTACACCAAGATTTCTGACTTTATTTTGTGTCTTTAGACCCCTAGAGTCAAGGTATGTGTTAACTTTGAGAGTTTCATCTTTATTTCCAAATACAATGACTTCGGTTTTGTCTTTGTTTAACTGGAGGAAGTTTTGACGCATCCAACAGTTAATTTCATCAATGCATTTACATAGAGAGTCAATGGGGCTGTAGTCATTGGGTGACAGGGCTAAGTATATCTGGGTGTCATCTGCATAGCTGTGGTAAGCAATTTGGTTCTTTTTCATTATTTGACCAAGTGGGAGCATATACAAATTAAACAGAAGCGGTGCAAGAATTGAACCCTGTGGGACTCCACATGTCATGGATGTCCACTCAGATTTATGGTTACCTATGTTCACATAGTAACCTCTTCCTTGTAGGTATGTTTTAAACCATTTGAGAACCATCCCAGAGAGCCCTACCCAGTTTTCCAGTCTATGTAAGAGTATGATGTGATCTACTGTGTCAAAGGCAGCACTAAGATCTAGTAGCACCAGCACTGATATTTTACCTGAATCAGAGTTTAAGCGAATATCATTTATTATCTTTATGAGCACTGTCTCTGTGCTGTGATGCTGACGGAAACCAGATTGAAAGTTGTCCAGATAGCCATTTGAGTTTAAGAATTTGTTCAGCTGATTGAAAACAACCTTTTCAACGATCTTGCTTATAAACGGAAGATTTGAGATAGGTCTGTAGTTGCTAAGTATGGTTTTGTCTAGGTTACTCTTTTTTAGGAGAGGCTTTACAACTGCTGTTTTTAATGACTCTGGAAAAGTGCCTGTGATCAGAGAGGTGTTTACTATTTTTAAGAGGTCAGTTTCTAAGCAGTTAAGCACCTTTTTGAGAAAAGATGTGGGGAGAGTGTCAAGGCTGCAAGTTGATGCTTTAAGATGTTGTACTGTTTCTTCCAAGGTTTTTATATCAATTATGTCAAATTCTGAGAGAATGGCTAAGTTCTGAGGTTGCTGCAATGATATCTGACTGACCACAGTACAATTTGAGGTCGTATTGATTGCCATTCTGATATTACTGATCTTCTCAG
Organism: Paramisgurnus dabryanus; assembly: GCF_030506205.2. NCBI lineage: Eukaryota > Metazoa > Chordata > Actinopteri > Cypriniformes > Cobitidae > Paramisgurnus > Paramisgurnus dabryanus. Next base: position 14,081,598 of record NC_133345.1, read on the forward strand.
AGAAAAACTTAGCAAACTCATTGCATTTGTTGTCAGAGAGCATTTCACTAGGAACTTGATTTGGGGGGTTTGTTAGTCTCTCTACAGTAGCAAAAAGAGTGCGAGTGTGGTTTATGTTGTTATTTATAATATTGGAGAAGAAGGTCTGTCTAGCTGTGCCTAGTTCTACATTGAAAGCACGAAGACTGTCCTTATAGATGCTATAATGTACTTCAAGTTTTGTTTTCCGCCACATACGTTCAGCTTTTCTGCAAGTTCTTTTCATGTGCAGTACTGCTGTTGTGTTTCTCCAGGGTGCTCTACGTCTGCCAGTGATCACCCTGACCTTAACTGGAGCTATACCATCAATAGCATCTTTAACTTTTATGTTAAAGTTTTCAAGGAGAACATCAACAGAGTCTGCGGATATGTTTGGCAACATTGACATAGCATTCATAAATACCTCACTGGTGTTCTCATTTATGAACCTTTTTTTGATATAGACAGATCTAGCATCAGTGGCAGGACAGATCAATAAATCAAAGTAAACACAGAAATGGTCAGATAGCGCTTCATCCTTGATTACAGTGGATGAAATGTTTAGACCCTTGCTAATGAGCAGATCAAGAGTGTGTCCCCGATTGTGTGTAGGACCTTGCACGTGCTGGGTCAGATCAAAAGTGTTTAAAACATTTAACAGTTCAATCGCAGTATTGTTTTCTGAATTGTCTATATGAATATTGAAATCTCCAGCAATAACAAAATAATCAAATTCAGAGGAAATTGTTGATAAAAGTTCTGTGAATTCATCAACAAATGCTGAGGTGTATTTGGGAGGTCTATAAATAATTGTAAACAGAATGCGTGGTGTACCTTTTAGAGCAATACACAAATATTCAAAAGACTGGTAATCACCAAGTAACACTTGCTTGCATTGAAAGGCATCTTTGAATAAAGCAGCTATTCCTCCACCCCTTCTAACAGCTCTACAGACATTTATAAAGGTAAAGTTGGGTGGGGCTGATTCATTGAGGACTGTAGCGCTGCAGCTGTCATCTAACCAAGTTTCATTTAGAAACATAAAGTCCAGGTTGTTAGTGGTGATAAGATCATTAACTAAAAAGGATTTGTTCTTTAGTGAACGGATGTTCAGAAGTGCTAACTTAACAGTAACTGGTTTTGGAACTGTATCAATCTCAGAATGACGTATAATAGGCAGTAGATTAGATAGAATTGCTGTGCGGCTGGAGACGGCCTTCATCTTTCTATCACATGTCAGGACAGAGATAGGGAAAGCTAAAGGGACATCGGGCGCCCGCTTGTTCTTAAAATATTTTTGATTGTTACTGCTGACGTAGCGGGAACCCAACACACATCAGTTACCAGTGCTGTTCGCAGATGAGGGCTGGTGTGATCCCTGACGTTGAGGCAGAGGTCGGAGTGCTCTCTGAGATGGAGGGGGAGGGCGGGCTGGGCCCGAAGGCTTTGGTGGTTGAGGAGCCCGCTGTTTCTTGGTTGATATTTGGGGACTCGCAGCAATAGAGTGGGAGAGCTTTGTTCCAGCAGATACCAGTTTTTCCATTTTCTCTGAAAAGCCCAGAAGTGGTGATGTTGGAGAGAGGGAGAGAGAGTGTGACGACATCAGCTGTGATTCTGGTGTTCCTGAAGGCTGGGAGGGAGTGTTATCATTCCTCTGGTCATTATCAACAGAAACGTCCTTGGGTGTTGATTCACAATCCAGCTGTAGCGAGGTCTGTGGGCAGGGCTCAGCCTGAGCTGTGTCTGTGAACAGTAGTTGTGACTGCTGAGTTTTATCCTTGTCATCTGAATGTCCATCCAGATGCTGGTGTAAAATCCTGTGGTCATTTCCGCTGTTCAGTAGTGGACTGGCACACTCAGCTGATGGATGATGCATGGAGAAAAAGATATTGTCTTTAAGCAACCTAGCACCTAGTTTGTTTGGGTGGATACCATCTGTGTTAAAAAGTTGCCTTTGACTCCAGAAGATATTGAAATTGTCAATGAAATTCAGTCCTCTCATGGTGCAGGTTTTTTGCAGCCATGAATTTAAGCTTAGTAGACGAGAAAACATGTTTGTTCCTCGGGCTGGAAGAGGTCCACTGATGAAAAATTGAACTTTCAGTCTTGTAAGTGTTTCAAAAAGTTCATTGAAATCCCCCTTAAGGAGCTCAGACTGCTCTTTTCGAATATCATTCTTTCCCACATGTATGACAATCCGACTGACAGACTTATGTTTCATCAGAATGTTGCAAAGTTCCTTGTTAACATCAGAAACCGTTGCCCGAGGAAAACAGTATGTACGGGTAGCCTTGCTTTCAAAGTTTCTGATAATATTGTCACCCACTATCAGCGTGTTTGGCTCGGCTGCTGTCTGAGCGAAGCGCCGCTGCCTATATGATGTTGAGCGTCTGTTAGCTCTGTAAGCTACAGGCTGACGTGATCTGTGTCCATTAACATTTGGGGATTCTTCACCCAAACTCATTAGTGCTTCAAATCTATTTTCAAGCCGTACAGGGGGTGGTAGAATACCAATATTGGCTACTCGAGTTGTACCCATATCTGGGGTAGATGATGCTAATGCAGCAATTTGTGACACTCGTGACAGTCTAATGTCTTGAGCACTTTTGGGTCTCGCACCCTGTTTATGCCATCGGTTTGTGTCCTCAATTTCTTTAGGTTTCTCTGAGCTCACTATGACCTGTTTAAAAGCATTAGGTTCACAGGACTCACCAGCTTTATGTTGAGAAGGACCACGATGAAGCTCCGCTGTATGTTCTGGCAGGGTCGGCAGCGCCACAAGTAACTTTGTTTCGAGAACTGCAATCTTTTGTAAAAGTCTGTGGCAATTTGAGCAGCAGGTGGATTTATATCCAGAAGAAGGCATTCTTTCTTCTTTTCTTCTGTTTGAGTGTGGGCAGCTGTGTTGTCCTGTTTTAGGATTGTCAGCTGCCGGCAATAGCAGACTGCTAGACCGCTTTGACAAAATCCCCAAGTTGTTGAATGTTCCAAATATCAATATAGTTCCAGGAATTTGTAGTTTTAGTGTGAGTGCCCAATTGTTTAGTTTGAGCACTGTGCTGAACTGCTGGTAGTTGAATCAAAAGATAAAAGCGAAAAAGCAAAAGCGCAAAGCACAGAGCGCAAGTAAAAGCGTCCGAACAGTAGCGAAGCAGGAAGCAGGACCAGAAGCAGCAATAAAGGCTAGATGTCTTATGGCTGAGTCTCTAACGTCATTACCGGCGGCCATCTTGTCAGAGTCAAGCTTTTCAACAGGCTCTATGGTACCTGATGTAAGGAGAGTGATCTGCGCGAACAAAAATACTCTTATCTCGCTGAAATCTTGACGGATTTACAAATGGTTTGGTTTCTTACAAACGTTATTTACGTGGCTATCACAGCGGACCAATCACAGTGATTGCGGTCTGCGTAGAACAGACGTGCTGTCACATTTTTGCACAGGTGTTCATCAGGCTACGCAGACCTATGTATAGCCTAAGGCAGTGTTTCCCAATCCTGGTCCTCGAGGAACCCCCTCCCAGAAAGTTTTAGATGTCTCCTTATTTAACACACCTGATTTAATTCATCAGCCTGTTAGGAAGACGTGTTTACTATTTTGGAAGGAGCCTGATTAGTTGAATCAGGTGTTTTAAATAAGGAGACATCTAAAACTATCTGGGAGGGGGTCCTCAAGGACCAGGATTGGGAAGCACTGGCCTAAGGCATAGCTACGCGGGACCATAAATTAGGCTTTACTGTGAATAAAGTATACTTTTTAACAGCTTTGGTGTCAATATGCATTTGATCTTCATGCATCATGGATAGTTTTGGAACAAAGGCTGTCTGTCCCCTACCATGTTTGTTATTTACTTGTGTCTTGCTTTATTTTAAAAGAACAACACACACACAGTTGAACATGAATAAGCTTTAAATGTAACCAGATCTCTGTTATAACTAACATCAATATGCCAGAAAAAAATAGAGGGAAGAAAGAGTCTGTGATCTAGAATAAAGGCCCTGTCCTTGGCTGTAAAGAGAGCAGAAGATGTCAAATAGAAAACAGACACTGTAAAATAAGATTGGATTTTACTTCAAATTTATTTGACTGAATGTCATGTAAGACACACATAGAGGAAAGTGACATTATACTGTAAGCCTTATTGACCAGCATCACAGTTGTTCTTTTGGTCATGTGTTTAAATTTGGAATGATATTTTGTTTCCCTTCTTTAACATTATGCTTACAGAGACCTTAAGAAATATGCTATTTTTAAAGCTGCATGACCTAGACGATGTGCACTAAACTTATCATAAAATTGTGAGCAAATGTAACTAAATTGCAACAGCACATCAACACTTACAGTGAAAAATATATTTAATTGTAATGCTGTCAAAGAGAAACAATTGTAGAAATTAAATCATCACAGTTTCCTATGGGAGTTTTAGAAGTAAGGTAAGGTTTGGTTTAGTCTATAATTAGCTTCATATAAAGCAGTATAAATCTGAGATATGTCCTTATTCAAAAATCTCTCAATCTCTCTCTCTCTCTCTCTCTCTCTCTCTCTCTCTCTCTCTCTCTCTCTCTCTCTCTCTCTCTGTGTGTGTGTGTGTGTGTGTGCGCGTGCGTGTGTGTCTGGGTTGCAGACAAGAGTCAGTCCAGCGGAACGGCCACAGAAACTTTACTCCATTTCCTGAGTCAGGAAGAGAGACTGCTCAATGACAATTGATAGTGTGCTTGCGTGTGTGTGTACCTGGTAATTATCATGTTGTGGGGACCAATTGTCCCAACAAAAATAGGAATACCATTATTTTTTTACCTTGTGGGGACATTTTGTCTGCGAGCGGATTAAGGCATCTGCATGGATATTTGCAAATTTGTAATAAATACAGTGATAAATTATTTGTAAAGCGGTTACTTTTAAGACAATAATAAATTTGCTCTTAGAACAGATTCATCCAACATATTTTTAAAATTCATTACAGATTAGACCTTTTAGTTAATACACAAACAAATAAAGTTATTCACATATTAATGCTATAAAATAAAAACACAAATATGGCAACTGAGAACACTAAGGTTGTGCCACACTAATAACCTGAAGCATGTACAAGCTTTTGAAATGTGTAACCACTATTCCAACATCTGCTATTCTTAACTTGACACTTTACAATGATAGCGGTCAGGTGCAAAAGCATTGGGTTTTTGGGTAAGATTGAAGGGAAATCTAGAGCTGAGGTCTTGACTTGCTGGTTTTTCATTAAAATGCAGTGGGCTATTAGACTTCTTTTTTCTAGCATTAGACCGCCACATTTCCATAAACCAGCACAGGATATGGTTTCACACAAAGAGCAGCCAAGAGCAAACCAGGATCTTTGTTAAATAAACTAGTTTGTGTTGTTATACATTTTGTCGCTGGAAGTGTTAGTTTTATAAGCTGATCAACAGATGGCTTACTGCCAGAATTGGGGTTTTGATCTTGTGGGCTTGATCTGAAGGCCCCTCAAGACTACATAAATCTGGTCTTGATCAGAGATAAATTAAGCAGGAGAGTGCTGAGATGTAATAAGCTGACAACTGTGGCAATAGGTGACAAAAGAATTAAATCAGTAAAAGACAATGCTGATGGGTTGATCGGGTAGAATTAGAAAACTGTTTCTAGGAACAATGAAGGTGAATAAAGAAGTAACTGATTCTGTTTGCTTTTATGATGGTTCCATTCTTATTCACTCACTGCAGGGATCTGTGTGACAAACTGATATGTGTAGAGAATGATGGCCTGTATGAAGGTGCAGAGCTAGTGAATGTTCTGTGTGAGAACAGCAGTCATTTCAACCTGATGTGTTGAGTGACCTTATCTGAAGAACTTGATTAAACATAATTTTCCAACAAAATTTGCTCAGTGACAATACTTAGGGGTTAATAATTTCAGAAAACCATTTTAAAATAAAAATATTCTTGTCTATACTGACATTTCAGAAAAACCGAGCTTTTATAACACTATGCGCCCTATGCAATAAACCAATCAGTGTCTTTTCCAGAGAAGAAACGGATCATCTATGGGACAAGCTGGATTCCATCAAAGCCCCTTGAGGTGAAGCAGGCATGGGAGGAGGTAGCAGTAAGTTTGTCCTCGTTTTATGGCATCACAAGAATGGCTGCTTAATGCTAAAAAAGATCCAATGGTGTAAGGAGATGGGTAAAACCAAAGTTTGCCGCTAACAGCAAGTGGCCACAGAAAGAGGACCACCAACAGCAACTTTTCTATTTTTTTGGTGCTGAAAGCATTGAAGGATTTGGGGGCATACAGGTGGGCATCCAAGGTAAGGCAATAATTAAAAAAAAACATTCAGGCTTCTCATGAAAATAGTTTATTTTACAGTAATACCAGCAACAATCAATTAACAAATGAACTGTAAATGTCTTGCAACTCTGCTAGCTGACAATACTGAGGTCGGCCCGAAAGGCAGAAGCAACGGGTTTTGTGGAGGGAGAAGAGATTGTGGAACCACCATCATCAAGGTTAAGAGAAGAGGCGAGCTGGCCCCAGCCCAGTGCAAGACGAGGAAATAGGAGGCAGAAGTAAACACCCACTGAGCTTCATGGAGATATTGTTGCTGCTCCCCCTCAGACACTTCACAGACTGCATGGGACTGCTTTAAAGCAAACAAAGTTCAATAATCAACGTTTTTCTCAGTTAATGAGACATTTCAATTTCTTTTTGAATTAATAAAGGGAGGTGATTTAACATACTAATGGTCATTCTTAATTAAGAGATCAAGACTATGGTAACAACCATCATTTACAGTAGTAAAATGGCATCAACTGCATTTCAAGAATCTTCATAGAGATAATAACACTGTGCTGAAACGGTTTCTTAAAACTATATGCCAGTTGATAAAATCACTTTAGCTTCTCTGTGTTCTTTAATTTACCCCTTACAAGCAACAATCAGTTTCTCCAACCCTTTACTTTAAATCTTCAGTGTTGTAATGCAGGAATAATAATCACAATCGGGTGGGTGTCTAGTAGGCAGGCAGGGTAAATTGTGTGGTTTACTCTCTGATTGCTGCTGGAGGACTGACCACATGAAAGCAGGGGGAAAGAATTCCTGTCTACTTGGCAATGAAAAGACAAAGAAGCGAAAAAGAGATTCAAACTCAATCACTGGACCCTTTCTTGCTTTCACCAAACTCTGTGCTCACACTTAATCTTCCATTCATACCCCATTCACCTATGTGGCCCCATAGAGTCAGTCCCTTGGGATACTGATTCTTTCATTGACCATCATTGACATCACTGATGACAATGTTTATTTTATTAAGGTGGTAAATTTGTATGCACACTTTGAACGTCATAATTTCTGCATTGACTGCATTGACTGCATGCTTCTATTTTCACTATTGCCGTTTTCAGCCTATTCACTGACATATATGCATTTTCTACTGTAGATGCAGTTTAAACACTCAAAAGATTTTTTTATTTTGTACCTTGTACACTTTACAGTACTTAATTGAAACAAGTTAATACAACATGATTTAAACATACAAACAAATAAAAATGTACAGCATGTTTAACCTATGTAAGAATCGGCTAAAAAATCCATATCTTCCACCAACACCTCACTTTCTAATACAGACCTTAAAGGTATAGCAGAGGATTTTCTTTTTCCGGGTGGATCATTAAAGACTATTGGTCATCCTGGTTGTCAATCATTCTGGTGATACTGTATGTTCACATAAGGCCGTGCGTGGTACGTGCCCGTCCCTAGGTTTGCTTTCTGCACATGCGCACTTTCCTCCCCTTAGACGTGAGGGGAAAGACACCATAAGGATAGTGTTCAACTAGCTCTGGCCCGATTTGCTTCACATAATGTGCAAAAGTCGTTCACAGCCATGTTCACCCCGGTCGATCGATGGATTTGTTTTCGCATCATACATGTGTTTACAGCAGAAATTTGTTGCGACTAAGCCGTCGAAAAACGCATGTATTAATCAAACGTTATGTGATTGGCTTACGTTTACACCAATGATTTTAAACTTCAGACAAGCCCCTACCACGAGATGGAAAATTATTGTCAAATATGCCCTGCCAGACTCTGTCTACGAAGCAAAGCGAAATAGCAAAGGATTGTATTACCAGGCTAACTTTATATAGTTGTTTCATAAGAACTTTATTTTTTTAAGGATACAGGCTATTGTTGACAGAGACCTGTTGGACATTATTGAAAATGTATTGATCATTGACAATATGGGCTTGAATTTATCCAAGTCTGATTGCATTATTGGCCAAAAGGAGTTTTATGAACAATGTGAACAAACAAAATTCGCCACCCCGGCGAATCAATCGGGGATGACGACCACTAGCTTGAGCCTGTCCTGGAGTTCCGAGCGATCACTCTCGGTCAGACCCAAGAGACATCGGGGCTTCGAAGCTCGCAGATCCCGATGTCCACTACTCCCCCTCAAAGAAATTTCAGGGGAAGCTCTCCTTCTCGAACTCGCTGCGTCCTTTAATGGCTGGATCATTCTGTCAAGAGTGGGAGTAACAGGAGTAAGGACACAAGTGCAGAGTTCGGGATAAATAAATAACATTTAATTACAAGCAGAAAATAAAACACGAGAAACAACAACGGGCAGGTAAGTACAATGGGGCACCAATTTGTGTGTACACCTGGTGGCTGTGTTTAAACAATTGGTGTTCATTTGAAAGCCTTTTCTTTAAAATTGCAAGGAAATTACATCATGATAAATTTCTGTGACAAATGTCACGGCCGGGGCGGACCCGAGATAACTAAAGGGTCACGCCCCTACCTAGTTTCCACCTCGAGGAGGTTCCCAAGACCACCCCAATGACCAGACAGACAAGTATACTACGTTTAAAATACAACTTTATTTAAATAGTTAAAAGAACGGGGAAAGGGAAAAAGGGGAAGGACACTTTAAAACACTTTGCTTCTCTCTCTGGTTCCAGACGGGCCCCTATCTGGGGGTTTCCCTGTTGTCCGTGGCGCCCTCCGCTGTCCTGGAGGCAGAACACAAGAGACACAATGAATCCAAAGCTAGGTGGCTCCCCGACTCTGGAACCTTGGCTTCTCCTCGCGGCCTTGCTGTGAGCAGGGGTCGATTGTCCGCAATAGCATGCGTTACTCACAGACTGGAGCTTTGGAACCTCTCTGCACAGGTTGGTTGGGAGCAAAGGTAAGTTAGCAGTCGTAGAAGTGCGTGACTTACAGACTGGGCTTTCTGGTTTCTACACAGGTTCAAGACTGGGGCTTTCTGGTTTCTCCACAGGTTCACTGAGGACAGAGGTAAGTGGTCATTTAATAACACACGTTACTCACAACTTAGGGCTCTGGATCGTTCTACACAGGATTTCTAGGAGCAGAGGTCAGTTAGCATTCATAGAAGTATGTGATTCACAGACTGGGCTTTCTGGTTTCTCCACAGGTTCGCTGAGGACAGGGGTAGGTGGTCATTTAATAACACACGTTACTCACAACTTAGGGCTCTGGATCGTTCTACACAGGATTTCTAGGAGTAGAGGTCAATTTGCATTCATAGAAGTGCGTGACTCACAGACTGGGCTTCCTGGTTTCTCCACAGGTTCACTGAGGACAGAGGTAGATGATCATCACATAGCATACAGTACTCACAACTTGGGGTTTAGGACCGCTCTGCACAGGGTTGCTAAGAGCAGAGGTAAGTTTGCATTCATAGAAGTGCGTAACTCACAGACTGGGCTTTCTGGTTTCTCCACAGGTTCACGGAGGACAGAGGTCGATGATCATCACATAGCATACAGTACTCACAACTTGGGGTTTAGGACCACTCTGCACAGGGTTGCTAAGAGCAGAGGTAAGGTTGCATTCATAGAAGTGCGTAACCCACAGACTGGGCTTTCTGGTTTCTCCACAGGTTCACGGAGGACAGAGGTAGATGATCATCACATAACATACAGTACTCACAACTTGGGGTTTAGGACCGTTCTGCACAGGGTTGCTAAGAGCAGAGGTAAGTTTGCATTCATAGAAGTGCGTGACTCACAGACTGGGCTTCCTGGTTTCTCCACAGGTTCACTGAGGACAGAGGTAAATGATCATCACATAGCATACAGTACTCACAACTTGGGGTTTAGGACCGTTCTGCACAGGGTTGCTAAGAGCAGAGGTAAGTTTGCATTCATAGAAGTGCGTAACTCGCAGACTGGGCTTTCTGGTTTCTCCACAGATTCACTGAGGACAGAGGTAAATGATCATCACATAACATACAGTACTCACAACTTGGGGTTTAGGACCGTTCTGCACAGGGTTGCTAAGAGCAGAGGTAAGTTTGCATTCATAGAAGTGCGTAACTCACAGACTGGGCTTTCTGGTTTCTCCACAGATTCACTGAGGACAGAGGTAAAGGATCATCACATAGCATACAGTACTCACAACTTGGGGTTTAAGACCGTTCTGCACAGGGTTGCTAAGAGCAGAGGTAAGTTTGCATTCATAGAAGTGCGTAACTCACAGACTGGGCTTTCTGGTTTCTCCACAGGTTCACTGAGGACGAAGGTAAGTGGTCATTTAATAACACACATTACTCACGACTTAGGGCTCTGGATCGTTCTACACAGGATTTCTAGGAGCAGAGGTCAGTTAGCATTCATAGAAGTGCGTAACTCACAGACTGGGCTTTCTGGTTTCTCCACAGATTCAAGACTGGGCTTTCTGGTTTCTCCACAAATCACACTGGTGTTATAGACAAGTAGTTCCTATCCACTGCGCTGGTCAATTCGACACATTGTTATTTTCACACGGAGCCTCTGAGATGAAACAGTCTTAATCTCCAAAAGAAAAGCACAGCACTACACCGCAAGCTTCAGTGAAAACACACAAATTGAAAATCGGGACTCACCCACAGCATCACACGCACACACTCGTTGTGAGGTAAGGACATAGACAGGAAATCTCAGGTTCCTCCTGTGGCTCGTCGGCCGAAATTTCCAACACACAGGGAAGGTGGAGAGCAACAGTTTTGGATTTGTTCTCCGTATACACTAGACGTCTCTCAGCTCACCCACGCTTACTCCTCCGGTGGGGCCGGAACTATAAATAGACACTCCAAACACGCACAATGATTTCACCTCTGCAACGTATTTACAACATCCCAGCTGTACTCACATGTCAACCCGTCTCATGTTGCTTTCTTCACCCAGTTATCCTCGTATAAATTCCTCCTCACGGTAAACATCCACCTCTTCCTATTTCTTTCTTCCCCAAGGGAACTAGATCGTCGCTCTCCAGCCTCCAACACAGCCAACAGCACACCAAAACCGGCACCACAGAGAAACACAATCAAGAAAACACACCGATGGTGATTTCAAACCTCCTTATATCTGCGGCTCTTCCTCCTCGGTGTCCTATCAGCGATCGCTTCAATTATTACCCCCACCTGCACCTAATACAGGCTGATTTGGGCTTCGGGACAAACCCGGAAGTTCCGATGTTTTTCTTCCTTCCGGGCGGAACTCATCCTTCTTACCTCCGGTTCCGCCCTTCAAAACGTCACCATGTGACACAAATGTATACAGTGTTTAGTAGGAATGGGAAGACATAAATGCCATAAAAAGCATAAAATGTTAACTTATGCATCGGATACAATTTAGCATTTGCATCATGGAAAAGTCAGATTTTCATGATATGGCGACTATAATCATCTTCATAAAACAGGCTCAAGTTGATATATCAAGAGGGGTGTACAACACCTCTTTAATCTGGAAGCACCGCTGCATTCTGGATCATCTGCAGATGTTTATTCACACTACACTTATACCACAGCCAACCAACAGACACTGTAGTCAAGGCTATAAGGGTACAGCGTGCTGGCTACAGTGGCCTGTCTAACAATATAAACAGTCTAACATTTGCATTAATACTGCAAGTGGCAAAAGTGTTTACTAAATTTCCCCATTATGTATAAATAAGTCAAACTTACTGCACAATATGCTTAGCACGCATTATCCACCCCTGACAATCTTCAACTGAGATGTCTCTGCAGCTAGCCTCCACTGCATATAGAAGGCTGATGATCACAGACCTTCCTCCTCCAGGCAGAAAAAAATTCCTTAATGGGATTGAGGAAAGGAAGGAACAGAGGATTCTCGGATGGGCTGCAAACCAATTTGTGATTGCATGTGAATGGTAGTATATTAAGTAGTTTCATGCAATCACAAATATCCTCATCTTTCATCCCACTTGTTACAGTTCTGTTTATTGCACTAGTTGTGCTACGATGGTCTATGATGGTGGCTGTTATCAGTGACAACAGCTCTTACTCTCCTTTGAACTCCTTCTCCCTTGTCTGGGTGCAACTAGTCTGCTCCTTAGTTCACCTTGTCCTATCCCTGGTCCAAATAGTTATCTCTTTTCCTCTGTGCAACTTTTCCTCGTCCTGACATTTTCTTTATTTTTTGCTTCTCTGTGTTGTGTTGTGTTGTTCTGTATTGTTTTGAACAAAACCAATCTAGCGAGTGCCTTTTTATTGTGCAAGGCCATGTAATGGAACAACTTGGAATTAATCTTTACTGTAAGATTGGAATCAGCTATTATCAGTTATTACTAAAATAACTTTAATAAGTAATAACTTAACAAGCACTAATAATACATTATCGCCTGATTACATTAAAAATGGATATCATCACCATGTGGACCAAAATGAGTAAAACAATTAAACTGTAATTTAATATGTATTGTCAGATGACAGATGACAGATGACAGAAGACATACTTTGTGCCCACAAATAAAGCGAGGGGTGGGTCTGCGGTGATGGTCAGCCGCCGCTTTGGTTCGTCTGGATGCTCGGAGAAGGGATTCTCTAGCCCTCTTCCAGGTGCGTTTGCAACGTTGGAGAAAGGCTAGCGCAGACGGAACCGCCGCATCGGGTTCTTGAGACGGGAAAACTGGAGGCTGAAACCCCATGGACGCCTCAAAAGGGGACATATTAAGGGAAGCCGTCGGGAGGGAGTTGTGCGCGTACTCTACCCAGGGTAACTGTTGGCACCAGGAGTTTGGATATTGAGAAGTCAGACAGCGGAGCGCTTGACCTAGATCCTGATTAGCCCGTTCACATTGCCCATTGGTCTGAGGGTGATAACCTGAAGACAAGCTGGCCGTGCAGGCGATCTGTCTACAGAACTCTTGCCAGAAACGAGAAATAAATTGGGGATCCCTATCAGAAACCACATCAGTGGGCAGACCATGTAAGCGAAAGATGTGTTTGATCATGGCATTAGCAGTTTCCTTGGCAGAGGGGAGCTTGGGCAAGGGGACAAAATGAACCGCCTTAGAAAAGCGATCAACTACACTTAAAATTACGCTGTTACCTTCAGAGCTAGGTAAGTTGGTAACAAAGTCAATGGCTATATGAGACCAGGGACGAGATGGGACGGGAAGTGGCATAAGATGACCAATGGGTGCTTGATAGGACCCCTTATTACAGGCACAGACTTGACGGGCTAATACAAACTCTCTGACATCAGGGCCCATAGGGGGCCACCAGAAACGTTGGCAGACGGCGGCCAACGTTCTCTGAACTCCCAGATGGCAAACTAATCTGGACTCGTGACCCCACTGGATGACCTCAGAGCGTAGCGCAACCGGAACACACAGTTGACCCGCCGGGCACTCAACTGGCACTTCCCCCTCTCGGCCGGCCCGCTCTACCCTTTGTTCGATGCCCCAGCACAGGGAACCCACCACCCGCCCCTCCAGGAGGATGGTTTCGTCTCTGTTGGGCTGAGGACCTTCGAACATACGGGAAATGGCATCGGGCTTGGTATTCTTAGAGCCAGGCCGGTACGAGAGGGTGAAGTTAAACCGGTCAAAGAAGAGTGCCCAACGGGCCTGACGAGACGTCAATCTCCTGGCTGAACGGATGTACTCCAAATTCTTGTGGTCCGTCCAGACCAGGAAAGGCTCTGAGGTCCCCTCCAACCAGTGACACCACTCCTCCAAGGCCAGCTTGACCGCCAGCAGCTCCCGGTTACCTATGTCGTAATTATGTTCTGCTGGGTTAAGCTTATGTGAGAAAAAGGCACACGGATGCACCTTTGCGTCATTAGGAGACCTCTGGGACAAAACAGCGCCAACCCCGACATCAGAAGCATCAACCTCAACGATAAAGCAAACCGGTAAGACAGAAATCATGACAGAGGTGTTAGTGATGGCAGTCCGGCTCTTTTCATAGATTCGGCTCTTCTGGCTCGGCTCCCTTAGAAGAGCCGGCTCCCCTGCATGCGTCTGAAGATTCGGCTCTGCTCGTTCAAGAATCAGCTCTTAGAGCCGGCGTTCGCGAACGACCCATCACTAAGAGGTGTATAATACTTCAGTATTTTAGTTACATTTTCCAAGCATCTGTGCTTTATCAGAGTGTTTGTCTTGGGAAAAAATTTTCAACTTCATTCTAAAGCATAGAATCATACTGTGTATTCATTATATATTGCATATTAAAATTGATTTAATGCCTAATTACATAAAAAGTGTGTACTTTACTTTCTTTAGAAGAAGTATGAAAATTATTTTTACTCAAGTAAAAGTAAAAAAAATTACTAGATGTTTAATGTACTTGAATATTAAATATAAACCAAAAACTTGAAATTATTAAATGTAGTGGAGTAAAAATTATGATAATATGTTTTGGAATGTGTGTTTTCCAAAGAAAAACACTAATAAAATACGAATAATTGAAAATGTACTTTTATGTATAAAGTAAAAATAATTAAGTACTATACAACTCTGATGTTAGTTAGTAGCTAGTAGATTTTGTTGACAATTAATGCATGACACAAGGTGAAGTGGGGTTGTATAAAAGCACATAAAAAGACCAGATGCTGTGGTACATCATTTGCCTAAGGACAGCAGAGAGAGAGAGAGAGAGAGAGAGAGAGAGAGAGAGAGAGAGAGAGAGAGAGAGAGAGAGAGAGAGAGAGAGAACAGTCCATGATTTGGGTGGTTGGAGTCACTGATGATCCTGGTGTAGATGTCCTGGAGGGAGGGAGGTTCACCTTCTACAATTTGCAGTTTGCACTACCCTCTGTGGAGCTTGCCTTTATCTGGAATATTTTAATTTCCCACAATCAAAAAGATATGAGCTTTGCTGCATGGCAGCAGATTTACTTTTGTTGCGCCAAAGTTGTTGCCAGGCAGTGCTGTAGTTTGCTTGGGGGTGTAGGGGAGGAACTCCCTAATAAGCAAAATAAGCAATTAGAACCCCACCCCCTCCCACCACAGATCCGAGTATGACATCAAAGTAACACGAGAGCGATTCAAGATCTGACTGCTTTCAAAAGGCTCTCACGGTACTTCAATATCATAAGCCAATCGTTCTCAAATCAGGCATTAGTGGTAGGAATTTTGTTTAAAAAAGGTGCACATAAAAAACTTTTGTGAGGAGCCCTTCAGTCATTTTGCGGCCTAGAAAACCTCCTATCTCACCTGTGCAACAGGCCGGGCCTGCACCAATGTTCAAACCTAAGCATACAATGATAATTGATGTGATCTACAGTGAAATTGAAAATAATCCTGTAAAAGTTTGACCCAAGGTAAAATGCAATTAGTTATTGCTAACCAGGAGTAAACATTTTATTGTGTCTATTTTTTCTGCTTGTCCAGTAATGAAAGCCAGCCAAAAAGAAAGAAGGAGAGGGAGAGAATTCAAATGGAGAGAAGAGAGAGCACAAGCGGGAGATGATCAGAGTGATTTACACTGCTGTACGGTCATCATGCACCACTTCTGTTCCAGTCTCTGTAATTCAGATAAGAGCATGTATTCATCTGAAGATCTGCACACGGCTCTGACACTGACCATCAGATAGCAAGCACCTCCTGTCTGTAAAAATTATAGCCTACATGCAGTTTTTAAGTCCTTAACTCTGTGTTGTTTTATGAAGTTCAGTGTCTGTACAGTACCATGGTCCTGGAGAAACGTTGTCTCATTTTACTATATGCTGCACTGCAAAACTTTGGTGGAAATGACAATAAAGCTCCGTGACTTAACTCATATTTATTTAAACTTGAACATTGTTGCCTCATGTTTGCTGTTTATTTTTTGAAAGTTAGTGTAAGGTGAAAATTCTTGTATTTCAGTAGATCAAGATGAATTTGATTCCTCATTTGACTCATATTTCTTAATGTAAACAGATAACCAAGTAGTAGCGACCATTGTAACCGATGAACAGTTATTCTTTAATATTTATGACCTCAGTTACTGTACTACAGTCATTTGAACCATACCATATCTGTATTTGCAGTGAACGCAAAGACCGGACATAGCAACATTTTAACCAGTGAAAGATCTTACTGGTGTCCCCTGGGCTCACTGCCCCCCTGCACTAATTTTCTACTGAACTCCCTCTCTCTCTCTCTCTCTCTCTCTCTCTCTCTCTCTCTCTCTCCGCCTTCTTCCTGCTTTCTGTCGTAGCTGTGACGCTGATCTGTCTGTCGTGGGAAGCGAACAGGAATTTTTGGAGGAGCTTGTAAAGACTCTGTCGGTCATCTCTGGGTCTCTGAAGAGTCTGGCATGCTTCTTTTCTGGTGAGACTATCTAACGAAGGGGAAAACAAGAGAAGTGTATGGATTTGGTTGTTTGTTCACAGTAGTCTCCATGTGACACATTTCCTAAAACACTCAAGGCGAAGAATTCTCAGGAGACGTCCATAAGTGCCCCACCCATTAAAACAAAAGGTCAGAAAATCATCCGGACTCCAGGAGCACTAAGCTGAGCAACTAATGTAAGAGCGCGATTGCTCTTCATTATTTTGTTCTTGTGAATCTGGTGCGAGTCACGAAATGTGAAAATCGTGTTATTGTAAAGTTACCATTTGAGAGGTCAGTCGGTCCATTTGGCATGTTTAAAAGTCCTGACATGTTTAGCATTTGTTGAGTAATCATTGTCTTCCATTCTATTCCAAGAATGCCATGGTGCCTTAGTGGCCTGTGAGCTACATTCACTGGTAGACATTTATGCCACTCGGAGAGGCTGGAAGGCCTGTATGGGCTTATTCCCAGCAGCCTGTGAACCCAGGCCAAAGCTTTTATCAGTAGGCTCCAGCAAAACTGCAGAGCCCCCTTCCCTGGAGGGAGTGCTAGAGGAAGTCGTAGGATGATAAAAACGGGCCATTAGAAGGCCTCCTCAGGCCCCATGGGTTCATTAAACTGAGTTAATCTTGTATATCAGGGCACTGGCCATCTCAGAATGCAGTTTGTGTCCTTCCCCTGAAATGTCAGATTATCACAGCTCTATTACAGCTATATTTCCTTTCTGTTGAAAGCACCAAAACTTTGGGAGTTGTGCCCTGCAATGTTACAAGTAATTATGAGTCTGATCACACAAACAAATACACAGTCAATTACTCCACAAATAATTTGTGACTTCTACAAACAATAATACAATAAAATGAACATAACCTTTCATATAATGGCAATGGAAGTACAAGTGAGCATGGCTAGTGTAAAGTCATCTCCACTGATTCAGCTCGAGCAGCTGTAGTGAGTGTTAACCAGATATACAGAAATGACACAAGAGCACAGATGTGACCAACAGCTCATGAACAACAGCTGTTAACAGCAGATAACAGAAACACACAGTTAGTGATGAAAAAGAGAGGTTAACAAATCATAAACAGAAATGTCTTTGCCCTCAGTCAAAGGCATACATGAACATTTAATGCTAGAATCTTCTGACTAGTTGTTAGTTCACTGTTAAGGAGTTTTCTTGTTTCATTGCACTTATACGATGCATCAGTGGTGATCCGGACAGTGCCGTCCTGCATTAGCAAATGCCTACAATATAGTATATCAAAACCAGTTTGAAAAGTAAATAACCTGTCCAAATCCTCAGTGTCTACGAAGTACCAGGATGTCTTACAGAGCTGATTTTTTAGCACTCTAAAAATGGCTGGGTTATTTAAACCCATGCTGGGTAAATATTGGAAAGAACAATCCGCTTGGTTAAAATTGACCCAATGCTGGGTCATTTTGAACCCAGCATTTGTTCTGTCTATAGTTACCCAGCAGGGGCGGAGTGGGACCCAAAAATCTACCGGGAAATTTCATAGACCACCAGCCCTCCATGGTCAAAAAAAAATAAGCAAATGCTGAAATCTAAAATTACAATAAAATGACTGCACAACAACATGAAATACCAAGTGTAATAACTATTATTTAAAAGATCTTAAAGTCAACAATAGTTCCCTAGTTTTAGGTAAGATTAAGCTTACTATGGTTGCAAAGCAGTTGCTTATAAAATTATTAAGCCTGTTTGGAGAGAGATGTTTTATGGGAAAAAATGTCAGTCATCGTGTGATAACGAAAATATAACGCAACTTACATGTTCTGAGCAGGTGTTGTCAGTGAACAGGCTGTAAACTGTTGGGTAAGTTACATACACTCGTGAAAAACTGATGCTGATTATCTGGGAAACATTCTCTATCAGCAGTCAAGTTGTCATTGTTTGTGTCAAAGTTGTGCATTGTAACATTAAAACAGGAGATCAGACTTAGGCTACTCTGTGCTGCTCAAAGTGATGCTCGGAGCTCCATTCCTCGATGGATGTGCGAGGCTATGCTTTTTTATTGGTTGTTGCGTTAAATCTTACCCAGATACAACAGTGTTATTTTCTGATTGGCTATTGTGAAGCCTCTTTCTTTTCTTTTTTTTTGATTGGCTGATAGAACTCCAGGGAAGATGGGCTTGATAGAGAGAGCGGTGCGGCCAGATACATTTTGAGCGCTGAAGCATATTAAATATATGATAAATAGTTTTTAGTGTGGCCGGAGTGCACGACTAAAGACTGAAAGCACGGCTATTATCAGACCGACCCTCGTGGCCTTAAAACACTACCGGCCCACCGGGAAAAGTCCCGACTCTCCCGATTGCCACTCCGCCCCTGTTACCCAGCATGGGTTTAAAATAACTCAGCCATTACCATAGGTGTCTCTGAGTATGCATCAGAGACACCCATAGAAAAGCACAGGAGCCACCAAAATCAAAAAGTTTGACAATGACAGTAGTAGTCTATGTCCAGAAAGAACTGTGTTTATTCCACGCAATTAGGGGCCGTTCAGATGTTTATTGTTTCATGTGACTTTTGTGAGTATAGAGTTTGTTATCCAAAATGTAGGCAATTTCGCACAAATAGAGAGCCTATATCAATTTTGTAATATGTAAACATTGTATAATTTCATATCAACTCAAGATGGAGCTGATCATAGCTATACAGGGATAGCCAGAGCTGTATGATCTATCAAGTGGATATCATTCTGACACAAAAAGAAGAAACAATGCATGAAGAAGCATTGGTGAATCTATGAAGAGTCGTTTTGCTTATGTTTGCCTAGCAACTAAGTCACCTTGAGTTAGGTCATTTCGGATGCGGAACTGCGTGCAAAGTAACAAAAAAAGCAAAGACTGGTGTTAGTAGAGAATCTAGGGGCTAAACCAGGCAAGGTGGAATTTGGCAAGTAAGAGCAACATCTTTTCTTAGTCATGACTACATTTAACATCTTTCAAGGGTAGAGTATACCCTGCATGTGGCCCGAACACTCTAACCCAGTCCTTACTATTAAACTTCATCTGAATGGTTGACAGAAAGATAATTCCAGGATCAAGAATGTTGACTTATAAACATGTCTTGGTTTGTTTAATCACTTTCAACAAACCAGGATCATATAGACAAAACACTTCTCTTCTGTCAATGTGAACAAAGTGTCAGTTGTGGTTATCTAAGTCATAGTGAAATATTACATATGATTAAACAATGTAAAATACTGGCTCTTAATTTTACATTGCAAACAAATTCTAATTCCAGTAGAGCGGAATTCAGAGTAGCATTAAGAAAATATTTTTGTCTATACAGATGTCAATAAAAAATTAGTGAGCAAGCCAAAGGTTACTGTGCAGAGACTACTGTCAATAAGAATAATTTACAACGAATGCTGTCTACTGTGTTGCATTAAAAGAAAACACCTGAACAAAACAACCCTGAGAGTGATGAACTGTCTGTACTTAGCCTGACAATTTATTGACAGAACCTGAACATTCCAGGCGAGGTATTGAGTGCTCTGACTAATAACCTGTCTGTTCCTGTAACACTACATTACATTGAGTCAAGAATCCAGACCTGACGACTTGTAACCTTATCAGCAAACACGAGTACTCTATCTCAAACGCTGTAATGGGCGGCGTGCCAGATGCTGCTGTAGAGGTCAGTGGCCGAGGTCATGTCGACAGCCATTGAACACAATAAGATAAGTTAGAGAGAGAGAGAGAAATGGTTTGCCATTTCAATGCTACTAATTAATAGTCAAAAAAGTTATAAAGTAGCCATATTGGTAGAGTTTCCAAATTGTATTCAAAGGATGTACTCATGTTGATTGAAAGGCTGTATAACCATCCAGAGCTGGACCACACACAGACCCACTATAGATCTTCTTAAACACTACACTCTACTTACACAATAAAGGCTACAATAAGATTACAGGCACATTTTTGATAAAAGAGCACAACCTGCTATTAATTATCGTCTTATCGAGATTTTTGACCAACAGATTTTTTGCTTTATTGTTTGTTCTAAACTATGCACAAGCACACAAATAAGCAAGCCACAAAGCAGAATACACACACAAACACACAAAACCTGAAACCTTTAAATATTTTATATTGTTAGTAATATAACCCTATCTTGACTAGTTTAGGTTACATATTTGAAAGTGGCCGGTAAGATTTGAAAGATCCCATCATCCCCATCACTTGTCTCATGGACCAGCACTGGTGTCAGAACATGCAAAAGATTGTCTGCAGAGTAAAACAAATTCAGCAGCCCTTACACAGTTACACATACTGAGTTTCTGCTGGAGGGAAACATGATGTTTCTACATTAGATGTGATGATAAAAAACATGATCCACTCATACACTAGACCTATATATAGAGCTCCTCACTACTGGATTCTAATTCAGGACTTGATCCCGGGACCTTTTTGCTTTAAGGCAACAGTGCTACTAGAGCTACTAAAGCCAAGAGATTTCCTTAAAATAATTATGATTATTTTTATACAGTACTTACAGTATCCAGACATGGTTGATATAATATCCAAATATTTATGGACTTAAAAAATTACTATTCGTCTTTGTATCACTGACTGTATGGGGTCATATTTAAAGTATTCATCGAAGTTATTGTGTGTCGTCACCGCCATTTTTGTGTCCGGTCACAACTGCTCTCCCTGCTTTATTCTATGGTCACAGCAGCCACAACTACCAGATAAAGATCAATAAAACACTCCCAGGAGGTTCACAACAAGGTTACAATTTGCTTGGGATATGTTACGATGTTGGCTGTAACAACAGTCGTCAGAGGAACCCCGAACTACAATTTTATTCTATTCCAAAGGAGTTAAATCGGCGGGATAAAGGATTGCCTTCATTCAGAAGTAAGGATAACTTAAATGCCCGCCTAATATTAAATGAATAATAAAAAGTTTTCAAGTTATTAAATAATCAGGTAAACAGTAAGTAATAATATTATAAGAACAGAGAAACTAATTTAATTTATTATTAGATAAATAAATATAATATTAAGTATTAGATTGTTTTTTGATAAATATACAGCTGTCACTTTTAAAGCTTACAGTAATGGATTCATACGTCCTAAACCTCTTTTTCCCTAAACTTTGCACTTTACACAACCTTTTTATACATGTTTATTTACGCCAATGGACATTTTGACTTAATTATGAGCGTATGTGACTGTCAAAGCCTGAAAGATCACAGCTCTGCATGTGCACGTTTGTTCCCGCTGAGATGTTATGGACAGCAGAATTTCTTTTGTGTTCCAGCAACTTATTTTAAGGACTTCAAAACAATAAATTGTAATACATAACTAGATATGCAATTCCCAAGGAATTACCAGTGCATGAAAATGCAAAAAGTTGATTGCCAGAAATGTAAAAGAAATTTAGTCTAGTAGTTTACCTGGCTGTTGACATGTTTTAGTGTGAAGCTAGCATGATTTAAAAAAGTTATCATGATGAAATATGATGCTAGCATGATTAGCATGATTCAGCATGACATTAGCATGATGCTAGCATGATTAGCATGAAGCTAGCATGAAGCTAGCATGATGCTAGCATGAAGCTAGCATGACTAGCATGAAGCTAGCATGATGCTAGCATGATTAGCATGATGCTAGCATGATTAGCATGAAGCTAGCATGATTAGTATGAAGCTAGCATGATGCTAGCATGGTTAACATGATTAGCATGAAGCTAGCATGATGCTAGCATGATTAGCATGAAGCTAGCATGATGCTAGCATGATTAGCATGAAGCTAGCATGATGCTAGCATGACTAGCATGAAGCTAGCATGATGCTAGCATGATTAGCATGAAGCTAGCATGATTAGCATGAAGCTAGCATGATGCTAGCATGATTAACATGAAGCTAACATGATGTTAGCATGATTAGCATGAAGCTAGCATGATGCTAGCATGATTAGCATGAAGCTAGCATGATGCTAGCATGATTAGCATGAAGCTAGCATGATGTTAGCATGATTAGCATGAAGCTAGCATGATGCTAGCATGATTAGCATGATGCTAGCACGAAGCTAGCACGATGCTAGCATGATTAGCATGAAGCTAGCACGATGCTAGCATGATTAGCATGAAGCTAGCACGATGCTAGCATGATTAGCATGAAGCTAGCACGATGCTAGCATGATTAGCATGAAGCTAGCACGATGCTAGCATGATTAGCATGAAGCTAGCACGATGCTAGCATGATTAGCATGAAGCTAGCACGATGCTAACATGATTAGCATGAAGCTAGCACGATGTTAGCATGATTAGCATGAAGCTAGCACGATGCTAGCATGATTAGCATGAAGCTAGCACAATGTTATCATGATAAACACGAAGCTAGCATGATTAGCATGAAGCTAACACGATGCTAGCATGACTAACATGAAGCTAGCATGAAGGTAGCATGACTAGCATGAAGCTAGCATGATGCTAGCATGATTAGCATGAAGCTAGCATGATGCTAGCATGATTAGCATGAAGCTAGCATGAAGCTAGCATGATTAGCATGACGTTAGCATGATGTTAGCATTATTAGCATGACGTTAGCATGATGTTAGCATGATTAGCATGAAGCTAGCATGACTAGCATGAAGCTAGCACGATGCTAGCATGATTAGCATGAAGCTAGCACGATGCTAGCATGATTAGCATGAAGCTAGCACGATGCTAGCATGATTAGCATGAAGCTAGCACGATGCTAGCATGATTAGCATGAAGCTAGCACGATGCTAGCATGATTAGCATGAAGCTAGCATGAAGCTAGCATGATTAGCATGAAGCTAGCATGAAGCTAGCATGATTAGCATGAAGCTAGCATGAAGCTAGCATGATTAGCATGACGTTAGCATGATGCTAGCATTATTAGCATGACGTTAGCATGATGCTAGCATGATTAGCATGAAGCTAGCATGACTAGCATGAAGCTAGCACGATGCTAGCATGATTAACATGAAGCTAGCATGACTAGCATGAAGCTAGCACGATGCTAGCATGATTAGCTTGAAGCTAGCACGATGCTAGCATGATTAGCATGAAGCTAGCATGAAGCTAGCATGATTAGCATGACGTTAGCATGATGCTAGCATTATTAGCATGAAGCTAGCATGACTAGCATGAAGCTAGCACGATGCTAGCATGATTAGCATGAAGCTAGCACGATGCTAGCATGATTAGCATGAAGCTAGCACGATGCTAGCATGATTAGCATGAAGCTAGCACGATGCTAGCATGATTAGCATGAAGCTAGCACGATGCTAGCATGATTAGCATGAAGCTAGCACGATGCTAGCATGATTAGCATGAAGCTAGCACGATGCTAGCATGATTAGCATGAAGCTAGCACGATGCTAGCATGATTAGCATGAAGCTAGCACGATGCTAGCATGATTAGCATGAAGCTAGCACGATGTTAGCATGATTAGCATGAAGCTAGCACGATGCTAGCATGATTAGCATGAAGCTAACACGATGCTAGCATGACTAGCATGAAGCTAGCACGATGCTAGCATGATTAGCATGAAGCTAGCACGATGCTAGCATGATTAGCATGAAGCTAGCACGATGCTAGCATGATTAGCATGAAGCTAGCACGATGCTAGCATGATTAGCATGAAGCTAGCACGATGCTAGCATGATTAGCATGAAGCTAGCATGAAGCTAGCATGATTAGCATGAAGCTAGCATGAAGCTAGCATGATTAGCATGAAGCTAGCATGAAGCTAGCATGATTAGCATGACGTTAGCATGATGCTAGCATTATTAGCATGACGTTAGCATGATGCTAGCATGATTAGCATGAAGCTAGCATGACTAGCATGAAGCTAGCACGATGCTAGCATGATTAACATGAAGCTAGCATGACTAGCATGAAGCTAGCACGATGCTAGCATGATTAGCTTGAAGCTAGCACGATGCTAGCATGATTAGCATGAAGCTAGCATGAAGCTAGCATGATTAGCATGACGTTAGCATGATGCTAGCATTATTAGCATGAAGCTAGCATGACTAGCATGAAGCTAGCACGATGCTAGCATGATTAGCATGAAGCTAGCACGATGCTAGCATGATTAGCATGAAGCTAGCACGATGCTAGCATGATTAGCATGAAGCTAGCACGATGCTAGCATGATTAGCATGAAGCTAGCACGATGCTAGCATGATTAGCATGAAGCTAGCACGATGCTAGCATGATTAGCATGAAGCTAGCACGATGCTAGCATGATTAGCATGAAGCTAGCACGATGCTAGCATGATTAGCATGAAGCTAGCACGATGCTAGCATGATTAGCATGAAGCTAGCACGATGTTAGCATGATTAGCATGAAGCTAGCACGATGCTAGCATGATTAGCATGAAGCTAACACGATGCTAGCATGATTAGCATGAAGCTAGCACGATGCTAGCATGATTAGCATGAAGCTAGCACGATGCTAGCATGATTAGCATGAAGCTAGCACGATGCTAGCATGATTAGCATGAAGCTAGCACGATGCTAGCATGATTAGCATGAAGCTAGCACGATGTTAGCATGATTAGCATGAAGCTAGCACGATGTTATCATGATTAGCATAAAGCTAACATGATGTTAGTATGATTAGCATGAAGCTAGCATAATTTGCATGAAGCTAGCATGATGCTAGCATGATTACCATGAAGTTAGCATGAATTTAGCATGAAATTAGCATGATCCTAGCATTATTAGCATGATGCTAGCATGATTAATATGATGCTAGCATGATTAGCATGAAGCTAGCATGATTTAGCATGAAGCTAACAAGATTTAACATGAAGCTAGCATGATTTAACATTAAGTTAGCAAGATTTATTATAAAATTAGCATAAAGCTAGCATGAAACTAGCACGAAGCTAGCATGACTTAGCATGAAGCAAACATGAAGCTAATATGACCCAAAGACCCAACCCCCATGTCTCTATGACACTGCGCTGCAAAGATATCCCATCCGGGACGTTTTTAGTTCCTTATATGGGCATGATTCCTGCTCCATTATAAGTCTATGGGGAAATTTGGGGACCTCTTACACCCCAGGGGTACAGCTTACACCCCATTGTGAGGTATGTTCTTACAGAGCCTGCCAGCCTCTTCAAATGTGGCAAGTCACAAGTTTCTGTGAAATCCTAGGTCTGAGCTACGACTCGTCAAAGTTTGTCGCAATGTTAAGTCTATGGGATTTTTCGGCTGCTTTTTCGCCCCTGGGGCGAAGACCGTACCCCCGATCGCTTATAAAAGTCATAGCACACTATTCCCGAATAGTCCGCACGTTTGAAAGTTTGAATGAAGTTTCTAAGTTAAACGGTTCGAGCCGTATTAATTGCGGAAATTTGGTTGGAAGAATAATAATAATAACTAGATAGGTACATTTCCTGAAGAAAATGTGAGTGGTGCTTGCCGTGGCAAAATTCTGGGGACCATATATGATTATACTCCAAGCCAAAAGTAAAACGATCCAACTCCCGTGTCTCTACGATGTTCTGATGCGGACATATAAGGCTGTGTTTATCCGGTTGCTAGGGTACTGTATTTCGTTGCTAGGGAAAAAATTGCCATCCACTAGTGATTACCCTCCGAGTCACAAGTCAAACGGTCCAACCCCCATGTCTGTACAATGTTTTGATGCGGAGATATAAGGCTTTGTTTACTCTGTTGCTAGGGTACTGTATTTGGTTGCTAGGGAAAAAATTGGCATCCCATAATGATTACACTCCGAGTCACGAGTCAAACGGTCCAACCCCCGTATCTCTACGATGTTCTGATGCTGAGACATAAGGCTTTGTTTACTCTGTTGCTAGGGTACTGTATTTGGTTGCTAGGGAAAAAAATGGCATCCACTAGTGATTACCCTCCGAGTCACGAGTCAAACGGTCCAACCCCCGTGTCTCTACGATGTTCTGATGCGGAGATATAAGGCTTTGTTTACTCTGTTGCTAGGGTACTGTATTTGGTTGCTAGGGAAAAAAATTGCATCCACTAGTGATTACCCTCCGAGTCATGAGTCAAACGGTCCAACCCCCGTGTCTCTACGATGTTCTGATGCGGAGATATAAGGCTTTGTTTACTCTGTTGCTAGGGTACTGTATTTGGTTGCTAGGGGAAAAAATGGCATCCACTAGTGATTACCCTCCGAGTCACGAGTCAAACGGTCCAAACCCCATGTCTCTACGATGTTCTGATGCGGAGATATAAGGCTTTATTTACTCTGTTGCTAGGGTACTGTATTTGGTTGCTAGGGAAAAAATTGGCATCCACTAGTGATTACACTCCGAGTCACGAGTCAAACGGTCCAACCCCCGTGTCTCTACGATGTTCTGATGCGGAGATATAAGGCTTTGTTTACTCTGTTGCTAGGGTACTGTATTTGGTTGCTAGGGGCGTGCCTTGGGAGTGGCCAATGATGTGCCCAGTGATTACACTCCGAGTCACAAGTAAAACGGTCCAACCCCCGTGTCTCTACGATGTTCTGATGCGGAGATATAAGGCTTTGTTTACTCTGTTGCTAGGGTACTGTATTTGGTTGCTAGGGGCGTGGCTTGGGAGAGGCCAATTATGTGCCCAGTGATTACACTCCGAGTCACAAGTAAAACGGTCCAACCCCCGTGTCTCTACGATGTTCTGATGCGGAGATATAAGGCCTTGTTTACTCTGTTGCTAGGGTACTGTATTTGGTTGCTAGGGGCGTGGCTTGGGAGTGGCCAATGATGTGCCCAGTGATTACACTCCGAGTCACAAGTAAAACGGTCCAAACCCCGTGTCTCTACGATGTTCTGATGCGGAGATATAAGGCTTTGTTTATTCGGTTGCTAGGGTACTGTATTTGGTTGCTAGGGGCGTGGCTTGGGAGTGGCCAATTATGTGCCCAGTGATTACACTCCGAGTCACAAGTAAAACGGTCCAACCCCCGTGTCTCTACGATGTTCTGATGCGGAGATATAAGGCTTTGTTTACTCTGTTGCTAGGGTACTGTATTTGGTTGCTAGGGGCGTGGCTTGGGAGTGGCCAATGATGTGCCCAGTGATTACACCCCTAGTCACAAGTAAAACGGTCCAACCCCCGTGTCTCTACGATGTTCTGATGCGGAGATATAACTGTTTGTATTTTATGTTGCTAGGGTGCTCAAAAGTGGTTGCTAGGGGCGTGGCTTAGTAAGTCTGTAAGGATCCTGAGAGACTGATTGGATGCCTGAGTAAAATGAGCCCACCCCCATGTCTCTATGACACTGTGGTGCAAAGATATCCATCCGGGCATTTTATAATGGCAGTCTATGGTATAGGTTGCTAGGGTGCCCAAAATGGTTGCTATGGTAACCTTACACCCCATTGTGGGGGACGTCCTGACAGAGTTTAGCACCCTCTTCAAATTTAGTAACCCACATGTTTCTATGACATCCTGGCTCGGACCTATGACCCGTCAAAATTTTTGCAATGGTAAGTCTATGGGATTTTGCCCCATTGACTTTTCATTGGGGCACTTTTGGGCACCTCTTACACCCCAGGGGTACAACTTACACCCCATTGTGATCCATGTTCTTACAGAGCCTACCACCCTCTTCAAATGTTGTAACCCACATGTTTCTACAAAATCCTCGAGCGGAGCTATGACTCGTCAAAGTTGGGCGCAATGTTAAGTCAATGGGATTTTTTGGGTGGTTTTTCGCCCCCCTTTCGGAAATCCTGCACCCGATCGCTTATAAAAGTCATAGCACACCTCTCCTCAATAAGCCGGTCGATTTGAGCCCTAATTTATGGGTCTACGACAAAGCGTGCGGGACGAGTTACGCGCCGAAAAAGTGTCCAGAAAAAGAAGAATAATAACTAGATATTAAAGTTTGAAGACAAACTTTATGTTGGCTTGAAAAAGCGTAGCTTGAACGTTTAAAACGGTTTGACAGAAGTTTAGTTTAGTAGGCTATCTGGCTGTTAGAATGTTTAAGTATGAAGGTAGCATGATTAACATTAAGCTAGCATGATGCTAGCATGATTAGCATGAAGCTAGCATGATGCTAGCATGATTAGCATGAAGCTAGCATGATGCTAGCATGATGAGCATGAAGCTAGCATGATGCTAGCATGATTAGCATGAAGCTAGCATGATGCTAACATGATTAGCATGAAGCTAGCATGATGCTAGCATGATTAGCATGAAGCTAGCATGATGTTAGCATGATTAGCATGAAGTTAGCATGATGTTAGCATGATCAGCATGAAGCTAGCATGATTAGCATGAAGCTAGCATGATGCTAGCATGATTAGCATGAAGCTAGCATGATGCTAGCATGATGCAAACATGATTAGCATGAAGCTAGCATGATGTTAGCATGATTAGCATGAAGCTAGCATGATGCTAACATGATTAGCACGAAGCTAGCATGATTAACACGAAGCTAGCATGATGCTAGCATGATTAGCATGAAGCTAGTATGATGTTAGCATGATTAGCATGAAGCTAGCATGATGCTAGCATGATTAGCATGAAGCTAGCATGATGTTAGCATGATTAGCATGAAGCTAGCATGATGCTAGCATGATTAGCATGAAGCTAGCATGATGCTAGCATGATTAGCATGAAGCTAGCATGATGTTAGCATGATGCTAGCATGATTAGCATGAAGCTAGCATGATGTTAGCATGATTAGCATGAAGCTAGCATGATGCTAACATGATTAACACGAAGCTAGCATGATGCTAGCATGATTAGCATGAAGCTAACATGATTAGCTAGCATGATTAGCATGATGTTAGCATGAAGCTAGCATGATTAGCATGAAACTAGCATGATGCTAGCATGATTAGCATGAAGCTAGCAAGATGTTAGCATGATTAGCATGAAGCTAGCATGATGCTAGCATGATTAGCATGAAGCTAGCTTGATTAGCATGAAGCTAGCATGATTATCATGCGGCTAGCATGATGTTAGCATGACTAGCATGAAGCTAGCATGATGCTAACATGACAAGCATGAAGCTAGCATGTTGCTAGCATGATTAGCATGAAGCTAGCATGATGCTAGCATGATTAGCATGAAGCTAGCATGATGCTAGCATGATTAGCATGAAGCTAGCATGATGTTAACATGATTAGCATGATGCTAGCATGATTAGCATGAAGCTAGCATGATGTTAGCATGATTACCATGAAGCTAGCATGATGCTACCATGAAACTAGCATGATTCTAGCATGATGAGCATGAAGCTAGCATGATTCTACCATGATTAGCATGAAGCTAGCATGATTGTAGCATGATTAGCATGAAGCTAGTATGATGCTAGCATGATTAGCATGAAGCTAGCATGAGGCTACCATGATTAGCATGAAGTAAGCATGAGGTTAGCATGATTAGCATGAAGCTAGCATGATTTAACGTGAAGCTAGCATGATTAGCATGATGCTAACATGATTAGCATGACGCTAGCACTATTTGGCGTGCAGCTAACAAGATTTGACATGAAGTTGGCATGATTTAGCATGAACTTAACAAAATGTATTATGAAATTAGCATAAAGCTAGCATGAAACTAGCATGAAGCTAGTTTGACTTAGCATGGAGCTAGCATGAAGCTAACATGACCCAAAGACCCAACCCCCATGTCTCTATGATGTTCAGATCAAGAGATAAAAGGCTTTGTTTATTATGTTGCTAGGGTGTTCATATTTGGTTGCTAGGGGCGTGGCTTAATGCCTCAATAAGAATCCTATTAAGACTGATTGGATGCCTGAGTAAAATGAGCCCACCCCCATGTCTCTATGACACTCTGGTGTAAAGATATCCATCTGGGCTTTTTATAATGGTAGTCTATGGGAGATGTTGCTAGGGTACCCAAAATTGTTGCTAGGGGCGTGGCTAAATAGCTTTGGGGCGATCCTAAGAGACTGATAGGATGACTGAGTAAAATGAGCCCACCCCCATGTCTCTACAACACTCTAAAGTAAAGATATTCCATCTGGGACGCTTTCATTCCCTTATATGGGCATGTTTCCTGCCCCATTATAAGTCAATGGGAAATTTTGGGGGCCTCTTACACCCCAGGGGTATAGCTTACACCCCATTGTGATGTATGTTCTTACAGAGCCTGTCAGCCTCCTTAAATGTGGGAAGCCACAAGTTTCTACAAGTTTCTTACTCACAGCTATGACCCGTCAAAGTTTGTCTCAATGTTAAGTCAATGGAAATTTTGGGGTGTTCGAGACCCCCGTTTAGGAATTCGGAAGGTCCCATCAGTTAGAAAA
This sequence comes from Paramisgurnus dabryanus, assembly GCF_030506205.2. Lineage (NCBI taxonomy): Eukaryota > Metazoa > Chordata > Actinopteri > Cypriniformes > Cobitidae > Paramisgurnus > Paramisgurnus dabryanus. The sequence continues at coordinate 14,112,450 of NC_133345.1, forward strand.
GATATAGCACACTAAGTCAGAGCAGTCTGAAGGTCTGTGGAAAATTTGGTGCATGTAGCTTGAAAGCCCTAGGACGAGTTAGTGTCGGAAATTTAGTCTCAGAAGAAAGCGGAATAATAATAATAAAAATAAGTTTAATAGCAATAACAATATATTGGCTTTTTCAAAGCCAACATAATAAGTTTAAATACAATATCAGTATGTTGGCTTTGTCAAGCCAACATAATAAGTATGAGCAATAATAATAGTGATGCCTTGCATAAATGCAAGCACCACTAATAACTAGATAGGTACATTTCCTGAAGAAAATGTGAGTGGTGCTTGCCGTGGCAAAATTCTGGGGACCATATATGATTATACTCCAAGCCAAAAGTTAAACGATCCAACTCCCGTGTCTGTACGATGTTCTGATGTGGAGATATAAGGCTGTGTTTATCCGGTTGCTAGGGTACTGTATTTGGTTGCTAGGGAAAAATTTGGCATCCCATAATGATTACACTCTGAGTCCCGAGTCATACGGTCCAACCCCCGTGTCTCAACGATGTTCTGATGCAGAGATATAAGGCTTTGTTTATTCGGTTGCTAGGGTACTGTATTTGGTTGCTAGGGAAAAATTTGACATCCCATAGTGATTACCCTCCGAGTCATGAGTCAAACGGTCCAACCCCCGTGTCTCTACGATGTTCTGATGCGGAGATATAAGGCTTTGTTTACTCTGTTGCTAGGGTACTGTATTTGGTTGCTAGAGAAAAAATTGGCATCCCATAGTGATTACCCGCCGAGTCACGAGTCAAACGGTCCAACCCCCATGTCTCTACGATGTTCTGATGCGGAGATATAAGGCTTTGTTTACTCTGTTGCTAGGGAACTGTATTTGGTTGCTAGGGAAAAAATTGGCATCCCATAATGATTACACTCTGAGTCACGAGTCAAACGGTCCAACCCCCATGTCTCTACGATGTTCTAATGCGGAGATATAAGGCTTTGTTTACTCTGTTGCTAGGGTACTGTATTTGGTTGCTAGGGAAAAAATTGGCATCCCATAATGATTACACTCCGAGTCACGAGTCAAACGGTCCAACCCCCGTGTCTCTACGATGTTCGGATGCTGAGATATAACTGTTTGAATTTTATGTTGCTAGGGTGCTGAAAAGTGGTTGCTAGGGGCGTGGCTTAGTAAGTCTTTAAGGATCCTGAGGGACTGATTGGATGCCTGAGTAAAATGAGCCCACCCCCATGTCTCTATGACACTCTGGTGCAAAGTTATCCATCTGGGCATTTTATAATGGCAGTCTATGGGAGATGTTGCTAGGGTGGCCAAAATTGTTGCTAGGGGCGTGGCTTAATAGCTCTTAGATGATCCTGAGAGACTGATTGGATGCCGGAGTGAAATGAGCCCACCCACTTGTCTGTAGGACATTGTAAAGCGAAGATATCCCAGCTGGAACTTTTTTATTTCCTTATATGGGCATGTTTCCTGCCCCATTATAAGTCAATGGGGCACTTTTGGGTGCCTCTTACACCCCAGGGGTACAACTTACACCCCAATGTGATGTATGTTCTTACAGAGCCTACCACCCTCTTCAAATAATGTAACCCACATGTTTCTACAAAATCCCTGAGCGGAGCTATGACCCGTCAAAGTTTGGCGCAATGTTAAGTCAATGGGATTTTTCGGGTGGTTTTTCGCCCCCCTTTCGGAAATCCTGCACCCGATCGCTTATAAAAGTCATAGCACACCTCTCCTCAATAAGCCGGTCGATTTGAGCCCTCTTTCATGGGTCTACGACAAACCGTGCGGGACGAGTTACGCGCCGAAAAAGTGTGCAGACATAAGAATAAGATATAATAATAATAACTAGATAGGTACATTTCCTGAAGAAAATGTGAAGTGGTGCTTGCCGTGGCAAATTTCGGGGGACAATATATGATTATACTCCAAGCCAAAAGTAAAACAATTCAACCCACATGTCTCTACGATGTTCTGATGCGGAGATATAAGGCTTTGTTTACTCTGTTGCTAGGGTACTGTATTTGGTTGCTAGGGAAAAAAATTGCATCCACTAGTGTTTACCCTCCGAGTCATGAGTCAAACGGTCCAACCCCCGTGTCTCTACGATGTTCTGATGCGGAGATATAAGGCTTTGTTTACTCTGTTGCTAGGGTACTGTATTTGGTTGCTAGGGAAAAAAATGGCATCCACTAGTGATTACCCTCCGAGTCACGAGTCAAACGGTCCAAACCCCATGTCTCTACGATGTTCTGATGCGGAGATATAAGGCTTTGTTTACTCTGTTGCTAGGGTACTGTATTTGGTTGCTAGGGAAAAAAATGGCATCCACTAGTGATTACCCTCCGAGTCATGAGTCAAACGGTCCAACCCCCATGTCTCTACGATGTTCTGATGTGGAGATATAAGGCTTTGTTTACTCTGTTGCTAGGGTACTGTATTTGGTTGCTAGGGGCGTGGCTTGGGAGTGGCCAATGATGTGCCCAGTGATTACACTCCGAGTCACAAGTAAAATGGTCCAACCCCCGTGTCTCTACGATGTTCTGATGCGGAGATATAAGGCTTTGTTTACTCTGTTGCTAGGGTACTGTATTTGGTTGCTAGGGGCGTGGCTTGGGAGTGGCCAATTATGTGCCCAGTGATTACACTCCGAGTCACAAGTAAAACGGTCCAACCCCCGTGTCTCTACGATGTTCTGATGCGGAGATATAAGGCTTTGTTTACTCTGTTGCTAGGGTACTGTATTTGGTTGCTAGGGGCGTGGCTTGGGAGTGGCCAATGATGTGCCCAGTGATTACACTCCGAGTCACAAGTAAAACGGTCCAAACCCCGTGTCTCTACGATGTTCTGATGCGGAGATATAAGGCTTTGTTTATTCGGTTGCTAGGGTGCTCAAATTTGGTTGCTAGGGGCGTGGCTTAGTAAGTCTGTAAGGATCCTGAGAGACTGATTGGATGCCTGAGTAAAATGAGCCCACCCCCATGTCTCTATGACACTGTGGTGCAAAGATATCCATCCGGGCATTTTATAATGGCAGTCTATGGTATAGGTTGCTAGGGTGCCCAAAATGGTTGCTATGGTAACCTTACACCCCATTGTGGGGGACGTCCTGACAGAGTCTAGCACCCTCTTCAAATTTAGTAACCCACATGTTTCTATGAAATCCTGGCTCGGACCTATGACCCGTCAAAATTTTTGCAATGGTAAGTCTATGGGATTTTGCCCCATTGACTTTTCATTGGGGCACTTTTGGGCACCTCTTACACCCCAGGGGTACAACTTACACCCCATTGTGATCCATGTTCTTACAGAGCCTACCACCCTCTTCAAATGTTGTAACCCACATGTTTCTACAAAATCCTCGAGCGGAGCTATGACTCGTCAAAGTTGGGCGCAATGTAAAGTCAATGGGACGTTTTCGGGAGGTTTTTCGCGCCCCTTTCGGAAATCATGCACCCGATCGCTTATAAAAGTCATAGCACACCTCTCCTCAATAATCCGGTCGATTTGAGCCCTAATTTATGGGTCTACGACAAAGCGTGCGGGACGAGTTACGCGCCGAAAAAGTGTCCAGAAAAAGAAGAATAATAATAATATCTTTGAGGAATAGTAATAGTGATGCTTTGCATAAATGCAAGCACCACTAATAATAAGTATGAGCAATAGTAATAGTGATGCCTTGCATAAATGCAAGCACCACTAATAAGTATGAGCAATAATAATAGTGATGCCTTGCATAAATGCAAGCACCACTAACTAGATAGGTACATTTCCTGAAGAAAATGTGAGTGGTGCTTGCCGTGGCAAAATTCTGGGGACCATATATGATTATACTCCAAGCCAAAAGTTAAACGATCCAACTCCCGTGTCTGTACAATGTTCTGATGTGGAGATATAAGGCTGTGTTTATCCGGTTGCTAGGGTACTGTATTTGGTTGCTAGGGAAAAATTTGGCATCCCATAATGATTACACTCTGAGTCACGAGTCATACGGTCCAACCCCCGTGTCTCAACGATGTTCTGGTGCAGATATATAAGGCTTTGTTTATTCGGTTGCTAGGGTACTGTATTTGGTTGCTAGGGAAAATTTTGACATCCCATAATGATTACACTCTGAGTCACGAGTCAAACGGTCCAACCCCCGTGTCTCTACGATGTTCTGATGCGGAGATATAAGGCTTTGTTTACTCTGTTGCTAGGGTACTGTATTTGGTTGCTAGGGAAAAAATTGGCATCCCATAATGATTACACTCTGAGTCACGAGTCAAACGGTCCAACCCCCATGTCTCTACGATGTTCTGATGCGGAGATATAAGGCTTTGTTTACCCTGTTGCTAGGGTACTGTATTTGGTTGCTAGGGAAAAAATTGGCATCCCATAATGATTACACTCTGAGTCACGAGTCAAACGGTCCAACCCCCATGTCTCTACGATGTTCTGATGCTGAGATATAAGGCTTTGTTTACTCTGTTGCTAGGGTACTATATTTGGTTGCTAGGGAAAAAATTGGCATCCCATAATGATTACAATCTGAGTCACGAGTCAAACGGTCCAACCCCCGTGTCTCTACGATGTTCTGATGCTGAGATATAAGGCTTTGTTTACTCTGTTGCTAGGGTACTATATTTGGTTGCTAGGGAAAAAATTGGCAGACCATAATGATTACACCCTGAGTCACGAGTCAAACGGTCCAACCCCCATGTCTCTACGATGTTCTGATGCGGAGATATAAGGCTTTGTTTACTCTGTTGCTAGGGTACTGTATTTGGTTGCTAGGGAAAAAATTGGCATCCCATAATGATTACACTCCGAGTCACGAGTCAAACGGTCCAACCTCCGTGTCTCTACGATGTTCTGATGCGGAGATATAAGGCTTTGTTTACTCTGTTGCTAGGGTACTGTATTTGGTTGCTAGGGAAAAAATTGGCATCCCATAATGATTACACTCCGAGTCACGAGTCAAACGGTCCAACCCCCGTGTCTCTACGATGTTCTGATGCGGAGATATAAGGCTTTGTTTACTCTGTTGCTAGGGTACTCTATTTGGTTGCTAGGGAAAAACTTGGCATCCCATAATGATTACACGCCGAGTCACTAGTCAAACGGTCCAACCCCCGTGTCTCTATGATGTTCTGATGCAGAGATATAACTGTTTGAATTTTATGTTGCTAGGGTGCTCAAAAGTGGTTGCTAGGGGCGTGGCTTAAAACTTTGGGAATATCCTGATAGACTGATTGGATGTCTGAGTAAAATGAGCCCACCCCCTTGTCTTTATGACATTGTAAAGCAAAGATATCCCATCTAGAACTTTTTTATTCCCTTATATGGGCATGTTTCCTGCCCCATTATAAGTCAATGGGAAAATTCGGGTGCCTCTTACACCCCAGGGGTACAACTTACACCCCATTGTGATCCATGTTCTTACAGAGTCTACCACCCTCTTCAAATAATGTAACCCACATATTTTTACAAAATCCTCACTCGTACCTATGACCCGTCAAAGTTTTTGCAATGTTAAGTCTATGGGATTTTCCCCCATTGACTTTTCATTGGGGCACTTTTGGGCGCCTCTTACACCCCAGGGGTACAACTTACACCCCAATGTGATGTATGTTCTTACAGAGTCTACCACCCTCTTCAAATGTTGTAACCCACATGTTTCTACAAAATCCTCGAGCGGAGCTATGACTCGTCAAAGTTGGGCGCAATGTTAAGTCAATGGGATTTTTCGGGTGGTTTTTCACCCCCCTTTCGGAAATCCTGCACCCGATCGCTTATAAAAGTCATAGCACACCTCTCCTCAATAAGCCGGTCGATTTGAGCCCTCTTTCATGGGTCTACGACAAACCGTGCGGGACGAGTTAGGTGCCGAAAAAACGTGCAGATGTAAGAATAAAATATAACTAGATAGGTACATTTCCTGAAGAAAATGTGAAGTGGTGCTTGCCGTGGCAAATTTCGGGGGACAATATATGATTATACTCCAAGCCAAAAGTAAAACAATTCAACCCACGTGTCTCTACGATATTCTGATGCGAAGATATAAGGCTTTGTTTATTCGGTTGCTAGGGTACTGTATTTGGTTGCTAGGGAGAAAATTGGCATCCACTAGTGATTACACTCCGAGTCACGAGTCAAACGGTCAAACCCAGGTGTCTCTACGATGTTCTGATGCGGAGATATAAGGCTTTGTTTACTCTGTTGCTAGGGTACTGTATTTGGTTGCTAGGGAAAAAATTGGCATCCACTAGTGATTACACTCCGAGATACGAGTCAAACGGTCCAACCCCCGTGTCTCTGCGATGTTCTGATGTGGAGATAAAAGGCTTTGTTTACTCTGTTGCTAGGGTAATGTATTTGGTTGCTAGGGAGAAAATTGGCATCCACTAGTGATTACACTCCGAGTCACGAGTCAAACGGTCCAAACCCCGTGTCTCTACGATGTTCTGATGCGGAGATATAAGGGTTTGTTTACTCTGTTGCTAGGGTACTGTATTTGGTTGCTAGGGAAAAAATGGCATCCACTAGTGATTACCCTCTGAGTCATGAGTCAAACGGTCCAACCCCCGTGTCTCTACGATGTTCTGATGCGGAGATATAAGGCTTTGTTTACTCTGTTGCTAGGGTACTGTATTTGGTTGCTAAGGAAAAAAATGGCATCCACTAGTGATTACCCTCCGAGTCATGAGTCAAACGGTCCAACCCCCGTGTCTCTACGATGTTCTGATGCGGAGATATAAGGCTTTGTTTACTCTGTTGCTAGGGTACTGTATTTGGTTGCTAGGGAAAAAAATGGCATCCACTAGTGATTACCCTCCGAGTCACGAGTCAAACGGTCCAAACCCCATGTCTCTACGATGTTCTAATGCGGAGATATAAGGCTTTGTTTACTCTGTTGCTAGGGTACTGTATTTGGTTGCTAGGGAAAAAAATGGCATCCACTAGTGATTACCCTCCGAGTCACGAGTCAAACGGTCCAAACCCCATGTCTCTACGATGTTCTAATGCGGAGATATAAGGCTTTGTTTACTCTGTTGCTAGGGTACTGTATTTGGTTGCTAGGGAAAAAAAGGCATCCACTAGTGATTACCCTCCGAGTCATGAGTCAAACGGTCCAACCCCCATGTCTCTACGATGTTCTGATGTGGAGATATAAGGCTTTGTTTACTCTGTTGCTAGGGTACTGTATTTGGTTGCTAGGGGCGTGGCTTGGGAGTGGCCAATGATGTGCCCAGTGATTACACTCAGAGTCACAAGTAAAACGGTCCAACCCCCGTGTCTCTACGATGTTCTGATGCGGAGATATAAGGCTTTGTTTACTCTGTTGCTAGGGTACTGTATTTGGTTGCTAGGGGCGTGGCTTGGGAGTGGCCAATTATGTGCCCAGTGATTACACTCCGAGTCACAAGTAAAACGGTCCAACCCCCGTGTCTCTACGATGTTCTGATGCGGAGATATAAGGCTTTGTTTACTCTGTTGCTAGGGTACTGTATTTGGTTGCTAGGGGCGTGGCTTGGGAGTGGCCAATGATGTGCCCAGTGATTACACTCCGAGTCACAAGTAAAACGGTCCAAACCCCGTGTCTCTACGATGTTCTGATGCGGAGATATAAGGCTTTGTTTATTCGGTTGCTAGGGTGCTCAAATTTGGTTGCTATGGGCGTGGCTTGGGAGTGGCCAATGATGTGCCCAATTGTTACACCCCTAGTCACAAGTAAAACGGTCCAACCCCCGTGTCTCTACGATGTTCTGATGCCGAGATATAACTGTTTGTATTTTATGTTGCTAGGGTGCTCAAAAGTGGTTGCTAGGGGCGTGGCTTAGTAAGTCTGTAAGAATCCTGAGAGACTGATTGGATGCCTGAGTAAAATGAGCCCACCCCCATGTCTCTATGACACTGTGGTGCAAAGATATCCATCCGGGCATTTTATAATGGCAGTCTATGGTATAGGTTGCTAGGGTGCCCAAAATGGTTGCTATGGTAACCTTACACCCCATTGTGGGGGACGTCCTGACAGAGTCTAGCACCCTCTTCAAATTTAGTAACCCACATGTTTCTATGAAATCCTGGCTCGGACCTATGACCCGTCAAAATTTTTGCAATGGTAAGTCTATGGGATGTTGCCCCATTGACTTTTCATTGGGGCACTTTTGGGCACCTCTTACACCCCAGGGGTACAACTTACACCCCATTGTGATCCATGTTCTTACAGAGCCTACCACCCTCTTCAAATGTTGTAACCCACATGTTTCTACAAAATCCTCGAGCGGAGCTATGACTCGTCAAAGTTGGGCGCAATGTTAAGTCAATGGGATTTTTTGGGTGGTTTTTCGCCCCCCTTTCGGAAATCCTGCACCCGATCGCTTATAAAAGTCATAGCACACCTCTCCTCAATAAGCCGGTCGATTTGAGCCCTAATTTATGGGTCTACGACAAACCGTGTGGGACGAGTTACGCGCCGAAAAAGTGTGCAGACATAAGAATAATAAGATATAATAATAATAACTAGATATTAAAGTTTGAGGACAAACTTTATGTTGGCTTGAAAAAGCGTAGCCTGAACATTTAAAATGGTTTGACAGAAGTTTATTTTAGTAGGCTATCTGGCTGTTAGCATGATTAGCATGAAGTTAGCATGATTAGCATGAAGCTAGCATGATTAGCATGAAGCTAGCATGATGTTAGCATGATCAGTATGAAGCTAGCATGAAGCTAACATGATGAGCATGAAGCTAACATGAAGCTAACATGATTAGCATGAAGCTAGCATGATGCTAGCATGATTAGCATGAAGCTAGCATGAAGCTAACATGATTAGCATGAAGCTAGAATGAAGCTAACATTTATTCCGTTGCTAGGGTACTAAGTTTGGTTGCTAGGGAGAAAATTGGCATCCCATAATGATCAACCTTCAAGCCACAAGTAAAACGGTCCAACCCCCGTGTCTCTATGATGTTCTGAAGCGGAGATATAAGGCTTTGTTTATTCCGTTGCTAGGGTACTAAGTTTGGTTGCTAGGGAGAAAATTGGCATCCCATAATGATCAACCTTCAAGCCACAAGTAAAACGGTCCAACCCCCATGTCTCTATGATGTTCTGAAGCGGAGATATAAGGCTTTGTTTATTCCGTTGCTAGGGTACTAAGTTTGGTTGCTAGGGAGACAATTGGCATCCCATAATGATCAACCTTCAAGCCACAAGTAAAACGGTCCAACCCCCGTGTCTCTATGATGTTCTGAAGCGGAGATATAAGGCTTTGTTTATTCCGTTGCTAGGGTACTAAGTTTGGTTGCTAGGGAGAAAATTGGCATCCCATAATGATCAACCTTCAAGCCACAAGTAAAACGGTCAAACCCCCGTGTCTCTAAGATGTTCTGAAGCGGAGATAAAAAGCTTTGTTTATTCCGTTGCTAGGATACTAAGTTTGGTTGCTAGGGAGAAAATTGACATCCCATAATGATCAACCTTCAAGCCACAAGTAAAACAGTCCAACCCCCATGTCTCTATGATGTTCTGAAGCGGCGATATAAGGCTTTGTTTATTCCGTTGCTAGGGTACTAAGTTTGGTTGCTAGGGAGAAAATTGGCATCCCATAATGATCAACCTTCAAGCCACAAGTAAAACGGTCCAACCCCCGTGTCTCTACAATGTTCTGATGCTGAGATATAAGGCTTTGTTTATTCCGTTGCTAGGGTACTAAGTTTGGTTGCTAGGGAAGAAATTGGCATCCCATAATAATCAACCTTCAAGCCACAAGTAAAACGGTCCAACCCCCGTGTCTCTATGATGTTCTGAAGCGGAGATATAAGGCTTTGTTTATTCCGTTGCTAGGGTACTAAGTTTGGTTGCTAGGCAGAAAATTGGCATCCCATAATGATCAACCTTCAAGCCACAAGTAAAACGGTCAAACCCCCGTGTCTCTAAGATGTTCTGAAGCGGAGATAAAAGGCTTTGTTTATTTCGTTGCTAGGGTACTAAGTTTGGTTGCTAGGGAGAAAATTGGCATCCCATAATGATCAACCTTCAAGCCACAAGTAAAACGGTCCAACCCCCATGTCTCTATGATGTTCTGAAGCGGAGATATAAGGCTTTGTTTATTCCGTTGCTAGGGTACTAAGTTTGGTTGCTAGGGAGAAAATTGGCATCCCATAATGATCAACCTTCAAGCCACAAGTAAAACGGTCCAACCCCCGTGTCTCTATGATGTTCTGAAGCGGAGATATAAGGCTTTGTTTATTCCGTTGCTAGGGTACTAAGTTTGGTTGCTAGGGAGAAAATTGGCATCCCATAATGATCAACCTTCAAGCCACAAGTAAAACGGTCCAACCCCCGTGTCTCTATGATGTTCTGAAGCGGAGATATAAGGCTTTGTTTATTCCGTTGCTAGGGTACTAAGTTTGGTTGCTAGGGAGAAAATTGGCATCCCATAATGATCAACCTTCAAGCCACAAGTAAAACGGTCCAACCCCCGTGTCTCTATGATGTTCTGAAGCGGAGATATAAGGCTTTGTTTATTCCGTTGCTAGGGTACTAAGTTTGGTTGCTAGGGAGAAAATTGGCATCCCATAATGATCAACCTTCAAGCCACAAGTAAAATGGTCCAACCCCCGTGTCTCTATGATGTTCTGAAGCGGAGATATAAGGCTTTGTTTATTCCGTTGCTAGGGTACTAAGTTTGGTTGCTAGGGAGAAAATTGGCATCCCATAATGATCAACCTTCAAGCCACAAGTAAAACGGTCCAACCCCCGTGTCTCTATGATGTTCTGAAGCGGAGATATAAGGCTTTGTTTATTCCGTTGCTAGGGTACTAAGTTTGGTTGCTAGGGAGAAAATTGGCATCCCATAATGATCAACCTTCAAGCCACAAGTAAAACGGTCCAACCCCCGTGTCTCTATGATGTTCTGAAGCGGAGATATAAGGCTTTGTTTATTCCGTTGCTAGGGTACTAAGTTTGGTTGCTAGGGAGAAAATTGGCATCCCATAATGATCAACCTTCAAGCCACAAGTAAAACGGTCCAACCCCCGTGTCTCTATAATGTTCTGAAGCGGAGATATAAGGCTTTGTTTATTCCGTTGCTAGGGTACTAAGTTTGGTTGCTAGGGAGAAAATTGGCATCCCATAATGATCAACCTTCAAGCCACAAGTAAAACGGTCCAACTCCCTTGTCTCTATGATGTTCTGAAGCGGAGATATAAGGCTTTGTTTATTCCGTTGCTAGGGTAATAAGTTTGGTTGCTAGGGAGAAAAATGGCATCCCATAATGATCAACCTTCAAGCCACAAGTAAAACGGTCCAACCCCCATGTCTCTAGGACACTCTAAAGTAAAGATATTCCATCTGGGATGCTTTTATTCCCTTATATGGGCATGTTTCCTGCCCCATTATAAGTCAATGGGAAATTTTGGGGGCCTCTTACACCCCAGGGGTATAGCTTACACCCCATTGTGATGTATGTTCTTACAGAGCCTGTCAGCCACCTTAAATGTGGTAAGCCACAAGTTTCTACAAGTTTCTCACTCACAGCTATGACCTGTCAAAGTTTGTCTCAATGTTAAGTCAATGGAAATTTTGGGGTGTTCGAGACCCCCGTTTAGGAATTCGGAAGGTCCCATTAGTTAGAAAAGATATAGCACACTAAGTCAGACCAGTCTGAAGGTCTGTGGAAAATTTGGTGCATGTAGCTTGAAAGCTCTAGGACGAGTTAGTGTCAGAAATTTTGGGAGGAGAAGAAAGAATAATAATAATAAGTTTAAAAGCAATAACAGTATGTTGGCTTTTTCAAGCCAACATAATAATAACTAGATAGGTACATTTCCTGAAGAAAATGTGAGTGGTGCTTGCCGTGGCAAAATTCTGGGGACCATATATGATTATACTCCAAGCCAAAAGTTAAACGATCCAACTCCCGTGTCTGTACGATGTTCTGATGTGGAGATATAAGGCTGTGTTTATCCGGTTGCTAGGGTACTGTATTTGGTTGCTAGGGAAAAATTTGCAATCCCATAATGATTACACTCTGAGTCACGAGTCATACGGTCCAACCCCCGTGTCTCAACGATGTTCTGGTGCAGAGATATAAGGCTTTGTTTACTCTGTTGCTAGGGTACTGTATTTGGTTGCTAGGGAAAAATTGGCATCCCATAATGATTACACTCTGAGTCACGAGTCAAACGGTCCAACCCCCATGTCTCTACG